>NW_006399966.1:2799084-2839256 GCF_000299155.1 Elephantulus edwardii
ATGGATCGATTCAGTGACTGGGGTAATCGGGATGAGTGTGTCAGAGGCGGTGCGGTTGGCGCAGGATAGAGCAGGGTTTAGGGCTGTTGTGCATAAGGTCGCTATGAGTCGGAAACGACTCAACGGCACATAACAACAACAACAACAACATAAAAATATGAAAGCGTATATGCCAAAGATGTTGGATCATAGTTAATTTTCTTTCCTTTTTTAATCTATGCATTGGGTTGGCCCCCAATTCGTGGCAGCCTGTGCACAATGGGATGAAATACTTCATGATCCTGTGCTATTTCCCTCGATCCTCCCAATGGGTTTCAGATCAGACCACTGTGATCCACAAGGTTGGTTTTCGTGAGCTGATTCATGGACGTAGATTGCCAGGCCTTGCTTTCCCATTTATCTTGGTCAGGAAGCTCTGCTGAGAAAGGCCCAGCATCATTGCTGCAATGCAACCCTCTACGCATTGGCAGGTGGCAGAGGAATGAGGAGCACTGGTTAGGACTCGAACCTGAGTCTCCTTTATGTTTTTACTAGGAACCTTCAAGTACAACTCTTAATGACCTGATTAACAATAAATCCGAGCCCTGTTCTATCCTGTGCCATCCTCATCTTCTTAGATACACTTGAACCCATTGCTGCAGTCACGGTGTGAATGCCAACCCATTTCATTGAAGATCTTCCCCTCTTTTACTGACCCTCCACCTTTCCAAGCATGATGTCCTTCTCTAAGGAATAGCCTCTCCTAGTAACATGCTCAGAGTGTGTGAGATGAAGCTTCAGTCTCCTCACTTCCAAAGAACATTCTGGCTGCCTTTTCTTCAAGATTTATCTGTTGGTTCTCCTGGAAGTCCATGGGATATTCAGTACTCTTCTCCATACCACAATTCAACAGAATCAATCCTTCCATCATCTTTATTCATTGTCCAGCTTTCAGATGCATAGCAAGTGATTGTAAAAGGTCTCTCTTATGGAAGGTGAGCATTCTACCACTGAACCACCACTGATTTCTTTTTCGCTGCTATAAATATTAACTACTTGTGCTATAACTGTAAAAGGAAACCATAAGGTTGGATTGCATGGTCCCTGTTCCTTCTGTGCTGACATTCTAGGATCTGGCTCCCCTCCAACGCTCAGTTAAGAGCTCTTGATTTCACATCCCTGGGGTCTCGCACTGGCCTAGCCTGGCAGGACCAACCGACAACCTTCATCTACAACCTCCGACCTACATCTACTTGTCTTTTGTGCTGACCCAGGCCAGACTGAACTTTTACTACACCCTTTGCTGATCTTAAACCTCACATAGAACCTAGCAGAGAGGATTACTATAATAGAATCTTGATTCACTTAATTTCCCATCCTACTTATGAAAAGTCCTTTGAAAATGACAAAATTCCTTTGCATCGTGGAATTTCCATTTCTCCAAGGATCTTATTTAAGAGAACCAAGTGTACTGCATTTTACTGTGAAAAAGTTCATACAATCAAGAAAAACAGCAGTAACCATACTCCTCTTCATCGAAGGCCCATGGGGTGCCAGGCACTGTGCTGGCCATTTCACATATACATCACCTGAGCCAAGGCTCCTTCACATACTTTGGGCATGTTGTCATGAAGGGATGTTGTCAGATTTTAGGAAAAGAGATTAAATTGCAAGAGGAAGAGGGTCAGTGAAAGAGAGTAAGACCCCCAACAAACCAGACTGACATAGTGACTACAACAATAGGCTTGAGGCGAGCTCTGGTGGCCTAGTGGCAAGAAGTTGCACTGCAATCTCAGAGGTGCACTGTTCGAATCCACCAGATGCGCTGTTGGAGAAGGAGGAACAATCTCCTCCTGTACCAGTCAGATCTGATTTGATGGTACACACACAAAATAATGAAATAAAATAAAATTTAAAAAAACAACAAACAAACAAACAAAAAAATAGGCTTGAACATGATGGAGATCGTGTCAATGAGGCAGGGTTGGCAAGGTTCAGACCTGTTCATGAGGCTGCCGGGAGTCATAGTGTTATGACTCTAAGGTACCTAACAACAACAACAACAGCAGCAGCAGCAGTGTGTTCCATTGCTCCCTTTTCTGTAGAGGAAGAAACTGAGGCACAGAAGTGTTGAGTCCCTTCTTCAGTTACATAGCTAACAGCAGCCCAGATTTCAAGGAGCAGGGTCTCAGACCTTCTCTTTTCTGCATCCAGGACCCTCTGAGATTGGGCCCTATGTCTTGGTTGGACCTTAGAAGAGCGCCTCCTGCCTGCAGGTTGTTGGGAGGTCGAGCATCTGGATGCTGGAGCTCAGGATTCTGACCCAGCCTCACCCTTCCCCCAGCACTGTGCCTCATCTGCTCTTATGTAATTCAGCACTCTCACCTTCTCCCGCCCCCCGCCCCCTCAATTTATATAAAGCAGCTCAGTAAACATGCTCCAAGATGTCAGGGCCTGGGGAGAACCAAACCAGCTACAAATGCTCAGCCTCGGTCCAGTCCTACTCAAGCAACTTCTCTCTCCAACCTTGAGGCTCAAGCCTGCCTTTGTATGCCCCCGTGTGCCCTGACATGTGCCCAGGACTGGGTGCCCATGTGTGCAAGGTCCACAGGGGTGTGCTGGTTGTTGATGGAGCCCTAAGACACGCATGCTAGTACACAGGCGGGCCCTCATTTGTCTTTTTAAACAATAAGAAAATCATGCAAAGCTGCCCCGCCAGCGGCACCACCAGGCTTTCCTGTTTCAACAACTTAATTCTGGAGTAAGCCTCCTCTTGCCCTGCCTCAGTCACCCCAGTCAGCAGCCCTGAGGAAGGTCCCCCGCAGACCCAACACACCAGTGGTGAATGCTCATGGCATTTCCGGTTACTCAGCCCCAAAGCAGACCCAAGGCAGTGTCCTCCGGAAACTCTCATTTTCCAGCCATGAATGGCTGCTCCCCTCTTCCGGGTGTTCTCGAGACCACCTGATCAGCCTACATTCTAGAGGCCTGTTCCCCACCTGCCTACATCATTACCAGGCTGCTCTCCCCAAATTGGGCTGGATGAGACTTCAAGTCACACCGAACCATCCACATTTTCCAAGCTGAAGTGTTTACTTCATAGACACTATGCAGAGTCCCTGGCCTCTGACCTTTGCTGGCCTGGCCTGTCCAACTGGATAAATGCTCCCAGGTCCATGATCTGGTGGAAACGGCAAAGAGATAGCATAGCCAGGTGATGATTCCAGCAGCACAGGAGGAGTCTCCAGGCCGGGAAGATTCTGGGTCCTTTATCCTGGTGCTTTTGTTAAGCTATATTTACATTCCCTTTCCCACCACCGTGGAACAAGTGCCAGTGACTTGAGTCTCATTTACTTTTACTTCTCTTCCCAAAGCCAGTCAAGGCTCCTACAGCCAGGCTCTTCTCATCATTCTTCACTTCCACTAGACAAAGGGCGAATACACTCGAGCTACCTACCTCCAAGCATTTCTTGAAACAGGACATCTGGGTGCCACAGGTCCTGGAGCTCCAAGCCCAGGGCTCTCCCTTTAGCAGAACCCACCTCCACCCTGGTGGTCAGTGCCCAGTTCCCCGGGGTCTCACTGCCAACATCTGCTCTGATCGAGGTCCTCCTTCCCTCATGTCCTGGGCAGCACCAGACAGCCCAGAGGGAGGTTCCAGATCCACTAAAAGCAAGTAGCCCTTGGAAACCATTTCCCTCAGAGTAAACAGGCCAGAGCCCCCACACAAAGGGGCGGGAGCCAGATTACATTTCCACCACGCCCTCAGCAGGAGGGCTCCTTGGGCCTTTACTCTTATACCCCCTGAAAGTGTGCCCAAACAAGCCCTTAGATGGGGCTTTTACTGATAGATGAGTTATCAAACTAGACCTTGTCTTTCCCGCTAGTCTCCATGTTTAACTGAATTTTATCTTTTTACCGTCCCCTCTCTTCCAAAGTCAGTTCAATGGGCTCTCCTCCCTTCTTCTCACAGCAAAGACTCAAAATTCCTCAGGATTTCATTTCATTCATTCTGCAGCCCTGCAGGACCTGCCTCCTAAGGTGGCTTTTCCCTCCCAGGCTCCAACCTGCCTGTCTGCCCTCGCCCTCCGGTTGCCCTACGTCTCCAGGCAAGGGCTGGATTCGCCAGGAGGGGTTCTCGCCACCAGGGCGCACATCCACCCACCCACACCACGGGAACACACACACACTACAGAGAGATGGCCGGGAAGCCCAACGGCAGCAGCTTTATTACAAGATTCCTTTAAAAAAATGCAAAATCAAGGAACAAGCCCAGAGACTCAGAATCTTCAATCCCTCCCCACTCTGCTCAGTCACAGTCAACAACAGGCACACGCAAAAGCCCCGCCGGTGACCTCAGCCCCAAACTGCATCTCACAACCCCCTCCCAAGCCTCCCCAAACTTCTTTTTCTAAAACGCCCCTAAGTGTCCTGCCATCACCACCTTCCCACCCTCTAACGCTGAGGCGCACCCAGGGCCGAGCCAGGCGTGGAAGTCCTTTCCTGCGCCGCCGCCGCCGCCACCACGAGTCCCGGCGCTCCTTGCCCCGAGTGCTGCCCTCCTGCAGGCGGTGCCAGAGGCCAAGATGGGGCCGAGGGTCCTGCTCTCCCTTTTCTCCCATCCAGCCACGCTGGAGAGGGGGCCGGGCGGCGCTCAGTACAGCCCCAGGATGGCTGCGCCCACGTCCTTGGAGGGCCGGCGCTCCTGCATCAAAAAGTTGATCATGCTCTCGGACTTGATGAGCAGGTTGCAGCCCAGGAAGAAGACGCCGAAGACCACAGTGAGCGACAGCACGCAGAGCACCGCGATCTGCGCCACGCGCGACACCCACAGGCTGCGCTCGTCGGGCGCCAGCCCCGCGGGAACCCCGTCGCTGGTGGCCAGCGGCGCACCCCCGGGACAGCAGTCTAGCCACGGACCCAGTCCTTGGCTGCGGTTCCCCAAAGCCGTCCCGCCGGCGCCCACGCCACCTGCCGCCTCCAGGCCGCTGTGGTTCAGGAAAGTCGCATTCATGGCGCGGATCTTGGCGCGCGGTCCGGGGCTCACGGGGAGGACGCAGCGGGCGGTCCCGTCGGGTCGTGTGCGGGGCAGGGATGAAGGTTGCGTCCAGGAACCCCCTTCGGGCCGCCTGCCCCTGGGCACCGGGCAGGAAGCGGCGGCCCGGGGGAGGGAGCAACAGGCGGTGCGGTGGCTGGAGCCGGAGCCAGAGCCTGAGAGCTGGGCGCGCGTCGCCGTCGCCAGCTGCGCTCCGCGTCCTCCCCGCCGCCCCTCCCCTAGCAACAACCCCGCCCCGCCGGGCCCCGTGCGTCCCTGGGGGCGGGGACCCTAGGCGGGCTCAGCCGCCCACCGGTGTAGAGCTACAGGGGGTCTGCAGGCGGGCATCAATCTACGCCCTCCGCGGAAAACTTCACCCCCCCGCGCTCGGGTCACTCACGTCAGTTCTGGTCTTGCAAATCCCTCGTGGGCGCCCACCTCGGCCTTTGGTGCCCCTAGCAGTTAGGTTCTTCCGGAAGTCTGCCCCTAACTCTCTTTATTGAAATATATAATCTATTCACTAGTAATATATTTACTTAGAGGGTTTGTTAAAGCCCAGAGTGCCAGGCTCCGCCCAGGGTTTCCACATCAGTAAGTCTGCAGTTGGCCTACGCCTAAACCACCCATAGCTGACCCTCCAGCAGGTTTTCAGAGGCAGTAAATCGCACAGAAGTTGACTGCCGGTCTTTCTCCCACAGAACAGCTCGTGGACTTGAACCACTTGCCTTTGAATTGGCAACACAACTCCTAAACTTTAGGCTACCAGAGCTACAGGGTTGAACTGTTGTGATTGTTAGGTGCCGTCAAGTTAAGTACGACTCATAGTGAGTCTATGAACAACCTATCTGAACCCTGTCCTATCCTGTGCCATCCTCAATACCTAATACATTCAAGCCCATTGTCAGAGTCACCGTGCCAGCCCACCTGGTTGAGGGTCTTCCTCTCTTTCTCCACCCCTCCACCTTTCCCAAGCATGATGTTCCTCTGCAGGGAATAACCTCTCCTAGCAACATGCCCGAAATATGTGAGAAGACGCTTCTTCATCTTTGCCTCCAAGGAGCACTTTGGCTACACCTTCTGGTGTGAGTAAGGGACCTGCTTCTCAGCTTGAGGCTGTGAGGTAGAGAGCTGACTCAGAGCATTGTACACACTCCCTCAGTGAATTCCCACACCAGCTCTCAGGGCTTGGGGCCCCCACTGTGGAAGTGAGATGTGGAAACAGAGACACTCAGCACAATTACTGGTTTACTCAAGACCAGGCAGCTAGAAAAGCATCACAGTCCGGGTGTGACCGCTATTCTAGCCTGTCCCAAAGTTATGCTCTACATAACTTCTGTCTTATTCTGTCACCCCTGAACTGGTTTCTCCAGATGCCCAGGTAAAAAAGAAAGATGTCTTTGATCTTGAGGGAGGAAGAGACAGAGAAAACGAGATGTTTCCAGAGTTCAGGACACTCCTGCCCAATTTCTCTGTTTTGTGCTTTCTGAATACCTTCACCCCTCCCACCCCAAAAATCTGGTTGATAAATATTAGCTCTTTTTTTTACTTTTTTTTTTTTTTGGCATCCAGCCAACCCCATTCTCATTCAGAAGTTTCTGGATGCAGTGATTGGTGCCATTGATCACATTCTCCACATTGTGTCACCATTTTTGTTATTTCTGTTCCAGCTGCCTCACTTTCATTAATTTAAATCCTCCCCCCCCAACTTTCTCATCTATGCTTTAAAATAGTTATTGCCCATCTTGTTTTACAGAGATTTTTAAAAAAAAAAAACCCAAACAAACAAACTTCTTATTAGTGTTTATTGACTATGAAAACATTTTGGGGTTAAAAGAATTTTGAGTCAGGTAAAAAACAAACATGAGGAATAGAGAGAAGGCCTCTGTAACAACATATGATGTGTATTTAACACAACTTGGCTTTAGAACTAAAAATTAACTTGAAGTGCTTACTGATAAAGATGAAAGCAAAAATCTTCACTTCTCAGAAAATAAATAACATTGTGATAAACGGATAAGAAGAAAAACAAAACTCAGAAAACTCAAAACTCCTTGTCGTCAATCAGAGTCAACTCATGGCTAATTGTCCAGCAGATTAAAGAGAATTTTTTTAAGAAAATACAATTCTCAAGGGTGACAGTCTTCACTCTTTGAGTTTAGACTATTAATTTGGTTTACAGGTTAAATGAAAAGTTCAAAGGGTAACTCAAGAGTCACCCAAGTCTTGGGGACTTCTCCAGCTTCAGGAAGCCCAGTAATGGTGGGTTCTTTAAGAATATGAAGCTCTTTCTTGTACTTTTCTCTGTCAGGCCCCACCTATTGTGCCCCTTTTAAGAACACTGGGTTGGTACTGGGAGCTGAGCACCATCCTGTTCTAGCCTCATGGTTCACGGGGACAATTAGTCTTATAGTCCAGTTCCTTCTCTCGAGTTTCCTTCCTTCTTCTCCATTGTTTCAGACAAATAGACACCAATAGTTGTGTCTTAAATGGCTGTTTGTAAGCGTTTAAGAACCGACTCACTGCTCATCACCACGTTTCTTCCAGTATCTATAGGGCCAGTGTGCCTTGGGACCCTACTCATCCTGCTGGGAACTGGAATATAAACTTTTAGAAATACTAAGAAGTTCCTGGGGGGAGTTCTGGTGGCCTAGTGGTAAGAAGCTGCACTGCAATCCCCAAGGCATGCGGTTCAAATCCACTAGCTGCTCTGCGGGAGAAGGATTGGCAATCTCCTCCCGTGTGCGATTACTGCTTCTGAAAATCCACTGGAGGGTCAGCTATGGGTCAGTTCCGACTTGATGGTACACAACGACAACAACTCAATAAGCAGTCTCTGGAGGAAGCTCTGATGGCCGAGTGGTAAGAAGCTGCACTGCAATTTCAAAGGAACATGGTCCGAATCTACCAGCAGCTCCGGAGGAAGATGGGCGATCTCCTCGCTTGCAATTCGCTGACTCTGAAAACTCTCTGGAGGGTCAGCTATGACTCGGTTTCCACTCGATGGTACACCACCACCACCACCACCACCAACAACAACAAGAAGCAGTTTCTGGTGCTCAAGTGGGGCAGGGTACCAGCCAAAGGCAGGTGGTTTGATTCCACCTGCTGCTTTGATGAGAAAGATCTCCTCTTTTGTAATTTACAGCCTCTGAAAACCTGCTGGAGGGTCAGCTATCTGCCAGTTCTGACTTGACAGCATATATCAATAACAAGAAGTAGCCTCGAGGTCATGAATCAGATCCAGCCCTGTGTCTTTAAGCAGTACTTGTAAATGAGTTTCATCAGGTGGAGATGGTTTTTATTTAGTGCGAGAAAAGACTCAAAGGTGTCACTGATTTGAAAGCTGCGCAGGCGGCCAGGATTCCTGACTGCTCTCCATTAGGGGAGTGAGAGGGTATCCCAACACAGGCACATGAAGAGTTGGTTGTGAATAGAGGTTGAACTTTGGGGGTGGTCTATGACTCTACGGCACCTAACAACAATAACAACGACAACATAGAGAGAGCTACGTTGGCCTAGTGGACAGAAAGTTATGCTAGCAAGCCCAAGGTGAGTGATTTTAATCTGCAGCACTCAGGCTTGGTTCAAAATTCTTTTTTTTGTGAAACATTCTTCTAGGTGGTATAGCACTGGTCTGTGCATTGCCGTACAGAGGTAACTTGTGTTTGCTGTGATGCTAATCACTGTGACACTGATATACCAAATGTGGTAACGGGTTACCCAGGGTGGACAGTGTTTGGTGGAGCTTCCCAATTAAAACAAGCTTGGAAGCAGGAGTGGCATCCACTTCAGAAATGGCTTGCCTCCAGAAACTCTATGAGCAGAGCTCAGATCTTCCGTTCATAGGGTCACTACGAGTCATCTATGACTTGACGACCCCTAACAACAACAACAGCACTTTAAAAAAATATTTTAATCAAAGTTTATCAAGAACTTGGATTTCCATTTGTTCATTGTTGCACATTTTCCTCCCTGTCCCTCATACTCCCCAGTTCACTTTTTTCTTTGGAAAAAAAGTTCTTTCATTGTTATACAGTCATACACACACACACACACACACACACACACACACACACACACACACACACACACTTTACTATGCAGCTCTTATTCTGGACTTTTGTCATGCCAATAATACCTAAACATAGATTCCTTTTATACAGTTCTCTCCCTCGTCTGTTTCAATGCCGTGTACATTGTTTATCCCAAGAGGAAGATTCTTAACAAGCTGTACTGACAAACTGGCTGCAATAGAAGTGGGCTCATACGTAGCAACAGTTGTGAGGATGACACAGACCTGGGAAGATTTAATTGTTGTATATGAGCCCACGCCAAGCCAGCTCCACTGTGATCTCTGAAAACCAGTGGAGTGGAGGACAAATTTACATAACATTCCAAGGCAAGTTGGTGTTGTCTGTAAATTGGACATCTGTGACTCAAAGAGTCATTCTTGTGCTAACCTGAAAGTTATCTATTGCTGCAGAACAAAACTCTCCCAAATTCAACAACTTAGAATCATCATCTATTATTGCATATGGAATTGGGGAGCAGCTTAGCCCGGGGAGTGGTTCTAGCCTGGGTTCTCCTATGAGATTGTAGTCATGGTACCAGCCAGAGCTGCAGTCATCTGAAGGCTTGACTCGTGGTAATAGACATGCTTCCGAGATGAGCCGCTCACCTGGCTGTTGTCTGGAGGCCTCAGGACTGCAGAAGACCTCGGTTCCTTGCCATGTGTCCTTGCAATGGTGCCACCTGGGTGTCCTCACAACATGGCAGCGGGTTCCCTCAGAGCCACTCTTTTTTAAAAAAATTTTTTATTATTATTTGTGTGTGTGTGTGTGTGTGTGTGTGTGTGTTCAAATTGATCAAATTGGATCGGACTGGTACAGGAGGAGATTGTCCCTCCTTCTCCAGCAGAGCATCTGGTGGATTTGAACCATGTACTTCTGAGATTGCAGTGCAGTTTCTTGCCAGTAGGCCACCAGAACTCCATCAGAGCCACTCTTGAAGAACATACTTGGAGGTGCAAAGAAGAGGGACTGAAGAGTGAGGTTGTAGAGTGAGATGTGTCCTGTATTTTTCATTGCTATTTAGTCCTCCCAGCAAGCCTTGGAGGGAGAAGCCACTCACCCCACTTGACTGATGAGAAAATGGAGGCCCAGACAGGAGAAAAAAATCTTGCCTGAAGCCACAGAGCTGGCAATTGACAGAGTCAAGACTCTAACCCTTAACTGCTTGGCAACAAACTTCACACTCTTTTCCAGCCTTTGGTAGAGGGTAGGGATGCTCTGTAGTTAGAGAAAGGCCACCTCTGCCCCCTTCCCCCAAGACTTGGGAGGGGCAGAGGGAGCTGAGGAGACTGGTATGCCTTCCCCTGCTCGAGAGACAAGGAGCCAGTTCCTCCAGGCCCGGCAGCCACCCACACGAGACTATTTTTACCCGCTACCTCAGCGACAATCTGCAGCTCCCGGTTCTGGAAGGGCCATCTGGGCCATCTGGCTGCCCCAGGAATCGTCTCCACCCAGAGGCCACTGCTGACGCCCTGCAGCTGTTTCCAGATTCTCTGGCATGCCTTGGCCAAGCCAGGGTCTGGAAGAACAACCCCGCTGCAGCACCCCATTTAGAGTGAAAGAAAACCTCTCTAATTAGCACCACTTAGAGATTGGGCTTATCAGAACGAGAGAGTTCCTGTCTGCAGATATTTTCAAATGTTCATATTTCAAACCATGTTAATAAAATGCTCTTTGAAGGACCCATTTGAATGAAGTGACCAGCGAGTTTTAGTTGTATATTCAGCTGTATCCTCTGTAGGTCAACCCTTCTGAAAAAGATGCTGTTATAGGTCAATAAACTTCAGGGAGCCCCAAAAATTTATTTTCTGAAGTGGTTGCATATAGCCCCCTAGGATCCTGTTGACATTATTTATTGGCTTGTCAAACTCTTCCTGGAATGGGCAAAGGTTACCTCTGCCCAGTTCCTGTTTAAATGATTTCACCTTTCAAATTGGCCAACCGGAGATAATGATGTTTTATTGTATCTGATGCAGAAAGAAAACAAACACAGATTTCCCTGCTCAGCCTTGGCTCTATGCTGAGACTTCTAGTGGTCCCAGGTCTGTCTATACGCACAGAGTGTAGGACAGAGGGAGGCTTTCAGCGGTTCAGGCCCAGGGACTTTACCCACAGCAAAAGGAATGCCTCAGGGGTGTCCACAGAAGCAGAAAGGCCAACAGCCTCACTGGAGAACAGAGACGGCAATTACGACGTTCCACACCCCAACCTCCTGTCTGATGGTCGTTGTTGTTGTTATGTGCCATCGAGTCCCTTGCAACTCAGAGCAATAACCCTAAACCCTGCTCTATCCTGTGCCAACTTTACTGTCTCTGACACACCCACCCCCATTACTCCAGTCACGGAATCAATCCATCTCATCAATGGTCTTCCTTTCTATCTCTCTCCCTCCACTCTTCCAAGCATGATGCCCCTCTCCAAGGACTGGTCCCTCCTTGCAACATGTCCAAAGCATGTCAGACGAAGCCTCCCAATCCTTGCCTCCAAGGAGAAGCCTGGTTTCACCCTCTCCAGGCCAAACCTGTTTGTTCTTTTGGAAGCCCATGGTATTTTCAACACTCTTCTGCAGCACCACAGCTCAAAGGCATCCATTCTCTTTCTGTCATCCCTAGTCATTGTCCACCTCTCTGACTTAACGCTACCAGTCTACAGACTAAGGTGCATATGATCCAGACCACAGACTTGACAATTACTTGCTATTGCAATTGCAAAGACTATGGCCTGGATCAGGCACACCTTAGTCTCCAGACTGACACTGTTACTCTTCAGTACTCTGGAGAGGTCCTTGACAGCAGACTTTCCCAATGCAATTCATCTTTTGATTTCCTGGCTGCTGGTACCAAGAGTGTTGATTGTGGAGGTAAGCAAACTAAAGCTCTTAACAGTGTCAATCTCTTCACCATCTATCATGAGGCTGCCAGTTGGCCCAGTGGTGAGATGCATGCTGCCAATGTACCTGGATCAGGGGAAGACCAGTTCTGCTTCTGCTCCTGATTGGCTGGGCGGTCTTGGACAAGTTGGCCATCTTCCCTGGGCCTTGACTGTACATCAAAGGAGTTGGAGCCGATAATGTTCAATAAAACTTTATAAAAACAAGCGACAAGCCAGATGGACCACAGTTTGACTACCTCTACTGATCAAGGTCTAGCCTGATTGGCCCCTAGAGCACTGCCTGAGCCTCCATTAACTCATCTGTAAAATGGGGTTTTATGTGTCACAACAAATTTCCACAATCAACACTCTCTTGGCAACAGCAGTCAGGAAATCAAAAGACGAATTGCACTGGGAAAAATCTGTAGTCAGGGACCTCCCCAGAGTACTAAAAAACAACAATATCAGTCTACAGACTAAGATGTGCCTGATCCAGGCCATGGACTTCACAATTATTTGCTATGTGTCAGAAAGGTGGACAATGACTAAGGATAAGGATAACAGAAGAAAAATTGATGCCTTCAAGTTGTGGTGCTGGAGAAGAGTCTTCAGCATACCATAGGCAGCCAAGAAAACAAATAGGTCTGTCTTTGAGAGGATGAAACCAAGTTCCTCCTTGGAGGCAAGGGATTTTGAAGCTCTGTCTCACATACTTTGGGCACATGGCCAGGAGGGACATATCCTTGAAGAAGGACATCATGCTCAGAAGGATGGAGGGACAGTGCAGGAGAGGAATACCCCAGATGAGATAGATTGATACAGTAACTGGGGCAATGGAGCTAAGTGTGTTGCAATCAGTGAAACCGGCTCAGAACAGAGCAGGCTTCAGAGCTGTGTTTTATAGGGTCACTATGAGTCGCGGGTGACTAGATAGCACATAACAACAACAGCAACAAAATGGCATTTGCCAGTATCAGTATCCCCGGACCATTCACTGGACTGGTAGTTAGTTCTATATGGTCTTCAATGGAAAGGAACAGATTGTACCTTCAACTGGTTTCTTTAATGCAGGACTCCTCTAGGTTTTAACATGTTAATACTCATTGTTAATTTCCCAGGGAGGAGACAGGATACAAGAAGCCCTGATGACCTGACAGTTCAGGGCTTAGATGCGAACTGAAAGGTTATCGGTTCAAACCTACCCAGTGACTTTGTAGGAGAAAAAGCCTGGAGCCATGAGTCAGAATCGACTCAACACCACCTCACAACCACATTCAGGTTGTAACATGTGACCTTTGACAACAGAATCCCATTTTATTAAACACAGAGTGTAACCCTTTTGCTTTTTTTCCTTGTGCACTGTTGAACCAGATCTGACTGGCACAGGAGGAGACTGACCCTCCTTCTCCAGCAAAGCATCTGGTAGATTCGAACCACTCACTTTCAGGATTGCAGTGCAGCTTCTTGCCACTAGGCCACCACAGCTCCCTACAAAGTGTTATTTTATGCTGCTGTGTACCACTGAAAAGGGCGCTAGGGTCGTAATGCACTGTATGCTTGTTGTGCTGCTAATTAAAAGATCAGTGGTTCGAATCCATGAGCTGTTCAAGGAGAGAAAGGTGGGCAGTCTCTTCCCATAAAGATTTATAGCCTTGGAAACCTGATGGACTGAGTCAGCAATGAGTCACACTTGGCTTGATGGCCTTAAGTTGTACATGCACCGTGCGTGTGAATGTACCACTCATCACAGTTTGGGAAATGTAACTCAACTCAGCCTCAGTTTCCTTTTCTGTGGATCAGGAACGATAATGGTGCCTGCCACCTACACTTGTTGAGAAGGTTAAACGGGGTGATGGCTGGAGCAGGTCTGGCACTCTGCCTAGCACAGAGTCAGTGATCAATAAACGCTGGTAGTATTTATAATAAGGTCTTTCCTCTCCAGCCCTGACAATCTGTGCTTCCAACTGCAACGTATAATTAAACTCCAAAGCATCTGGCTTTCCAAGTAGAAAGAACACGCCTGGAGGAAGTAAAAAGGAAGAGAAAGATCTTTCTGGGTTACCCATTTGTGCACCAGCATCACTGCCAGTCGTCACAGTGAGAAAATGCACCAAGATGCCAACCCATAATGACAGCTCTTTGGTGAGTTGGTGGTTCCCTGCGTAGCACACAGATCGTGGGGGTGGTTAGATAGTTGAGATGGGCGAGAAGCAAGAAGCTGGAAAGCAGCCTTCCAGCCAAGCAGCAGAAGCCACTGTCCTGGATGTGGTGGATACAGTGGCCTGGTCATGGTCAGGTACATGTGGCCTGCTTGGGGGACCAGGGCAGGGAGTGCTGAGCATAAAACACTGAGAGAAGATGTCAGGGGAGAAGAGCAGAGAAGGTAGCCAGTGGAAGGCTGTGGATGTGGAGGGGGCTGTAAGGAGGAGTGTCCAAAGGGGTGGTGAGGAGGTGGGCAGAGCACACTGGGCTTGATCTAAGTCGGCAAGAACGTCACCAACAATCTGACACGTCTCCTCCCCTGGAGTCTCCCCGCATGGCGTGAGCAGTTCGGCGCTTGACTTGATGGAAAGATTGGCCATTCAAACCCTCCCTTGGGAACAAGGCCTGACAATGTTCTTCTGAAGGTCTCCAGCCTGGCAGATTCCACGGAGTACCTTTCCACCCTGCACTCGTGCAAGTGTCAAGAGTTGGAATTGATATAATGACACTCACTTGATTTGGGTGGGTTTTGGGGGGTTTTAAAGTCTTTTCTGCATTTTTCTAAAATTTGGCTATACATGTGTAGAACTTTTATAATCAGAAGGAAAAAAAGATTATTTTTTTAAATAATCAACCAAAGGAAAATCAAGCCCCCTGTAACCACATGAATGACAGACTGGACTGGGATCTAGGATGAAGAGAAGGAGTTCAGGGATGGCTACCGTGCGTCTAGGGTGCCCACAGGACGCGCCTGTGGAAATGCCAAGGAAGACAATGAGACTGTCGTTCAGGACCTTCAGAGGAGACAGAGTTGGAGGCAGAGGCTTCAAAGTCATGGCTGGTTCACACATTCACTGTGCACATTCTAAGCGCCTGCTGTATGCCAGAATCTGGGGAAGGATGAGAGATAGTCCCAGCCCTCAAGGAACCCACTCTAAAAGAGACACATAGAACAACACAACCAATGATGAACGAAGAAGATGTAGGGTGTTGTAGGTACATGGCCAACAGAACACAGGTACTAAACATTTCACTTGGCCTCTCTAATGATGTTGTTGTTGTATACTGTTGAGTCAGAACTGACCCATATTGCTGCTTCTCCAACAGATTTTCAGAAACAGTTAATCGCACGGGAGGTGATTACCCATTTTCTTCCAGCAGAACAACTGGTGGATTCGAACTGAGTACTTTTGGCTGGCCAGTGCAACTCCTTACCACTAGGCCACTAGAGCTCTCTCCCTAATGATACAGCTTTGCCAAATTCTGCTGGAGTTTGAAAATCATTTCCATGGTCTGCTGGCGTATTCAGGATTCAGAGTGTAAATTATTCAAGAAGAGACTTTTGAGCAAATGTGCTGTTCAGACTCTGTCACAGTGGTGGACAGGACGTGTCTGTGAAGGCATGGTATGGCCAGCAGTAGGTCAGGACAGTGACGATGCCAAGATGACATCTGGGGACCGCCTTCCTGGAGCAGGTCCCAGAGGGCACAGTGCGGGAACTGATTTCTGGCCCAAGTTGTACTTGAGGGAGCTCCGATGGTGGAGTTCATAAAGAGCTGTGCTACTAACCCCGAAGCAGACCTTCTGTAGTGGTTCAAATCCACCAGTCACTCTGCTAGAAAAAGAGAGGCGGCCTCCTCCTGTTCGATCTGTTGCTGTTGTGCATGTCGAATTGGAACCAACTGGCCCTCCAGTGGGTTTTCAGGAAGAGACTGTCCATCCTGAATCTGGGCAGATTCTAACTGTGTGCTTTTGGGGTTGCAGCACAGCTTCTTACCATTGGGCCTCCAGAGCTCCCTAATTTACACTAATGTTCCATTTACAGCCTTGGAAATCCAATGAAGGGGCAGCTATGAGTCAGACCAACTCGACAGCAATGAGAGAAAATGAGAAGTTGAGAGAGAAAGAGAAAATGTATTTATTCAGAATGATAAAGACATCTTGCTTGGGATGTTTATTGTTTCATCTCTCCTAAACACCATCTGTCTTCTTTTTTTGGAAATATTTTACCCAATTCCAGTTATTTTTGGTGAGAGCTGCAAACCATGGCACCTCCCCTCACGACTGAGGCTGGGATGCTCTTAGTACTTCTCCGCCTGACTGCAGTGGTTGGCCCAGGGATGGACACATGGCCTGTGATAGAGCCTGTCATTCGCTGATCACTGAGGACCCATGCCCTCAGGTATTCATGTATTCATTTGCCCTTGAGGAGTCCAGCCCATCCTACAGTTACTCTGGTCTTGGCCATATATAGCTTTTATTGGTTGGCGGGATAAGAGGAAGTGTAATACAAGCAGAGGCTTGATAAATATTTACACATTAGGACTTGTACTCTTGGAACTCTCACTTTTTTTAAAAATTAATTTTAATGAAAGTTTACAGAGACTTAGGGTTTCCAGTCATTCGTTGTTGCACTTTTCTCCCTGCCCCCCCCCAATTCACTCTTCTCCTTGAAAAGAAAAGAAAAACTCTTTCATTGTTATGCGATCCCTCCCCCCAAGTCCATTCCACTGAGCAGCCTTCATTCTGGACTCCTGTCATTACAATAATACCCAATCATAGTTCCCTTTTAAGCAGTTGTCTCCCTCATCTGTTTCAATGCATTATACATTATTCCTCCCCTCCTCACTTTTGAGATCTAGCTGCCATAGAAAGATGGCCAAGCAAGCTAGTTAGAGAGGGAGCTCTGGTGGCATAGCCTGTAGGGAGTTGTGCTACTAACTCAAATGTTGCACCTCTCTCATGGTTCGAATCCACCAGCAGCCCCAAGGAAGAAAGAGAAACAATCTCTCATGCAACTTGTAGCCTCAGAAAACTAATGGAGGATTAGTTAGGTGGGAGTTGGTTCTGACTTGACAACTGTGAGTTTGAGGTTTTTAAAGAGTAAGACCCCAACTTCCCAGCCCAAGTGCCATTTGATTAAATCCATCTTGGACATCTCAGACCTGCTCACATGAATGACAACAAGCATGACCAGGAGAATTCTGAAGTTGAGACCAAACAACCTACAGACTCTTCAGAGATAGTTAAATAGCTGTTGTTATAAACGACTCTTTGGGTAGTTTGTTACATAGCAGTAACCCACTGAAACATGATCCCTGTGGGCCAGTTCAGAACCTTCCCTGGAACTTACCAGAGAGCTGGTAGAGAAGAGCTGCCTTTTTCGTCTGGCGGCAAAGTGGTAACCTTCCCTGACAGATGAAGAAAATTCATCTGCAACGGGGAAGAATGAAGCTCCACTTAGAGAGAAGTCAAAGAAAATGAGGCCAAAGTCCCACATTTAAGAACCTGAAGCTTCCTGTTCTGGTGGCTAGTGGGATTAGCCTAGTGGTGTTAGTGCAGCCAAACTAAAGGCATGTGTGGCAAATGCTGGCGAGGTTGTGGAGAGACTGGAACCCTTATTCACTGTTGGTGGGAGTGTAAAATGGTGCAACCACTGTGGAAAGCGATGTGGCGCTTTCTCAAAAAGTTGCAAATAGAGATACCATTTGACCCAGCAATTCCACTACTGGGAATATACCCTAAAGAGACCATAAATGGCACCCAAGTAGATATATGCATACCCATGTTTATTGCGGCTTTGTTTACAATAGCAAGGAGTTGGAAACAACCCAAATGTCCATCAACAAACAATGGGTAGAGAAGCTGTGGTATATTCGCACAATGGAATACTATGCTGCATTGAAAAACAAGGAACTCATGCAATATTATTCAAAATGGGTGACCCTGGAGGACATTATGCTGAGTGAGGTATCTCAGTCACAAAGGGACAAATGCTATATGGTGCCACTGTTGTAGAATGAGGCTGGCATCGGGATGGGGGTAAGACTGAGAAAAACTGGATGAAATACGTTTATGGCATTGAAGTCTTTGGGGGAGAGAATATTTTCTATTTTGGGGCATTATGTTTATCGTAAGAGTAAGGAATGAGGGTTGCAGAGTGAATTATATTTGGGGTTGGGGGATGTGTGTGGGGGATTGCGTACCAATGAGGGAGTTTTTCGTTTGCGTTTGAAGAAGAGGAGCAAATGGGGTGGGGGGGAGAGGGGTGCAACAATGAATGAATGGATTTCCAAAATCTCTGTGGATGTTCGTTGAAATGAAAAATAAAGAAATTAAAAAAAAAGAATCCACAGGAGAAAGATGGGCAATCTCGTCCTGTGTCATTTACTGCCTCAGAAAACCCACTGGATGGTCAGCTGTAAGTCACTGGTGACCCAACCGTACATAAGAGCTTTGCTGTAGGGAGCTCTGGTGGCTTAATTGTAAAGAATTGTGCTTAAAACGCAAAGGCACGTGGGTTGAATCTGCCAGCTGCTCTGCAGGAGAAAAACGGACAATCTCCTCTGAGAAGAGCAATCTCCTCCTGTCTGATTTACAGCCTCTGAAAATCCGCCAGAAGGTCAGCTATGAGTTGGTTCAGAATGGACAGTACGTAACAACACAATCACAGTGGCGTTTCTGTGTTTGGTGATGTGAGCCATTAAGGGCCCCTTTGTGGTTTAAGCTGTCTTTATCGACTGTTTGCCACCTACACAAAAGAATCCAATCTAACTCAACTGATCTCATTCCAGAAGCTTCCATGCCAAGGTTCTTGAACCAAGAATGAACTAGTCCTACTATTGATAGAGTTGAAAACTGTGTTGAGTGTGTGCAATGACGGAAGCTTGGAAAGGCTCCCACTAGTTATTGTAAAGGGAGCAGCAGAAAGCACACCATAATGGAACCAGTGTCCATGCCCAGTTGGATGAGTGGAAGATGAACACACTCACCTGGGATGTTGGAAAAATGTCTCTGCCTCTTCCCCCTTCTTTCTGCAGGCAATTTGGTAGCATATTACATAAACTGCTTTTAAAAAGTCCAGGCCCTTTGCTCTAGCAATTCCTTTTACAGAATCTTAGCCTGCCACATTGGTTTTCAAGCTTTATTCTTTGTAGGATACTAGGGAGACTCTGAATATTGCACTAGAGTGCCAAGGAGCCAAAGCAAAGGGGAAGAAATCAAGAAGCTAAGGAGCTGAATAGAAGATTTCAAAGTGCAACTTGGGAAGACAAGGCAAAATATTATAATGAAAAAAAAAAAGAAAAAAAATATTATAATGAAATGTGAAAAGAGCTGGAGTCAGAAAATCAAAAGGGCCAAACTCGCTCAGCCATTTCTTAAGCTGAAGGAACTAAAAAACAAATTCAAGGTGCAAATTGCAATGCTTAAGGAAGCTCTGAGAAAAATATTGAATGATTTAGGAATCATTAAAAGAAAAGGAGTATACAGACTCATTGTCCCAAAAAGAAGTGGCTGACACAGAAGAATTTCAAGAAACAACATACGATCAAGAGGCAATGGTAATGAAGGAGGAAGTTCAGGGTACTCTGAAGGACTTAGCAAAAATAAAGCCCTAGGAATTGATGGAATACTAATCGACATATTTCAACAAACAGATGCTGCCCTGGATATGCTCACCAAGTTGTGCCGAGAAGTCTGGAGGACAACTACTTGGCCAACTGACAGGAAGAGATCCATATTTATTCCCATTCCAAAAAAAGGTGACCCAACAGAGTGTGGAAATTATCTAACAATATCATACATATCACACACTAGCAAAATCCTGCTGAAGATTATCCAGAAATGACTGGAACAATAGTACATTGACAGAGAACTACCAGAAATACAAGCTGGGTTTGGAAGAGGTTGTGGCACTAGAGACATTATTGCCAATGTCAAATGGATCTTAGCAGAAAGCAGAGAGTACCAGAAGAATGTCTATCTGTGTTAAATAGACTATGCAAAGGTGTTTTCCTGTGTGCATCATAGCACATTGTGGCTAGCCTTGAGGAAAATGGGAATCCCAGAACACTTAATTGTACTTATGACAAACTATACTTGGACCAGGAGGCAGTCCTTAGAACAGAACAAGGAAACACTGCATGGTTCAAAATCAGGGAAGGAGTGCATCAGGGAGGCATTCTGTCCTCATATCTTTTCAATCTGTAGGCAGAACAATATCATTGATTTCAAATGCAAGCAAGATTCTACTGAAGATTATTCAAAAACGACTAGAACAGCAGCACATCAGCAGAGAATTGCCAGAAGTCCAGGCTGGGTTTAGAAGGGGTCATGGTACTAGGGATATTGTAGCTGATGTTAGATGGATCTTAGCTGAAAGCAGGGAATACCGGAAGAATGTCTATCTGTGTTTCATTGATTATGCAAAGGCGTTCGACTGTGTGGATCATAACAAATTGCGGCTGACTTTGAGAAGAACGGGAATCCCAGAACATTTAATTGTGCTAATGCAAAACCTATACTTGGATCAAGAGGCCGTAGTCAGAACAGAGCAGGGTAACACTGCATGGTTCAAAACTGGGAAGGGTGTATGCCAGGGATGTGTCCTGTCTCCGTACCTTTTCAACCTGTATGCAGAGCAGATTATCCAAGAGGCTGGGCTCTGTGAGGAGAAGTGTGACATCAAGATTGGTGGAAGATCTATTAAACAAATCTGCATTATGCAGATGACACAACCCTGCTTGCCGAAACTGAGGAGGACCTCATGCACTTGCTGTGGAGGGTCAAGGACTGCAGCCTTCAGTATGGACTGAGGCTCAATGTCAAGAAGACAAAGATTCTCACCACTGGACCAATTGGTAGCATCAGGATGGATGGCGAAGAGATTGAGATTGTTCACAGCTTCAGTTTGCTCGGCTCCACGGTCAATACTCTTGGCACCAGCACTCAGGAAATCAAAAAGCATATTGCGATGGGAAAGTCTGCTGTTAGGAACCTCTCTAAAGTGATCAAGAGCAACGGTGTCTCTCTGGAGACTAAGGTGCACCTGATACAGGCCATGGTCTTTGCAATCACTTGTTATGCATCAGAGAGTTGGACAATGACTAGGCAGGACAGAAGGAGAATTGATGCTTTGAGCTGTGGTGCTGGAGAAGAGTATTGAATGTACCATGGACTGCCAAGAAAACAAACAGATTCATCCTGGAGAGGATTAAACCAGGCTGCTCCTTGGAGGCAAGGATTCTGGGGCTTCGTCTGACATACTCGGGGCATGTTGCAAGGAGGGACAGGTCCTTGGAGAGGGACATCATGCTTGGGAGGGTGGAGGAACAGCACAGGAGGGGAAGACCCTCTATGAGATGGATTGATTCAGTGACTGGGGTAATCGGCATGGATGTGTCAGAGGCAGTGTGATTGGCACAGGATAGAGCAGGGTTTAGGGCTATTGTACATAGGGTCGCTATGAGTAGCAAACGACTTGACGACACATAACAACAACAACAACAACATGCAGAACTGATCATTTGGGAAAGCAGGGCTTTATGAAGAGGAATGTGGCATCAAGACTGGGGGAAGATTCATCAATAACCTGTGATAGGCAGATGACACAACCTTGCTTGCTGAAACTGCAGAAGACCTGAAGCGCTTGCTGCAGAAGGTCGAGTATTGTAGTCTTCACTATGAATTGAAGTTCAGCATCAATAAGATAAAGAAGGCAGTGCTAGCGGCCTAGTGGCAAAAAGCTGTCTGCAATCCTGAAGGTGCACGGTTTGAATCCACCAGATGCTGTGCTGGAGAAGAAGGGCAATCTCCTCCCGCACCAGTTGGATCTGATTCGACAGTACTTAAAATGAAAGAGATAAACATTTTTTAAATTTTTTTTAGAAAAAAGACAAAAATTCTCATCACTGGGCCAAATGGCAGCACCACATAGATGAAGAGATAAAGGTTGTTAGCAATTACAGCTTGCTCGGCTCCACAATCAACATCCTTAACACCAGCAGTCAGGAAATCAAAAGATGAATTGCATTGGGAAAATACGCTGTCAAGGACCTCTGCAGAGTGCTGAAAAGTAACTATGTCAGTCTGGAGACAAAGGTGCACCTAATCCAGCCCATGGTCTTCACAATTACTTGTTATGCTTCAGATAGCCAGACAATGACTAAGGATGACAGAAAAAGAATTTATGCCTTTGAGTTGTGATGTTGAAGAATAGCCTTGAACGTAACCATGGACTGCCAAGAAAACAGATAGGTCTATCTTGCAGAAGGTGAAACCAAGTCTCTCCTTGGAGGCTTGGATTTTTTTTTTAATTATTATTTTTGTGTGCGTGTACCGTCAAATCAGATCTGACTGGAACAGGAGGAGATTGTCCCTCCTTCCCCGGTAGAGCATCTGGTGGATTCGAACTGTGCACCTCTGGGATTATAGTTACAGCTTCTTGCCACTAGGCCACCAGAGCTCCCCTGGAGGCTTGGATTTTAAAGCTCTGATTCACTTTGGGCATGTGGCCAGGAGAGACTGGTTTTGGAGAAGGACATCATGCTTGGAATGGTGGAGGGACAGCGCAGGAAAGGAAGACCCCGGATGAGATGGAATGATATAGTAACTGGGACAATAGGGGTTGGTGTGTCAGAATTAGTGAGACTGGCTCAGGACAGGGCAGGGTCCAGAGCTTGTGTACATAGAGTCATTATAGGCCTCAGGCACCTCTACGGCACATAACAACAACATACTATATTGGTTGTTTTGATTTAAGCCTCTCATTTAGAATCGTCAAGACCTCAGAGAAGGCCTTTGTATTAAAAGTCAGATATTACTTCCTTTTGGAGGAACCTTCTTCTAAGTGGTACAGCACTCTTCTGTCAATTTCCTGTACTTTGGAAACCTGGAGTGGCTGTGATGCTGAACCTTGTGCCATTGGGGTGTCAAATGCCATAACGTTTACCCATGGTGGACAGTGTTTGGTGGAGTTCTCAGTTTAAGATAGGTTTGGAAACAGGAGTGGCATCCACTTCCTAAACAACATGCCTCTGGAAACTATGAACGTGGAGAAACTATGGTAGTTATAAAAAGGCTTCAGGTCTCTTGTTTTATAGCGTTGCTGTGAATCATGCTCAACTTGACAACAATGAACAACAACAACAGGGTTCCACAGATATATTTTGTTGGTTCTGCAAGACTTTGGTTTGAATGTCGCAGATGCCAAGGTTGGTAAAACAACTGCAGCGATTATCTACAACCCTTAACTAACTTTCTAAAAAGGAAATGTGTACATTAAATTTCTATCATTTGTCTAGCTAAATGAAACTGCTACTTCTATCTGTTGTTTTTGAGTTCTAAAGTTTGATTTGAAGAAGGATCTTATTGTTGAAAAACACAAACTGGATAGGACCACTGTCCCAAGGGAATGATCACTTTGTACCAGGAGATTTGGGCTTCGTGGAGATATTTACTATTGCTAATAACTCGGACTCTAAACTCATTGCTGTTGAGTCAAATGACCCGTCATGGCGGAGCCTGCAGTGGATTTTGTAAAGGGCGTGGGAGATTACTCATTTTTTCCCCCCCATGGAGCAACTTGTGGATTCGAACCAGGAGAGAGCCATAGCCTTCAGCACAACTCCCTGTGGACTAGGCCGCCAGCGCCCCCTATTGTTCATAACAGTGATCCACAAGCGGTGGCCTACTTGTCAAATCTACGTGTAGTCAATAAAGTTTTATTGGAACATGATCATTCAAATCGTGCTTTAATGTTGCTGCTTATGCGCTACACTGGCACAGTCACATCGTTATGACAGAGACCTGAGGGTTCACGAAGCCTCAGATCTGGGAATGATCTGTTTGGCTCCCTGCTGAGATCACCACAGGGGTGCAGGGTGTGTGGTGACCTTGTTGAAATTGTAGATTCTGATTTAATATATGTGAGGGAGAAAGGCAAGGGTGATGAAACTTTGGTCATACTTTGGATAAGTTGTTAGGAGGGGCTAGTCCTTGGGAAAAGGCATCATGCTGGGAGAGGTGGACGGTCGGAGAAAGAGAGGAAGATCGGACAGGACGGATCAACACAATGACTGTAACAGCAGCCTGCTGCATCTTAGAAATCACGAGGACGGTGCAGGACAGCGTGAGATCCAGATCTGTTGGTCCTAAGGGCCGCTATGAGTCATGGGCGACTCGATGGCACCTAACAAGAACAGAAAGGCCCGCTCTCAGCATGAGAATGAACAAGAATGAACTGGTTTGAAGCTCTGTCTGATCGTGATCTGATCTAGGCTAGGAGGGGGGAGGCAGAGGGAGGAAATGATGCAATAATGAAGGAATTTTTTTTTTTTTAAGTGAACTGGGGGAGGAAAATGTACAACAGTGAATGAAGGAAAACCCACTTTTCGGTAAACTTCCATTAAAATCACAATACAAAAGGGAAAAACATGATCTGATCTAGCTCTTTATAGGAAGCTCTGGTGGCCTAGTGGTAAGAACCTGCCCTGCAATCACAAAGTGAAGCGGTTTGAATCCACCAGTGCCTCCACAAGGGACAGCTTCCGTGTGACTTACTGCCTTGAAAACCTGCTGGAGAGTCAGCTATGGATCAGTTTTGACTCAAGAGTATATAACAATTGTCTTTATAGACTTTATAATGTTTTACACAGTGTCTAACCTCCCATCTGATTGACAAAGGTTGCTTCTTTCTTCATAAGCCGCTCTGAGAGCCAGAGCCAGTAACCGGTCAGCGTCTTGCTGTTCTTGTTGAAGGAGAAGCATTGACTCTCTCTATCTGGATCTGCCCAAGTCTACATAAGGCTGCCAGCTTCTTGCGCTGTCTCAGCCGAGCTAGCCAGCAGCCGCCTCCTCTCAGGGGCTTCAACTTGGAATCTCTCCTGCCCCTAGAATTTTCTGACGTACTGTTTCTTCATCGGGGTGCTGGGTGTACCTGTACATTTACAATGTGTGTACCTGTCTAGTACGCATGCTAGCAGCTGTCATCAGCCAATTCACTGCCTCCTGAGAAAAGGCACTCTGTGGCCTTGGACTCAGCAACTTGAAGATGCCTCTCACAGCGTCAAGCAGCCTCTGAGTCTGTGTTTGCCCTTGACAATGAGTAGACAAACGCTGCTTTCTAACCATTGCCACTTCTTGCTGGGCGGATGCTGGGCTTAGCTACAAAATGCCTATTGTCCCTGCAGTAACGGTAAACAAGAAGAGGTCTGCCCTGTTAGGCCCTGAGACCAGACTCTAGAGCTCTGCCCTCAGGCAATGAGAGTCACATGACTCCAGGTCCTAGGGCGGAGGGATTTAAACAGCTGTGGTCCAGCTCCCTGCACATGAGTTTCAAAGTTCTCTATTGACCTCTTTTCTTGCAATGTAATTTGAATCACTGGAGATATGTT
The DNA here is from genome assembly GCF_000299155.1 of Elephantulus edwardii. NCBI lineage: Eukaryota > Metazoa > Chordata > Mammalia > Macroscelidea > Macroscelididae > Elephantulus > Elephantulus edwardii. The sequence continues at coordinate 2,824,416 of NW_006399966.1, forward strand.
CTATTGTACTATCCTAATAGACTCGGATTTTAGCTCGGCCCAGAGCTACATTTCCCAGTCTCCTTTGCAGCTATGTGGCCATGTGGCTCATTCTAGCAAAAGAATATAAGTGACGTAGACGGTATGATTCTGACTCGTCTCTTCTCCTCGCTCCTTCTGCCTGGAATTTGTCATGGAAAGGCTGCCTCATGGAACTTGTGTTACTCGTAATGGTGGGGTTTTAACAAGACTTAATGAGACCAACTATTTGTTGTTGAGAGCGAGAGAGAGAGAGAGAGACCTTTACAAACAGGCAGTTTGGGGTTTGCTATAACTATTGCAAAATGACATTTTTGCTTATATACTGCTTACCACCTTGTAATAAAAGCAGGTCTTTGAATTGCTTCATTCCTGCCCTACCTGTAGTTTATGTCCAAGGAGCTGAGACAGAAATACAACGCATGGTCCATGCCCATCTGAAAGGATGACGAAATTCGGGTTGTATGAGGGCACTGCAACAGTCAGCACATTGGCAAAGTAGTCCGGGTTTACGGGAAGAAATATATTCATCTACACTGAACAGGTGCAGCAAGGAAAAAAACCTAATGGCACAACGGTCCATGTGGGCATTCACCCCAGCAAGGTGGTTATCAACTAAACTAAAACTGGATAAACACAGAAAAAAGATCCTCGAACTTAAAGCCAAATCTCTCCCAGTTGGAAAAGAAAAGGGCAAATACAAGGAAGAAACAATTGAGAAGATGCAGGAGTAAAATATGATTAATACAGCTTCATTAAAAACTGAAAATGAAGGGGGAAAAGAAAGAGAATAATCAGAGCAGAATTTTTTTTCAATGCAGTATACGTTATTTATTCCCTCTTTCTCAGACTCCTCTCAGCCCCGATGTCAGTCCTGTTTTACAACAGTGGCACCATGCAATATTTGTCCTTTTGTAACTGAGATATTTCACTCAGCATAATGTCCTCCAGAGTCATCATTTTGTATAATATTTCATTAGTTCCTTGTTTTTCAATGCACTGTTTTTCAATGCACTGTAGTATTCCATTGTGTGACTATACCACAGCTTCTCTATCCATTAGTTTGTTGATGGGCATTTGGGTTGTTTGCTATTGTGAACAAAGCCACAATAAACATGGGTGTGCACGCAGAAATTTTTTAAAAGGTGTTTATTAATTGTGAAGAACATAAGCAAAGTCACTGATCAATTTGTGCAAACACCCCTTTTCATTACAGGTCGCAGGTGACTCAATGGCACATTACAACAACAGCATATTTTATATATAAGATATATGAATCGCCTCCTGTACCAGTCAGATCTGATTTGATGGTACACATACACACACACAAATAAAATTAAGAAAAGATATATGAATAAGTATCTTATAAGGATTTTGTACAACAGTAACTCATGTACAGTTCTGAGAAAGTGTAAGAGTCACCTGGAGATCTTGTGATTATATAAATTCCAAATAGATTGTGACTATAGAGTCCAAATGAGTATAACTTCTCACAAGGGAGTGTAACTGGAAGGAGCTGGTTCAAAGTCCTAGGTAAAAGCAAGAATGTACAGTCAGTTCCTGGACAATTATGTCTTAGTGTGGGAGAACAAATCACATGCAATACACGAAAACATAGAGATACAGTCTCAGGAAAAACAAACTTTCAGGTTAAACAGCTACCATCTGTTCTTTCAAAATGAGCAATATCCTTAGAAAAACAGGAAAGGGCATTCCTGAGGAATTAATGAGGCTGCCTAGAAGGGGATATATTTAATGATAAGACACCCAGGAGTCTTGACGTGTTGTCCAGGCTTCTAGAAAACTGTCCAATTTTAACACAGGCAAGATGGATGGCTAATATGGAAGATCCCCCCAGAACCTTCTGTAGGGAGTTCCAGTGATGTTGAGGAACTGACCGGGTGAAACCAGAAGCTAAAGAGACCATGGCCCAGATCCTAGCTGTACTGCTAAGCAAAAGCACCCATCTCCCATAACAGTAGGAGCCCTGGTGGTGCAGTAGTCAAGTCCTTGGTTGGTAACTGGAAGGTCAGCTGTTCAAACCTGACCACCACTTCCCAGAAGTGGCGGTCAGCTGTTCAAACCTGACCACCACTTCCCAGAAGTGGCAGTCTGCTTCTGTAAACATTTACAGACCAGCAAGCCCAAGGCGACAGCTCTATTCAGTCCTATAGGGTCACTAATGGCTTAAGAATCAACTCCATGGTAGTGGGTTTTGGCTTCTTAGGCTAGTAAGCTGTTCACCACCCACCCACCCACCCAACCACTCAGGGGCTTCCAGTACATCATATTTACAATAAGCCACTGCTGTCCTCTAGTGGCCAATAGATAAATTACACAGTGAGTTGGCCTGAAGATGGGGGACATGAGCTTTTCTCCCTACCTTTGAAATCTCCTTGATGTTGAATTGTCTACTATGCCAGACCATCTCCTACTCTTCATAAAATATATTTTGTATAACGATAGTAATTTTTAAAATTTTTCTTTTATATTGATTTGCCTTCAAAGTTGTAAGACACTGTTTCACACTATTCTTCTTTATTCCCGTTGAGTTTCATACAATGATTCCGATTCTATATAATAATGATAGTAATTTTCAAAGATTGTTGTTGATGTTGTGCACCGTAGAATCGGAACCGACCCATAGCCAACTCTCCAGCGGGTTTTCTGGAGCAGTAATTGCAAGGGAGGAGATTGCCCATCCTTCTGTGGAGCAAGTGGTGGCCTCGAACCATGTGCCTTTGGGGTTGCAGTGCAGCTTCTTGCCAATAGGCCACCAGAGTTCCCTTTTAAAGATTTCTGTCTTTAATTTCAGAGCAGTTTAGGTTTACAGGGGAAAAAAGTGAGCAGAAAACAGAGTTCTCATATGCACCCTTTCCCAAATATACCCAAAGACCATACTGCCGATGATATAATAGGCCTTTTCTATTAGGTCATTTGGTACATTCTATTGGAACATTTGGTACAGTTGACAAATCAATGCAACCCATTGCTGCTCGGTTGATCCTAAGCCAGTGAACTTGAACAACAGAGATCTGCCCTGGAGGGCTTCCAAGGCCACCTGTGATCACCAGAGACCCTGAGGAGAAGCTGGTAGGTTCCAAGCCCTGACCTTTTAGTTAGCATCCAGGCACTTGACCACTGCATCCCCAGGGCTCCTCCAGTTATATCTTGTCTTATTAGATAGCTTGTCTTAATGTGGTACATTTGCTTCAACTGATGAACAAACCGAAACATATTGTTATTAAGAAAGTCTATAGTTTACATTAGGGTTCACTGGGCTGTCCAGTTCCATGGATCTTGGCCAACGCTTAATGTCATGTATCTGCCATTAGAATGTCACTCTGCCTGGGTTCACGGCCCTAAACACCCACTGTGTTCCACCTGCTCACTCCTGCCGCTTCCTTTGCGGCTGCGCCTGGCAACTACTGATCGTCTACTGCCTCTACGGTTTTCCTTTTTTCCAGAAAGTGATATAATTGGCATAGTTTAGTATTTATCCTTTTCAGACTGGCTTCTAGCACTTAGAAACACAAACATGGGGGAGGTTGGGCAGGGCAAAAAGTGCAACAATGAATGAATGGGAAATCCAAAGTCTGTAAATTTTCATTAAAATTAGGGAGAAAAAAAAGACACACAAAAACATATTTTAGGGTATTCCCTCCTACATTTTTGTGGTCAAGTAAACGGCTTTTTAAAAATTGTTGGATACTTTTCCATTTCAAGGGAACTCTGGTGGCCTAGGAGGTGAGGAGGTGTGCTGTCAACTCAAAGACAGGCAGTTCAACTCCACCAGCAGTTCTACGGGAGCAAGATGGTCAGTCTCCTCCCATGTGATCTGCCGCCTCAGAAAAGCCTCCAGGTGGACTCTCTGGAGTTATCTCACTGTATGGATTTACTAATTTGTTTACCAGTTCATCTACTGATGTACACATTTGTTGCTTTCAGTCTTTGACAACTGTGAATTAAATGGCTATATGTATTCATGGGAAGTCCCTCCCCCACATGAACTGATGAGACACACAGTTTCAATTAGCTTAGGTATTTAGTACTGTGATTACTGAGACCATGTTTAGCTTTGTAAGAAATTGTCACACTGTTTTCTTAGGTGGCACACCGTTTTCTATTTGCACCTGCAGTGAATGAATTTCGATTGCTTTATATCCTTAGAATTTTGTTTTGTCAGATAACAGTATTTTTTTTTCAAAAAATATGTAAGAGCATTTTATTGAGATAGAATAGACTTACAATAGAGGAGTCCTGGTGGCCTACTACTGGTTAAGGAGTTGAGCTGCCAACCCAAAGGCAGAGGGTTCAAATCCACTGCTGTTCCTCAAGAGAAAGATGAGAAATCTCTTCCTGTAAAATTTATAGCCTCTAAAAACCTGCTGAAGAATGAGCTCTGAGTCAGTTCTGATTCGACAGCAAAGAGTTGTTTGCTATTGACGCACAACAAGCTGTACATATTTCTAGAAACTCACAGCCATTTTTAAAAGGCCATCCTTTTCAAGAAATAAACTGTGAAGGTACAAGGTATTTTTTAACAGCTTTTGTGGATTGGAATGATCCACCAAAATTTGAGTGGAAGTCCTAACCTTTCAAACATGACCCTATTTGGGAACAAGTCTTGGATGAAGGAGCGTCTCCTACTTGGAGCTCCAGTGTTGCAGAGAATGATGTATCCTGGGTTATCTAGGGCACCTGTAGTTTATTGGCTACAAGCAGTATTTAATAGTGTTGTCACCCAGAATGCACTGCTCCAGGATTCGGCCTCCACCCCTGTAGCCACTGGCTTCATATCCCAGAATGTACCGTGCTTCCCTGTGAGGGGCAGAGGGTCCAGACAGCTCTGCTCTCTTAGAGGGCCTCTTCCTGCTCTCTGTCAGACCCTGCAATTCTGTCTCGTAGGTGAGACTGGCAGCAGAACATTCTCTCTCATCCCTCCTCTTTGCTGCAGTTGATAGAAATGTCTACCAGATTTCCTTGTGTACTGAGATTTTGTGGCCTTCCTGGGTCAGAGGTTGTCAGGTTGGCCATTCTGCAGAGGGTTAGCCTGATCTCGACTGTAACAGGCGAGACTTTTGTGGCTGCAAGTTACAGAAACCCATCTCAAGTATGTTGAAGTTGCATCGGGGCATTGCTTGACTTGAAGAATTGCAGGAAAGGCAAAGTATATTGGAGTTCTGGAAGGGGTTGACTCTACTGAAGTCCTGAGATCCTGCTGAACTCTTTCTGGTCTTCAGGGAACTTTGTCCCCTCAGATGGGCTATATCCACACAACTAAAACCTGTCAGCCTCAGGCCCCACAAACACAGGCCTGCCACAGACAGTTGAGGTGCTACACTTAGCTCCATGCAGGCTTGTGGGACATTGGTGCCCCTGTTGCGTGGGCAGCAGGGCTTAGACTGGCAGCTGCCATTAGAACCCCATAGTGGGTTCCCAGGAGGCCAAGGAAGCGGGCAGAAAAATTAGCCAGTACTCTTCCTTGCCCACTTGGAGGTCTTCACCACAGTGGTCACCTGCCCCCCCCAGTGCCACCTGCTAATTCTGCCTGTAGCTTGCGGGAGCCTCAACTGTGTGTCAAACAGCATGGTTACAGCATTGGAGCGATGACATTGGAGTAATGACATCATAGAGGGTTCCAGAATGGAATGTCTTCACATTCCTGCCTTCCTTAGAACATGGAGAGCTTTGGGAAGGCTGGGGCTGTTGTATAGTTTGTGAGGAAGAAGGGGTTCCTATCTTAAGCAATCTGGTTCTACAGACGCTCACAGGAAGCTGGAGTTTGGGTCAGAAGGGAATGGGAGAGAGGTAAGCTCTGTCTGGAAAGTGGGGTGCACCTGCTGGGACTACTGCCTGGGTCTGTCCTTGCCATGGAGACCCCAAGAAGGGGCTTTACAAATGGCGGTAGAACTTCCTGAGTCTCAGAGCACAGTGACACCCATCTCTGAGGGAGCCACCTGGGTCAGGGAGTCATAAGGCTGTAGGAAAAAATATTGCAATGGCCATCCTTATACTAGAAAAATTACTTACTGCTTACTTTCAGTTGCCAGTGAACTCTGGGTAGGTGCTGTAGAGTCAAGAATGACTCGTAATGACCCTGGGAACAACAGATCTGAACCCTGTCCTACCCTCTGCCATCCTCACAATCTCTGACACACTTGTGCCTGTTGCTGAAGCCACCGTGTCAATCCATCTGGCTGAGGATCTTAATTTAACTAAGTAACCAGTAATTTTATTTGCTAAGTCTGGCTGCCTTAGGGAAAGGGAGAGAAGGAAAACATGGTTCCAAGCTCAGGCTTGGGTGGACTGAGTGTTAGCCGACAACACAGCCGATCCATAAGGACACAGCTTTCAGGGAACCATCTTATCCAGGTAAAAGCTGACCTGACACTTGACGCGCGCGTGCAAGCACACACACACACACACACACACACACACACACACACACTGACAGAAATAGCCCTGGTATTGACACTTCAAAGAATAATCAACCAAACCAATTGCCACTTAGTTGATCGCAATTCCTGTGTGTCAGAATAGACTCACATTCACGTAATTTTCCACAAGTGATCTTTGTGAAGTAGATTGCCAGGCCTTTCTTTTGAGGCACCTCTGGGTAGACGTACGTTACCAAACTTTCAGTTAGCAGCGGAGCTTGTTAACCGTTTGCATGACCAACAACTCTTATGGGCCAGTTATTTTCTAGATTTCACACCCCTTCCCCCCAGCTTGACTATCTCTGTCGTCTCTTTAGGATTAGACACAGATCCTGGGTCCTGGACCTGAATACTGCATGTAAGAGACTGTGTGTCTCTCTCAGGGTATGGAATCTGGAGCCACAGACTCCTCAGTCCTGCATCAGTGATGTTTTCAATCACAAGGTCAAAGTGCGACTGATTTCTCTGCTTTACAGTTAATGGGGGGTTTTCCCTCCATTCAACTAATAAGCAATCTGCATGGAGACGTATTAGGATCTTGTTCTCCCCAATTCCTCATCAAATTTCCTCCCACTTCAATTTAGCATCCATCAGTGACTCCTGCTGGAACTGCGGGGGTTGCCCGGCAGCGATTTTCCAGCTCGGTGAACATGAGCCTCCACACTTAGCAGTCGTCATTCTTCTCCAGCACAGTGCCTCGTCTTCACTCTCATATGTGTCTACTCTTTATTATTACGGCCTCAGCACTTTCTAGTCTACTCATTGATTATAACCTGCTACCATCACTACTTATTTGGATGGCCATATTGTTCTAGATTCTCTTGGAAATCATTAGGCAAATGTTTGTTAGCGATGACACCAACAGCATAAACAGCAACAAAGCCAGATAAATTGGACACCATGAAAATGCAAAACGTTTGCCTTCAAAGGGCACCTTCAAAAAAGTGAAGAGACAACTCAAAGACTAGAATACTCTTTTTTTGCAAATTATATATGCGATTAGGGACTTAGGTCTAGAATATACAAAAAGCTATTGCTGTTGTTAGGTGCTGTTAAGTACAACACACAGCGACCCTGTGAGCAACAGATCTGAACTCTGTCCTGTCCTGTGCCATCCTCATCATCTCTGACATACGATTACATCTCATTAATAAAAGAATTAATAACTCAATTAAAAGTAGGTGAGTAATCCAAATTGACATTTCTCCAGAAAAATACATAAATGGCTAATGGCCAATAGGTACATGAAGAGATCCTCAACATCACTCGCCATCAGGGAAATGCAATTCTAAAAGTACTACCATCCGAAACCTCTTCATATTCCTGAGACTAGCTAGTACCAAGAAGAGTAATAACAAATGTTACCAAGGACTTGGAGAAATTGGAACCTTCGTCCTTGTTGGTAGGAATGTAAAATGGTGAAGTCATTTGAGAAGACAGCATGTTAGTTCCTCATAAGGTCAAACATAGATTTACCATGTAATTCAGGTATTCAACTTTTAGGTTTATACTCAAGAGGAATTAAAATGTGTATTTCAGAAAACCAATAATTTTTTTAAAGCCAGTAAAATTCAGCAGTGGGGGGTTTTATACCAAAACCAATAATTTTTTGAAAAACCCAAACATATGTTTCAACAAAAACTTGTCCATGAAGGTTGATATCAGCATTATTCACAAAAGTAAAAAAATGGAAACATCCCAAATGTTCATCAGTAGATGAATGGATAAATAAATTGTGGTATAGTCATCCAATGGAATATTTTTCAGAAATAAAATACTAATACATATTATAACACTGGTGAACCCTAAAAACATTATGCTAAATGAAAGAAGACAGACACAGAGACAGAATGTAGATTGGTAGTTGCTAAGGGCTTTGGAAAGGGAGCTCAGGTAGGCGACCTAGTGATACAATTTGTGTTAGCAGCCCAGAGGCAGCTGCTCCGTGGAGAAAGATGAGCAATCGCCTTCTTTGTGATCGATAGTCTCTGAAAACCCACCACAGTCAGCTATGAGGCAGTTCTCAAACAAAGACCCTCACAACCACCACCACCTCACTAATTTTTTTTTGTAAAATTTTTATTATTTTCTGTGTGTGTACCATCAAATTGGATCTCACTGGTACAGGAGGAGATGGCCCCTCCTTCCCCTGCAGAGCATCTGGTGGATTCGAACCACATACCTCTGGGATTGCAGTGCAGCTTCTTGCCACTAGGCCACCAGAGCTCCCCCACCACCTCACTATTTTATGTGTTTGGCACAACTAGAAGACACAGGGGTTGGTGGGGATTTTTTTTAATTTTAATGAAAATTTACAGAGACTTTGGATTTACATTCATTCATTGTTGCACTTTTCTCCCTGCTCACCCCTAGCCCCGATTCGCTTTTCTCTTTAAAAAGTAAAAGAAAAATTCTTTCATTGTTGTACAATCCCTCCCGCCAAGCCCACTCCAATATACAGCCTTCATTCTGGACTCCTGTCATGACAATAACACCTAATCATCTATCCCTTTTAAACAGTTCTCTCCCTCATCTGTTTCAATACAGTATACATTATTTATCCCATCTTTCTCAATCTCGGTGGGGTTTTTTTTGTAGCATAGTTCACAGTGAGCTGCTCTGCTCACAGAAAGGGCCATGCCTCTGTAGGGGTTCGAATCCACCGACCCCTCTACAGGAGAAAAATGGGCAATCTCTTCTCGTGTGATTTACAGCCTTTAAAGACCTGTGGAGAGTCAGCTATGAATTGGTTCTGTCTCAAGGGGAAATACAGATACTGATTTCCAGCTTGAGTAGAAATTCGACCCTTTCCCAAAGCATTCTGGTTCCTTTCTGTGGGGGATATAGTTTAGAAACCAAGATCTGGGCATTTATTATTTCATGTGAGCATCAGGACAGCCCTGTTAGGTAGTAAAATGAAGAACAGAAAGGTTAATATATTACCAAGGTCACACAGCACGTGAGAAAGATTTGCACCCAATATGCCAGCCCCTCTGAAAGCGTACACTGAAATGCACACGCACAAACGCTGATGAAGGGTCATTTTCATGAATCTCTTCCACCAGCCATTCTCCCTACCCCACTTCCCAAATGCTACCCACAGCTGAGTGTCCATTAAAAGCGTGATGGGACAGAAGCCAAAAGGGAGGTCGGGATGACGATAATTGAAGCTAGTCAGTGGGGACATGGGAGTTTTAGAGACTATTCTCTCTTTTTTGAAATGTTTAAAATATAATTAAAAAAAAATCTTTATAAACGATGTATTATTTTAAAAATTATTATTTTCACTATTCGTAATCCTCATGATTAAAACAGTGAGTGGAAGGAGCCAGAGAGGGGCTGGGTGGGAGCCCCGAGTGGGTGCGGCTGTTTGACCACCCTGGTTTCTCAGGCCTTCAGTGTAGACCAGCAGAAAGCCGGTGAGACCCTCAGAGCGGAGGACCCTCAGCGGCATCGCCTCGTCTCCCAGGATGGCCGGGACACTGCTCATCTACTTGGTCAGCTGTCTCTTCACTGTAAATCAGGCCAGAATCGTGCACCGCTGTGACCTGGCGAAGCTGCTCTATAAAGAAGACATGCACGGGCTACAGGGCTACTCCGTGAGTGACTGTGAGTTCATCCCCTCAGGTGATCACCTCTTCCCTCTTCTCTCCTGCTCATGCCCTATGTGGTCACCCTTCTCTCTGTCTCTCACCAATTTTCCAAAACCTTCCAAAAAGCCTTTCCCAACACCCTGCCTTCATTCAGTAGTTATTACCTGAGCATTTATCACAGCCAGAATGGTTTGAGGCATTTGGATCTATGAAGATGTAATAAACTCCCTCCTTCCCTTATAAAAAACAAATTCGACCCCTTACCATCTAATCAGAATCAACTCATAGCTGATCCTTAATGGGTTTTCAGGATGGCTCAATGGCTATAAATTAGGAGCTCTGGTGGCCTGGTGGTAAGAAGCTGGACCCCAATCTCCAAGGCAGGCTGTTCTAATCCACCAGCTGCTCCACAGGAGAAGGATAAAGAATCTCCTCCCATGTGATTAAACTGCCTCTAAAAACCAGCTGGAGGGTCAGCAAGTGTCAGTTCCAACTTGACAGCATAGAACAAGAACAAGGGAATTGGGGGTGGGATAGGGAGGATAGTATGCATGAATGAATGAACAATTTTTAAAATTTTTTAATTAATATATGTAATATTCAATATACATTTTCTTTTTTACAGCATATTCTTCCCATTTAATTTTTTTCTAATTCATGCATTGTTGTATATTTTCCTCCCTGCCCAACCCTCCCCCCAGTTCACTTTTCTCTTTGAAAAGAAAAAAAATTCTTCCATTGTTATACAATCCCCCACCCCCAAGTCCACAGTCGACTTTACTATACATTTCTTTTTCTGGAATCTTGTTGTAAAAATAATACCTAATCATATATTCCTTTTAAACAGTTCTTTCCCTCATCTGTTTTAATGCAGTATACATTATTTAGCCCCTCTTTTCTTAGGTTCCCCCCACCCTCAATGTCAGTCCCGTTTTACAACAGTGGCACTAAGCAGTATTTGTCCTTTTGTAACTGAGATATTTCACTCAGCATAATGTCCTCTAGGGTCACCCATGTTGTATAATATTTCATGAGTTTCTTGTTTTTTCAATGCAGCATAGTATTCCATTGTGTGAATATACCAGAGCTTCTCTATCCATTCATTTGTTGATGAGCACTTGGGTTGTTTCCAACTCTTTCCTATAGTGAACAAAACCGCAGTAAACATGGGTGTGTATATATCTACTTGGGTGGCAAAACAATATTTTTTAAAAATCTATGACTTGCATGTGTTTGTTACGTGCAGGTTTGCTCTGTCACCGGGAGCGAGGCTAGCCAGTCTGGGCCTAGGGTTTGAACCAGGAGGTGGCCTTAAGCCAAAAGGCAGCTGGGAGAGGAAGCGCGCATGTTGTTCCTGGTTAGCTCCGCCCAGGGTTTTGGGAAGTTCTCCTTGCCAGAAGGAGCATGGTGGTGTGAGCGCAGGAATCGTGGCAAGCCTGTGACAGTGATGTGCTAATCGTGGTAATGGGTACCCATGGTGGACAGTGTTGGCTGGAGCTTCCCAACTACATCAAGCCTGGAAGCAGGAGCGGCATCCACTTCCAAAATGGCTTGCCTCCGGAAACTCTATGTACGAACAGTGCTCAGGCTGTTTATTCATAGGGTCGCTATGAGTCGTCTAAGACTTGATGGCACCAAACAACAACAACAGTGACTTGCATGAGAGGAGATTGCCCATCATTCTCCTGCTGAGTGGGTGGTGCCAAACCACCAGAAAGGCACCAGCTTTGGGTCAGCAGTGCAGCTCCCTACGGACTATGTCCCAGTGTTCCCTTTCTTTCTCACATTATCTAGGAGAGGAGACTGGAAAGAAACAAATACACAAATGAATGTGATAAATACTATGAAGACTAAGAAAGTGAAGTGCTGTGACAAACAACACTGTTCTAGATAGAGATGTAAGGACAGGCCTCTGTGGGAAGGGGACGTTGAGCAGTGCTGAGTGAAGTGAGAGTCACTTCACATATCTGGTGGAAGAGCATTCCAGATAGCAACAACAGTCAGTGCAAAAACTGGATTGTCCCTTACAGAAGAAATGTCTTACTTTCTTGCACTTGACCCAAAATTTCTGCATGATTGTCTTGCAACCCTTTCTTCTTCTAGTTTGCTTTGCATTTTTTAGATACATATTGTCTTTCCTGTATTGTAGGTCCTTGAAGGTAGAATATGTGTTTGACATTGCTAAATGGCCTTCATGGGGCCTTTTACAGTCCCTGGCACACAGGTGCTCAGTAAGTTAAGACGGATGGATGGATGGATGGTTGAATGACTATCTTGATGGTAGACTGACAGGTCAGTGAATGGTTGTATTGGTGGGTGGATGAAAGGTGAGTGGACTGACAGAAGGATGGGAAGAGAGGCCAATTGGTGTTTCTTTGTAGCCCTCTAGACCCATCTGAGAGAGCTCTGGTGACCTAAAGGAGTTCTGGTGGCTTAGTGGTAAGGAACTGTGCTTTCAGCTCAAAGGTTCATGGTGTGAGTCCACCAGCTGCTCCGCTGGACAAAGATGAGCAGTTAACTCCTGTGTGATTTACTGCCTCTGAAAACCATCTGAAGGGCCAGCTGAGTCTGTTCTGACTCAACAGTACACAACAACAACGAAGGTCCATCTAGGCTCTTGGGCCTGGCTCCTTTCTTCTTCCTTGTCTCTAAATCCTGGTCTTCTCTCTAATCCAAGGGCTGTGCTTGGCTTTTGTGGAAAGCCAGTTCAACACATCAAAGATAAGTGAAAATGCAGATGGCAGCTTCGACTATGGCATCTTCCAGATCAACAGCCACTACTGGTGCAATGATCATCTGAGTCACTCGGAAAACCTTTGCCACGTGGACTGCTTAGGTCTGACCAGGGCCCTGGGGTGGAATGAGAGAAGGGAAGAGGAGAATCTCCTCACAGGACTCTTCAGCCTGGGAATGTCCCGCAGGGGCTTATTTAAGGAATCAGGGAACGTCCATCCCGTGAGGAGATTCTGCAGAACCTCAGTGAGGGGCCAGGAAGGTTCTGCAGAGCCAGTAGCAGCTGCCACCAATTATTGGGAGCTCAGTGTGGACTAAGCACAGCTCATTTCATCCTGTCATCTTTCTCTGCGGTGGAAACTACTATGCTTTCCACTTCACAGAGAAGCAAACCCGAGGTCCACAGTCCTGAAGGCTAGACTGTGAGGTGGTTTTGAAGCCTCCCCTCCACCCACTAATTAATCCTGTATGTGGCTAAATGATCTAACTGAAGGTCAAGTACAAACCTCCCTCCTCTGCAGTTACCCAGGACACTTAAAGGGTCCGTGACTTTGTCCCCCATCTCCCTCCATACTCTGCTTAATGCTCCTGGCTTCCTCATCTGAACAGTCGCCTCTCTAGGCATCACCTCACCCTGTCCCCTGTGCTGCCTGTGTGCGTATCTCCTCTCCCTAGAAACGGACATCCTTAGGGCGAACCACCATCTGCCCTGGTTATGGAGTCTGGCAGTGGACTGATCTGCCTCCCGCTGCCACCTCTACTCCAGTCCTGACCACCAGCAGTCATTGGAGGGATGTCTAAGTGGACCCTGGGAGGGGGACCCTGGTGATCTAGGAAGACTCCTCTCTAGTGTCAGGTACTTTGAGACCATTCTCTACAATGTTCACAGTGTCTGTCTGCTTTTCTCCAGAACTCCTGGAATCTAACCTTCTTTCAAGCATCAAATGTGTGAAAAAGATCTTGTTCGAAGAAGGGAGTTTGAACAACTGGTAAGTAGGGCACCTTGGGACCAAGTTAACAGGCAGAGACGCCGAGAATGGGGATATGACAGACAGAGAGGCAGCAGGCAAGGGTTTGTGGACGTTCCCGGTCAGAAGCCTAGTAAAAGGGGTGGGGTCCTAGGAGGTGGAAGGGAGCTCTGGTGGCCTAGTGGTATGAAGCTGTTCTGCAATCCCAAAGACATGCAGTTCAAATCCACCAGCTGCCCTGTGGTAGAAAAAAAAAAATGGGCAGTCTCCTCCTGTGTGATTAAATGCCTCCAAAAACCTGCTGGAGGATCAGCTCTGAGTTGGTTCTGACTCAACGGCAAATAAGAACAGCATGTAGGAGGTGGAAGTCTGACTTAGGACAACTGAGAGCCACTTCTCTCCCTTGTAGGGTATTAGCAAAACCCTTTCTGTTGCAGTCACAAAAAACCAACTTGAGTTAGTTGAGAGAAATTTCTTCAGTGAACACGAGGTACCTCACTGAGTCTAGAGACACGGGTGCAGCTGGCAGCAGAGAACAGAAAAGATGGGACCCAGGGTCAGAAATTGTCAGCAAGCTTCCCCTGGCAGAGTCTGCTTCTCTTAGTGCATTTGCTCAAGACTTTCGGCAGACTAGCTTTCTCTGCTCCCCAGTACACAAGACAGACAGAGGCTGCCCTAAATTTACAGCCCAACATTCTGGGCACCCAGAAATAACTAGTTGTTCTGTGCTACCAACTACAACTCCTAACGACCCTATGAACAAATGATCAAAACTTTGCCCTATTTTGTGCCATCCTCACCATCTCCACCATGCTCAAGGTCATTGTTGCAGTCGCTGTGTCAATCGATGCACAGGGATAGAGAATAGGACTGGTTCCTTTTGGATCAGATATTTCCTTTTGGTCCCATCAACTGTAGCCATGGGAGGCATTAAAGTAACAACAAGAGCCCTCTGCTCCTAATTGAAAACAATTAGGAATAGAAAACTATGGTGCTCAAAACAACTATGAGATATCATTTCACCCCAGTCAAAATAGCAAAATTTAACAGAACAGCAAGCAACAAATGCTGGCGAGGTTGTGGAGAAAC
>NW_006399966.1:2840466-2875208 GCF_000299155.1 Elephantulus edwardii
TTAATTATTATTATTCATTTTAATGAACATACTTACAGAGATTTTGGACTTCCATTCATTCATTGTTGCACTTTTCTCCCCGCCCCTCCCCAAGAAAAATTCCTTCATTGGTATACAATCCCCCCGCACCCCCACCCCCACCCCGAGTATACTCCACTCTGTAACCTTCATTCCGGATTCTTATGTCACCTAACTTTCTTAAGCTTCAAACTTGGATATATGAATCTACTA
The DNA here is from genome assembly GCF_000299155.1 of Elephantulus edwardii. Classification (NCBI taxonomy): domain Eukaryota; kingdom Metazoa; phylum Chordata; class Mammalia; order Macroscelidea; family Macroscelididae; genus Elephantulus; species Elephantulus edwardii. Next base: position 2,840,698 of record NW_006399966.1, read on the forward strand.
TGGCTGCTTCTGCAGGCGACTGTGAGGTGAAAAGAGAAAACACTGCAGCAGCTTGCCTGCTCCAACGTACCTCCCGAATGAAGGAGCCCTGATGACGGTTAGGGCTTACCCTGTCTGGAAGGAGAGTCTGTAGGATATTTTGTTTTGTTTTTTCAGTCACACTCGGTCCTCTGCTGCCCCCGTCAGAGAGAGAGGACAGGAAAATGTGGAAGCATACTGAAGGGGGCAGAGGACAAACATCAGACATGAGGAGTGTTTACAAATGAACCAGAGAGGATCACTAACGGACACACCAGAAAGCAAGGGGTGAAGGGAATTCTGAAGGTTTCTCTGCATGGCAGATGCACCGAGAGCTAAGTTAGGAGTGTGGGGAGAAACAGCTTAATGGGAACCAAGGACTACGTCTTATTTTTACTCCACAGGATACAATGGAAGCTGCACTGTTCGGGTAGGCCACTCTCCTACTGGCTGACGGGATGCCGGCTGTGAGGAGGCAGCCTACAGGTTTGTGAGGGTGTCATTCCAGAGCTGTTATGTCCACCTGGGGATTCTTCATCTCTTCTTCCTCTTGTTGCCACTTCATGCCATTTCCTTTCCTCCTCATTTACAATTCTGCACAGACCCTCGTGCATCAGTGAAGAGATCTCAAGTTCCTGGTTGTCATTTGCAAATGAAGAGGACCACACAGAAGAAGTTCCTTTATCTTTAAAATTATTAAAATGTTCACTATGTAAAGAATGCATTCGTTTATTCGTTAATTCCTTGTATATTTGAGTACTTGGTATGGTATGATATGGTATGTGCTGGGTGCTGGGTGATGAAAGAAGGTCAACTCAAAACTGTTAGGTGTTCCTGATGGAGGAGGAGGAGCAGAGACATACAAATAATGACAATGGGTAATAGAACATACAATTGTGAGTTTGATACAGCTTGAGAGAAGAGAAAGTTGAGAAGTAGGTAATGGGTGATGCTGAGGGTCTGGTATAGGGATGGGGTGCAGAAATAGTGCCAAGTGGAAATGATGTTTGCGAAGAGTTATCAGATGGCTTCTCTAGATAGGAAACAGCTTGCTTGGAGGGTGATGAGGTGGGGAGGAACCTGCTGAAGGACAAGGCTCAGGCAGAAAAGAGCCAGCCTTGATCACATCCACCGTCAGTGGTGTCTGCTTAAACCCAAGTGGTACATCTGGGCTTTGACTCTTTCACTTAGTAGAGATTTAGCTACTCAGTTATTTCCAGGCTTTCAGATTTCACAGACCAATAAATCATCTAACAAAAAACCATAACCATGGTTAAGATTTTCAACTTTTATTTTAATGCTCAAGTGTTGTGTTTCAATGATATCCCTGCTGTGACACCAGGGATATCATTGCTGATGTCAGATGGATCCTGGCTGAAAGTAAAAAATGCCAGAAGAATGTCTATTTGTGCATTATTGACTGTGCAAAGGTCTTTGGTTGTGTGGATCGTAACAAGTTGGGGCTGACATTGAGAAGATTGTGAATCCCAGAGCACTTAATTGTGCTCATGGGAAACCTATACCTAGACCAAGAGGTTGTGTGAACAGAGCAAAGGAACACTACATGGTTCAAAATTAGGAAGAGAGTGTGTCAGAATTGTATTCTCTTTCTCCAGACCTATTCAATCTGTATGCCGAGTGAATTTTTCAAGAAGCTGGACTTCATGAAGAAGAACATGGTATCAAGATCAGAGCAAGACTCACCAATAACCTACATTATGCAGATGACACAACCTTGCTTGCTGAAAGTGAGGAAGACTTAAAGCCCTTGCTGTAGAAGATCGAATACTGCCGACTTCAATATGGATTGTATCTCAACTTCAAGAAAACACAAATTCTTACCAGTAGGCTGATAGGCAACAATCCATGCCTTTGATACCAGCAGTCAGGAAATCAGGGGACATACTGCATTGAGAAAGTCCACAGTCAGGGACCTCTCTGAATTACTGAGGAGGAGTAATGTCTGTTTGAGGAAACAGGTGTGTCTGATTCAGGCCAGGGCCTATCCAATCACTTGCTATTCATCTGAGAGCTGGACAATTAATAAGATGACAGAAGGAGGACTGATGTCTTTGCAATGTGGTATTGGAGCACAGTACTGAACATCCCATGGATGGCCAAAGCAACAAACAAGTCTGTCTTGGAGAAAATGCAGCCAGAGCGCTCCTTGGAGGCAAAGATGGTAAAGTTTTGCCTCATATATTTTGGGCATGTTGCTAGGAGGGGCTATTCCTTGGAGGGGGACATATTTGCAGGCAGAGGGTAGTGAAGAAGAACAAAACCCTCAATCAGGTGGATTGACACAGTGACTGCCACAATGGGCTGTAGTGTGAGGCTGGCACATGATAGGATAGGTTTGGATCTGTTGTTCACATACTTGACTGGACGGCACCTAACAACAGTGTTGTTGTATTTCATACTGTCTTGTTGAAACCGACTCATAACTGATCCTCCAGTCGGTTTTCAAAGCAATAAACTGTACAGGAGATTGACCTTCTTTTCTCTGTGGAGTAACTGGTGGATTTGAACTGTATGCTTTTGAGATTGCAGTGCAGTTCCTTATCACTAGGCCACCAGAGCTCCCTTATGCTCAGTGGTATAAAGAATATCAATTGAAAAGTTACCGTCTACCAAACATCGTGGAATTAATTGTTGGGCCTGGGAGCTTGGGACCATACTCTTGAGGGCCACTCTGGTTGACAACACAGTCCAAACTGTTCCATATCCTACTTAGGAGCTCTGGCGGCCTAATGGTAAGTCAGGAACTGTGCTGCAATCCCAAAGGCCCACCGTTCGAATATAACAGATGCTCCATGGGAGGATGGACAGTCTCCTCCTGTGTGATTTATTGTCTCTGATAACCCGCTGAAGGGTCGGTTCTGACGGCATACAGCAACAACTGCCACCAATATCCTACTTGGGTGAGTAGCAGCTGCAGTCTGCAATGCTTGCAAGCAATGGACTCCGAGATTGCAGAAATGAAGTTGGAGGAGAACCGGAGGCCCGGAAGTGGACTGGGGTGGGGGGCGGACGGATGGGGTGAGGGAGGGGCTGACCACGGCTCTAAAAGCCCCAGGCCCCGCCCACAGAGTAGGCCCCGCCCGCCGTTCATGCCCCGCCCCTCGGGAGCCGGCCCCGCCCCTCGAGCGTGCCTTTTTTAAAAACTTGCGGGCTCACTTTGCGCAGGCGCATTAGTGCAGGACTCTTGGCTACGCAAGCGCAGTGGCGATGGGATGGCGGAATTGATTAGGTTCGCGGTTCCTACGGAGTACGACAAAACCTTGGTGGTGTGGGATCTGAGCTCTGGGCCAACGGCCGAAGAATTGCATGTGAGCCCAGACACAGTGGAGGGAGGGAAGGGGGAAGACTCCCTCGCGGTGACTGGGAGTCCAGCATTCCTGAGTTAACACCTCGCCGTACCCGTCTCTTGCCCGCCTTGTTGCCTCTTAACTGCAGATTGCACTGAATGCGAGGGAAGAGGATATATTGACTTTAGAATGGATTCTAGCGCTAGTCCCTACACTTTTCACAGAGAGCAACTCAACCACCACCATCACCACCACCCGTTACCTTCTGATGTTTCTCAGATGTTGCTGTTGTTGTTGTTATATGCGGTCGAGTCGTTTGCGACTCATAGCGACCCTATATGTACAACAGCCCTAAACCGTGCTCTATCCTGTGCCAATCTCATTGCCTCAGACACACCCATCCCGATTACCCCAGTCACTGAATCAATCCACCTCATAGAGGGTCTTCCCCTCCTGCGCTGTCCCTCTACTCTACCCAGCATGATGTCCTTCTCTAAAGACCTGTCTCTCCTTACAACATGTCCAAAGTATGTCAGGCGAAGCCCCAGAATCCTTGCCTCCAAGGAGCAGCCTGGTTTAACCCTCTCCTGGATGAATCTGTTTGTTTTCTTGGCAGTCCATGGTACATTAAGTACTCTTCTCCAGCACCACAGCTCAAAGGCGTCATTTCTCCTTCTATCCTCCCTAGTCATTGTCCAACTCTCTGATGCATAACAAGTGATTGCAAAAACCATGACCTGTATCAGGCGCACCTTAGTCTCCAGAGAGACACCGTTGCTCTTGAGTACTTTAGAGAGGTCCGTAACCGCAGACTTTCCCATCGCAATACGTTTTTTTATTTCCTGGCTACTTGTGCCAAGAGTGTTGACCATGGAGCCGAGCAAACTGAAGCTGTGAACAATCTCAATCTCTTCGCCATCCATCCTGATGCTACCGATTGGTCTCAGATGCTAGACGGTTCAAAACTTGCTAACTGAAAAGGGTTTTGAGATGCACTTTGCTTGGAGAAGGCTTGGGTAATCCCGGGCTGTAGGTGGCTTTGTTGTCATGCACGCATTTGGTGTGGGTCCTCCCCACAGCGCTTTCTGTTCACAGAGTTCTCCACATTTGGCCTTCTGTATTCAGTCCGCGTCTTCCCAAATGCTGCGGTGGCCCGACCAGGCTTCTACGCCATCATCAAGTTCTACTCGGCAAGGGATGCGCTCAGAGCCCAAAAGGCCTGCGATCGGAAGCCGCTTTTTCAGACATCTCCAGTGAAGGTGAGTCTGAATGTGGAATCCCTGGCTCCACTGGGTTTTGGAATAACGCACTAGCATTTGCACTGTCAGAAAATGCTCCTTAGACGCCAGTATAGCGAGACTCCAGCTCACTTAATTTTTGATACCTGATCAGATAAGGGACCACTCTCTGGAAAAGAACATCATGATTGTTAAAGTAGGGTGTCGATTAAAAAAAAAAAAGGACACCCCTTCAAAAAGATGCATTGACACAGTGACAGCAACAGTAGGATCAGAGTAGCAGTAGGATAATACAGGACCAGGCATTGTACCTTCTGTTGCAAACGGGATCACCAAGTCAGAATCTCCCCCCTGCCCCTAGTACCTAAGGCTTGCATTTCTCTTTAAGTTTTCAGAATGCTTTTAGATGCAACACCACACCAGTCTTCCAAAGCCTCGTTTTTCAGGTGCAGAAGCTCAAGGTGCATAAGTAACTTGCTTATAAGTTTCATGACGATAAGTGTTAGAACTAGGAGTCAAACCCAAATGTAACGATAACAGTGCTAAAGCTCATGCCATCCTGTGCTGCCCCTAAATCTTACAACTCTTTGAAAGAAGAATCTTCCTTAAGTTTACTTGTATGTTGGGTTTTTTAATTCTTTGTTTTAAATTGAGATTTTAATGAAAGTTTATAGAGAACTTGGATTTCCATTCATTCATTGTTGCACATTTTCCTCCCTGCCCATTCCTCCTCCCCAGTTCACTTTTCTCTTTGAAAAGAAACAAAACAATCTTTCATTGTGTATGTGGGTTTTAAGTGAAAGAGCTTGACACTTGACAGGTGTAATGTGTCACTGAGCGGCTGTGAGTCATAGTGACCAGAAGGAAACTCCGCCCCATCCTGACAGTCACTCCTGTGCGGATTGTTACGGTCATTTCATTGAAGATCTTCCTTTCTTTCCCACTAGTCCGAGGATCAGGGAATTTACCCTCCTGATAAAATACTAGAAATCACTCCTGGCTTCTAGAAAGCACTCTGGCTGTACTTCCTCCAAAACAGCTTTCTTTGACCCTTTGGCAGCCCTTGGTATATTCTGCATTCTTTGTCAGCACCGCAGTTCAAAGGCATTTTTCCCTTCAGTTTTCCTTATTCCTTGTCCAACTTTCACATGTAAACAAAGCGATTGTATACAGCGTGGGTCAGGCATAACTTCAGTTTTTAAAGTGCTTGTTAATGCAGATGGGTTGGTAGTTTATCTTTTTATTATTATTTTTTTCTTTTTTTTAATTTCTTTATTTTTCATTTCAATGAACATCTACAGAGATTTTGGAATTCATTCATTCATTGTTGCACCCCTCTCCCCGCCCCCCGTTTTTATTATTATTTGAGTGAAATGTTACAAAGCAAATTGTTTTTTTTATCCAACCATTCATGCACATTTTGTTCCTATGATGTTAATGACAATGTCTGTCATGTAACTATACTCTTCCCACTTCTTCCCTGTGATTCTCACTTCCATTAATCCTCTCCTTCTACCACTTTTGTCTCAAAAGCTTTATTCCTGGGCAAATCCCTTTTGATTTGTTGTGTCTAATTAGTCAAAAGTGTGAGTTCTTTCTTGGTATTGTTTGCCTTAAAAGCCTGTTTACTTGCCTGAAAGTTGTGCCATATGGTCTCTCTATATATTTGAATTGCTAGTAATACTTATAGGTCCTGGGTGATGAGAACAGTTGAAAGCTCATCCACTCAGAGACCCCTTGAAAGAAAGGCCTGGAAATTATTTCCAAAAGGTCTCCCATTGGAAACCCTGAAGAGCACAGTCCTTCTCTGACATGTGGGTGCCCATGCATTGGCATCAACTTGAAGACGATTGGTTGGTTGGTTGACTATTTATAGAAATATGTGTAGGGAGTTCTGTGGCTTAGTGGTAAGAAATTGCACTGCTGACCAAGAGGTATATGGTTCCAATCCAGCAGCTGCTCCGTGGGAGAAAGATGGCCTTTTCCCATGCCATTCACTGCCTTTGACAGCCCGTTGGAGGGTCATCTATGGGTCTGTTCTGACTCCATGGTCCTCAACAACTAAAGCGTGTGTATTCCCCTTTCTGATAGAGCTTGGCAGCTTGAGGAGAGATACCCTGCAGGTCCGTCTTTATTGATTTTTAGGTCATGTTTTCTCAAGCAGGAGTTATACATGGGAAGATTAAAAACAACTTCATTGCATCTCCAGTGCTGTAATTGGCTTCTGCAGGATTTCCTCAGTTGCATTCATCACTGTTCACCACCAGAGACCACAGAAACGGTCTTGTGAATCAGGGACCCCGGAAATGGTGCAGAATAGCACTGTAGCTTAATAATACTTCATTTCTTTAGTGTTCTGTCCCATTTAACCTTTACAACCACTCCTGAAATCAGTACTGATAAATCTCCGGTATATCCAAAATAGGCTGGGTGCTGGATCGTGAAATGTGTGGATCTGTTTTTTGCATTTTTAGGTTCATCTTGGCACACGACATAAGACTGTTCAGCATCAGACCCTTGCCCTAAACAGCTCTCGATGCCAAGAACTTGCAAATTACTACTTTGGTTTCAATGGATGGTCAAAAAGGATTATCAAGGTAGATCTTGCCATTTCTTTGAGTAACTGTACTCTCAACACTGAGATCCTAAACTTGAGAAAAAGCTTGGACTTGCTTGAAAGGAGGAAGCAGCAAGTTGAAGCACCTAGAATTAATCTCTAATCTTGGACACTTGAATGGTGTGTTCTCCGTTATTTGTATGACGTATAATAAAGGTTATCTAGCTCGTAGTCATTAATTTGTGATTCTTAACCTGATTCTGAAGCTATAGGACACTTCAGCTAAAACTGAGAATGCTAGAGTTTGGTTTTTGTTTCTCATGAGAACTTTGCATTAAAAATCCTCACAGCTTCTGGATTTTTCTGATCTTGAAGAAAGGGAAAATGAAGAGATGGCAGCAGCTCAGAAGCCTGGTCCAAAGTTCTTCTGTGCTCTGGAGGTGGTACTGCCAGCCTATGGGTGCAGGAGCCCTGGAGTTGGCGTGGCAGAGGAGCCCTTGGAGAAGCAGGAGGAAGGTAATTTCCAGGTGCGGGTGATGGTCAGGAAAGGGAATTCTTTCTAATGCGCCTTTCCAGAGGTGTGGCCAGGCCTCCCCTTGCTAAACTAAAACCCTGATCAACCTGAATCCTTCTGATCATATGGAGATTTTTGAAAGTATTTCTTTGAGTTTATTATGTTTTTTTATTTGTGTATGAGGTGAATTGATTCAGTGACTGGGGTACTCGGGATGGGTGTGTCAGAGGAAATGAGATTGGCACGGGATAGAGCACGGTTTAGGGCTGTTGTACATAGGCTCGCTATGAGTCGCAAACGACTCGACGGCACATAACAACAACAACAACATAAAGGATGCTCATCTAGATGATAACATAATTTTGATGAAAACAAAAGGGGGGAATATGGGAAGCCAATACTAAATATTTGTCGTAAACTGAATGCTATTTAAAAAAAAAACACACACACAAAACACCCTGAGCAGAATTTTCTTCCCGCCCACTTATAAGACAAAATTTTACCCTACATTTTAGTAAATACCTGCTAGAACTTTTTATTGTAAACTGTTGTGTTGGCAGCACAGCTTCTTACCACAAGGCCACCAGAGCTTCCCAGTGTGACATTTGGAAGCTGACTGACTTCCTACTAAGGGATTTAGGAGCACACAGGGAAAAATATTTTTCCAACTTGTGCCTAAGAACTTTTTTACAGACCCTCAAAGGCCTTCAGTTATCCCCACAAAAATCATTATCTAAAAAAAAAACTCTCCTGAAAACACAGTCCTTTGCTGCTCAAGGAAGGACATGACAGGATACAGTCAAGGGCGTGTTCTAGAAAGGGGTCTCGGACCACATGGGGTTATTTCCTAGAGTGAATATACCCAGGCTTAGGGGTTTAGGTGAGCAGGGCTCTTACGGGGCAGGATGGCATGGGCTCCCGTGAGAGACCCAGGGAGAGGACAGATCATGGGCATTGCCACCACACCTTTCTCAGAGTGAGATTCCAGCCACTGATGCATGAGTAGGTAGGTTGGGTCCACATGTCAGTGTGAAATCTCTAAGATGTGAGATTTGTGTGAAGTTACTGGCCTTCCTGTTCTTCAGGAAATTCCTCGGTGTAGATCACCTGCATCGCACGAAACCTTTCTCTGTGTGTGATTCTAGCCCTTGGCACTGTAAAAATGTGCCCTGCCTTCCAGGTACATCCTAGTGCCATGCCAGCCTTTAATCACTAAGATAATCATCTAAGAATTAAGAAGTGTGGATGTATTTTTTTTAAAAAAACAACATATAAAAGTTACTGTTGAAGACAGAATTTGAAATCCGTTTGCTTTCGTTGGACTTAGGGCCATTGTCCTTTCTTATGAAAAGGAAGATAACCCAGAAGCTTGCCGCTCAGAAGGCTTTGTCGAATGCATTCCAGAAACTGTTGCTTGTTGTTCTAGGTAAGACTCATGATGATCTCTGAGGTACTTCCATTTCAGTGAGCAAATGAACTAATTTTGAAATGTTCACTGGTTAAAAAGACATGTTCCGAAGCCCTCCAGGTTATCCTGTCCTTCACCAGACTGATTTATAGCAACAACCTCAGGTTGGTTTTTCGTGACATTTGTGAGGAAAGTGGCAACACATATTACCGACTTCAGTTCCCGGTTGCAGAATGACTTGTTTCATCTCACACGGAAAGTAAGTGGTCCAGATTGTGCTCCTCAGTCACCTGTACGCTGAGGCAAGCCCTGGCGGCCTTGCGGAAGGAGTTGCACTGCATTTCACATCCACCAGCCACTCTGCATGGAAAAGATGGGCAATCTCCTCCTGTACGGTTTGCTGCCTCTGAAAACCCCACTGGGTTCTGACTCAAAGGCACACAACCACATGCTCAAGAAGGAGAGAGTGATTATAAGCTTTGGATCCCTTGGTGTGGGCCCTAACTCTATCTCTTAGGATGTTAATACATTTTTAGGTTTTATAGCCAGAGAGATGTGAAGCTACTGATCTCTAGATCCTATTTTCTCATCTGGAAAATAGGGTTAATAACACTCCTTTTCTCCATGGGGTTATTGTGAGGGTAAATGCGATGAATGTAAAAACCTTGGAGACATGCTTGCTTATATGGTAAGCAGGCAATATATGTTAATTATTATCATCATTGTTCTATTAAAGAATGTGTTTATTTGATTATGTTTTCTAAATGAGTTTCATTTCTGGTGCCAACACATTGAGTCTGGGCTCAACCAGAGATGCAATTTTTACATCATAATCAGCTGCTTTCTTGTGAGTGTGCATACGTCCTTTAGAGTGGTCACGCTGGGGGTCGTGCCCTTTTGAGTTTTCCAGGGTTGTTAATGCTACAGACAATACCCAGAGGAGACTTAAGAGTCACACAGAGTCCCCAGACGCAGCTGTTTCCCTGCTTCACAGCCCTTCAGGCACAGAGACTCAGAAACTGGCTAAGTCGTCAGAGAAACCTGTTGTTTTTTGTAAGAGCTGGCCCTTCCCTGGCCATGAAACATCCTCTCCATCAACTACGAACTCAGAAAAGTAATCTGGCCACATGCTTGGTTCGTTTCTATTTCTCAGTATGTGTAATATGCTATTTTTCCGGTAGTGCGTTGGAAAACAGTCCTGGTGGTCAGCTTTCGGGAGGCCACCACCTTGCAGACCCACAGAGCAGTTCTCCCCTGCCCGTGAGTCAGAATCAGCTCTCCAGGACCGCACAGAAAGAGGATCGAGCGCTCCTTGTACACAAACTCGAACCAAGCTGCATGTGGCTCGTTTGCCTTGCCCGTGTTGTGCACGTGTTCACTTTTGGCCAACAGAGGTTTCTAGGTGATACATACCCCCCTCACACACAGCTAACCTAACGGGTTGGCGATTCAAACCTCCGTGGTGGTATCTTGGAAGAAAAAGTCTAACAGTTGGTGTCCAAGGATGTTACTGCCAAGAAGCCCCTCAGGAGCACTGTCGTGCTCTGTAACGAGTTTGGAATAAACTTGATGATGAAGTGCACAGATTCTTACTTTCCGGCCAAACTGTCCTTGAACAATTATATTATTGTTGAACAATTTTTGTTTTCACAGTTATTTCCAGTGTCATTATTCCCGAGTGAATTCCTATTAGGTAGTTCTTTGACCCACACACAGTTGATACTGCATACTCTTAAGCAAGTATTTATGGAAAAGACTGAAATGTGAAATGAGGGAGCTTCAGGGGAAAGAGCTCCTCTGCTTCTTGGAATCAGAAGAATGCCTGATGACTGGGGTTCTCATTGTGTGGGGAGCCTTTGGTTGGTGCAAATGGTTGGCTGCTATCCCAAAGGCTAGCTGACTTTTTTGGGGGGTAGCCATTTTGGCAGCTAGTCTTGTGTGAACTTTTAGGACAAGAATAAGTTGCGGAAGAAAAGGAATAATTTTGAACTGTTCATTTTATTTAAAATGGAATTGTTAATTTCAGAAAGTGGTAAAATAGCTGTGGAGTACAGACCCAGTGAAGACAGCATAGATGCTAAAACTGAGGAAGAACGACAGGATTTAATTCAGGTATGTGCCCATCAAAGGGGGAGTGTTACCTGGCTAATGAAGCCATAATCGAAAACGGCTGGCAGGGCTTAGAAGTCTTCTGTCAGGTGCAGGGGGTTCTCTGCCATCCTTCGGAGAATATGAACCTCTGGAACTGTGTTTGGATGCAGTGTCTTCCTAGGACTTTTCCTGAATCCTTAGCCTTCAGTTCTGACCTCTAATGTAATGTTTACAGAGCAGGTCTGAGTAACATCGGAGCACTCCTATAATAAGGATCTAAGTGAGGGCTCATGCTCTTTCAAGGGTTGGCAATGTGAGGCAATGTGGAACACAGGCCTTTTAGAACTCTCAAACACGTTCTTGGGTCTTGGGGCCAAAATACGTTATCCATGTGTGGCCTTAAGTGTGATTACCCTATGTTGTTGATGGCCTTAAGTGTGATTACACTATAGGTTTTGAAAACTATCATTCCTTTTAAATATGCTGTAGCCCCTAGATTTCAGCATCTCATAACAGGAAATATTTCATTGAAGAGCCTTTTTGTGAACTTCTTTAAGTAGACATCAAATTAAAAAGCTGTTTCTAAAAGCTTTACCACCTATAGAGTGATTTCTTTAAAAATACTGTATAGTGCCACTGTTGTAAAACAGGACTGACATCGGGATTGAGGGGAGACTGAGAAAGATGGGATAATGTATACTGACTGCATTGAAACAGATGAAGGAGAAAACTGTTTAAAAGGGATATGTGATTAGGTACTATTGTCATGACAGGAGTCCAGAATGAAAGCTGCATAGTAGAGTGGACTTAGTGGGAGGGACTGTATAACAATGAAAGAATTTTTCTTTTTACTTTTCAAAGAGAAGAGCGAATTGGGGAGACGGAGGGGTGGGCAGGGAGAAAAGTGCAACAATGAATGAATGGAAATCCTCAGTCTCTGTAAACTTTCATTAAAATTAATAATAATAAAAAATTTTAAAAATTATAATATGGGGGGAAGTTGTCTTTCACTGACCTAGATCCATGGGATTTGGGGCTAAGCGTTTGAGTATTTAACTCACCTCAAAGTTGTGTTTTGTTTCTGAAGGCAGAGGAAGAGAAGGGCCTGCCATTCTGCAAAGTATTTGAAGGCACCCCCCCCCCATGTAAAGTAACAATTTTAGTTACTTAAACTAGAACCAGTGCAGGGAAAGTCAGGTTTATCCAAGATTAGACCTTAAGAAGTCCAGCTTCCTGCTGAAAGTAAGCTTGAACTTCCTGACAGGCGGAGCAGCTTGTGGATTCAAAATGTGCATGTCAGGTTGGTAGTGCGACTCTTAGTACTAAGCGATCAGTTCCCCAACTACAGGTCACAGAAACACAGTCATAGACTTAAAACGGACTTGACTCCGTGATTGGTTTCTTAAGGACTGGCCTTTTGCTTAATCAGGGCTGTGGAAGTTCAAGATGGGCAGTCTCCTCCCCTGTGATTTACACCTCTGACAACCCACTGGGGGTTCCTTATACACAACAACAATGTAGCATGTACCTAAGCCACATGCCCCTCGCCACCTTGGAACCGACTGGGACTCATGGTGACCCAGGAGGACCAGACAGATAAGCTAGGACCTAGGGAAGCCCTGCTGTCTTGGAATTGACATGCTAGAGGTTGTGCTAGAAAATAAATTAAGATTATAGGAAGGATTATAAAAAAGAAACAGTTGTTGGTTATAACAACATTTCAATTAAAAATTATTTTAGATGCTGACTGTAACGTGCACATTTCTCCATGTAGAGGTAGACCTCTGAAAAATTATTTTTTCTAGATTATTGGCAATGTAGGCTATTATTGTCTATGGTAGGATGGGGGAACTTTTCTAACGCCTGTGAAAATTGCTATATTCAAATGCTCTCTCTCAATCCCACTCCCTGAGGCCTGTGCTACAGAGTCAGCAAGAGGATGTGGGGGGTGGGGGTGGGGGGAAGAGGATGTGTGCATTTATAAGAAATAGCAACCTTTTGGAGTGAAATAGCTTTTAACATGTATTCCTGCCCGTTGGCTGCACTAAATAGCGCTCATTTTGCAGGTCAGTTACTTTTCTTGGAAGCAGCACAGCCAAGAGGAAGAAGAATGCCTGGACTTAAGTTTGGAGGAGGAAGCGTTCTGTCTGGCAGAAACTGACTAGTGCCCCTGTGTTTGCTGCCAGCTGGCAAAGCTCCGAGGGCTGCGGGGAGGGAAGGGCCCCGACTCTGCCTTGGGGTGGGGAGGGGGCGAAGTCCTGTCTTGTCACAGGGGAATGGACACCCTGTCTCGCTGGTCATGGTGAGTCCAGGAACAAGAACTGCCATAGTGCTATGAGACTGGTCTTGATGGACCTTAAAAAAAGAAAACCACCCCAGAAACCACCACCACAGGGGATTCCCACTCCAAGGGAAATAAAGGTGTTGCTTGAACAAAGATGTGCTAAATAAAATGTGGGGCCTGCAGTGGGAGGAGCACAGAGTTGCCATGATGGTTGGACTCCTGCTAAGGGCCTTTGCGCTGCCCTTTGACCTTGGTCGCCTTGGTCATGGTTGGGTTTTGTTCCCCAGAGGGAATGTACCTCAAGATTCATGTTCACAGACCAAAAAATTGACCCAGAGACAAAATAAGAGGCACTAGTTTATTGTCTAGGCACAGCCTTTTCATGTCTCCTTGGTCTTAGACCTATGGGCTTTAGCCTGTTCTACCAGGAACGTCTTGTAGCCTTTGCCTTCAGCGTGTGAATGTGTTCCATGAGAACTCATTCTTGAACACATTTCCCTTTACTTCCAGGTACAGGCTGTGATACGTGTGGTGATTAATCTTCTTAGACTCTCGGTATTTCCTGAGCAGCCGGCACAAAATCCTCCTCCGCCTCATCCAGGTCAACGTCTCGGGTGGTGGGGCATTAACAGTACCCTTTTCTATGCCCATATGCCTGCCCTTCCTGTGGGCTAAGAATGCATGGTCATGGGCTTGCAGATGATCAGGCCGTCCGACTGGATTCTGGATTTGCTGCCGAGAGTTGGCACTGGCAATTTCATTGGTCTCGTTGGGGTCCAACCCGACTTTCTTCTTCCCACAGCGGAGGACACTAGGGGTGAGCCTCTTCTGAAGCCTGAGCGTACCCATGGCTGCAGCCGCAGCACCAAAAGGAAAGAAGGGGATGAGCTTTTGACTCTGTGTCCACTACCACCTCAGAAACAGATGTTCTGTGTCATGGCTTTTAATTACCCAACTGACTGTCCTCTGACAGGAGATCTAGTGCCTTGCAGTTTATCATTCTAGGCAGCCCATCCCTGAGACTGGAGGTGAGATATACTCTATTTAGTGCTATTTCTTGAAGTAGAGACAGAATCACAATATTGCATGATCAATATCGGGGAACAAAGGGCAAGCTTTCGTCACACCCATAGCTCTTGCAGACAGTTCATATTGCTGTGTGTGTGCAGTTAACCCTGCATTTACCCAGTACCCAAACAGTGTTCTTTGGAGACTATAGAGTTTATTGTGGCGTCCCTTGTCTCCCACTAGTTCCTTCACCAGATGGATGACTGCAGGAACTCTGGCACCACCTCTGGACGGGGCTGGGGCTGGGGGAGGCCAAGGCCAGGGTGGGGAAGGGGTCACGTGGGGGAAAGTACCTTCCCTGATGACCCTCGGCCAGTAGCTGGTCAGGTGAATTGTGTCCTGCAGCCAGTCCTGTCTGGCCAGGGATCTGGCAGAAGCTTTCCTTGTTCCCTTTCTCCAGGAGCTCCAGCAAGTGTGGGGGGCCTATGAGGGGAACTGGGGGTGGGGCCAGCACTACTGAGTTTAACCCACCTCACAAAGGGCTTGGACCTTACCTGTTTAACACGTTGCCACAAATGACAGCTATAAGCACAGTCTAAGCATGGTCGGCAATGTCAAAGTGTGTGGCAATGTGTCCTTTTGAGAACTTTGAAGCAGGCATCTGCTTTTAATGTAGATGACGTGATGAAGTCTCCACCAGTTGGTCAGATGTCTGCAAGTAAGACAAGCTGTCTGGTGGTGATCAGTTCTTCCCGCCACTTACGGACCTGCTCTGTGCAGCTATCTCTGTTTCAGTTTCTGTTTAATGGCACTGAGTGCTGGCCAGACTACTGTAGCGATCAGCGCTTACAACCTTTCTTGGCCTTCTCAACTCCTACCCTCTACAGGAATTCTAACAAACCCTGGAGCGTTTTCAGGACCTCCTCCTACTCACCCTCCAGTCCTCATTCCTCTAGCAACAAAGGCCATGCTGGGATTACGCCCTTGGACCTCCCTTTCCCCCATATTTCCCCTCTATGGGGGGCTTGTGGTGTTTTTTGGTCTCCTGGGTGGTAGCTCATCAGTTGTTGGGGCTTGTTTTCCAGAAGGAACATACCTCAAGGCTTCTGATCACAGATGAACAAACTGACCTGGAGACAAACTAAAAGACATTAGTTTATTGGGACAGGAAATTTAGTGACCAGGAAGAGGATACAGTGCTGCACACAGTCTGGTGGCAACCAGCCAGAGCATTACGGAAGCAGCTGATTACTCTCATAAACACCCCTCCAAACACAGCAAAGTTATGAATTATCCAGGCTGACAGGAAAACCTAGCAGTACACAGACTTAGTTTAGGGGGGAAACCACCACCTGGTGAATACACATTTAGTTCTTCAAGCATAGCTAAAAACAATACGGAGGATAGTCAGTTTGCCTTCGTTCTAGGAAAAAAAACAAAACAAAAACCCAAGAAAGACAAGTCTATGGGGGGAAACAAGACAGGCCTAATAAAACCCAGCTAGCTTAGCATAAGGGTAGCCATTGTAGGGTATTCATAGCATATACCACTCAGCCACCGGACTGCCAAATCGTTCATGTCCCTGCTGGCCCTTGGGGTCCTCCTGTACTCCCCCCCCCCTTCAACCAGTGTGGCTGCTTGCTCAAGTAGTGTGGCCTGCAAATTTAGCACTGGACCTAGGTTAAGTGACCTTTAGTGACTCAGAACTGAATGATCATCCCTGGCCATGAACTGGAATCACCCCTAAGCAGTCATCCCTACCCTTGCCCAAGCCAGTGTTCTTTGATGACATGGGGTCTCTGGCACCAGCCCAGATGCTGGACAAGTTTCAGGATCTCCCTGACATTTTGGACTCACATTTCATCCTAATGCCTCTGAGGTATCGTTACAACCTCAGTTGTATACCCAACATGAGGAACTGAAGGACAACATGCCTCCTCCACTCTGAAGTTAAAATTTCATTTAGGAATCGGGCTGAATGTCACCAGTCATCTTAAAAAGAATTACAGAATTAAGCAAACCTCAGGAGCCTGATCCTCGGAACTCAATCTGGTATCCTGCAGGCTCTTCTGGACTCCTAGAGGCCACAGATGAGCTTCCTGAGGAAAACACTGACCCTCCAGGGCAGGAGGATCATCTTTTGCCGAGCAATCTGTATCTGACCCATCAGGAGCCCTCAGGTCTGTCTCCAGAACCTCCTGAGGAGATGGAACCAATTGCACTTCAACAAGAGGCCTCCTCTCCCCCTCCAGAGGATCTTAGGAGAGTGGACTTTGTCTAAGATGAAATCTCTCCAGCCATCAACTGTGCCTCGAACTCAAACATTAAACTCATCTTTCAACTTTGCTCAGTGAGTGCCACAGTTAACCAAGCAGATATAGAGTTTACTACCCTAACTCAAGAGCTGGTTAAGGAGATTCAGTCAAAGTTCAACTCTGCAGGAAGCCCCAGCACAGCCACCAACGTCTCCCCAGGAGGTTAAACCTCCAGCCCAGCAGTCCAGCCCCTGCTCACCTTCCAGAGAGCCTTGAGGAAGCTGACCCTGCTGTGATTCAGCCAAAAATTCCAGCTAAACTCCTGGAGACTAAGATTCAACCTCCTTCAGTTCAAGAGGAAGGCCCAGCACCATCTCCACAGCCTCCTGAAGAGACAAAGCCTATTTCCATGCTTCAGGAGGTCCCAGGCCCACTTCCAAAATGCACACACGAGACTACATCTTCTTCAGGCTAGCAGAGAGTTCCAGCACAGTATCCAATGAAGGGGTTCATATTTTATTCAGCTAGAAGTTCCAGGTCAGCTTGCAGATCAAGAGGAAGCCTCAGGTCCAACTCTATAGAGTCCCCTGGGGCATTTGTGCCTGCAGTCTTGGGGTTTCCAGTTCCCTTCTATTCTGAGGACATTGAGCCCTCTTCAGTCCAGCATGGAGCTACAGCTCAACATCTATAGTCCGCTGAGGAAGCTGAACCTCTTCCAGGAAAAAGTCCCAGGTCCTCTTCTAAGGGGTCCCGAGGAAGGGGAACTCGCTCCAGACCAGCAGGAATGCGTAACATCCGCTCCACAGCACCCTGGGGAGGCTGGACTCTCTCCAGTCCAGCAAGAGGCTCCAGGTTCCCCCTTAGAGATCCTGGAGGCGACACAATCTCCAGTGCAACAGGAAACCCTAGCTCTGCCTCCCAAGTCTCTTCAAGAGGTTAAATCTCTTACAACACAGTAGGAGTAGGAGGCCCTAGTTCCTCCTCCAGAGCTCCCTGAGAAGGGTGAACCTGCTCCGAACCAGCAGGCCGGTCTATCTGAGCCTCCAAGGTCCCCTGAAGAAATTAACCCTCCAGTGAAGCAGGAGGCTCCAGCCCAGCCTCCAGAGCTCCCTGAGGAAATGGAACCTTCCCCAGTGCAGCACAGCCCCAGCACAGCCTCCAACATCTCCACAGGAGGGAAAACCTCCAACCCAGCAGGAAACAGGACCTTCCCCAGTACAGCTGGGAGACACAAATCAGCCTGCAAAGCTCCCTGAGGAGATGGAACCTTCTCTAGCCTAGCAGGAGGCTCCAGCTCAACCTCCAGGGCCTCCTACAGTGGTTACAACTCAAACCACCACAAATCATGAGGTGTCACCTCCTGGGCAAAATCAACCTCATCATTCAAACGTGCCCACTATCACATTTAAGCCTGCTGATAGGCAGCTTATCCTAACTCCAGAACCCACCACATAGTGTCCCAGCTCAGCCTCCACAGACTTCTGAGGAGGTGAAGCCTCCAACCCAGCAGGAGGACTTGAGTAAACTGTCAGAGCTCCTTGAGGACAGTGAACCGTCTCCATTCCAAATGTGGGTTTAACTCTACATTTCCTATCTGGTGGGGTGAAAATTCAACCTCGAGGCCATCCTCAAGTTCATTTCATCTTGCCAAAAATACCTGTTAAACCTGTGATTTGGCATACTTCAACACAGCAGGATGCCTCAGTGCAGCCTCCAGAATCTTCAAAGGAGATTGAATCTATTCCAACTGAGGAGTGAAGCCTGGCTCAGACTCCATATCCACCTAACATGGTCACATCTTATTCAGTCCTGCAGGACAACCCACTTCAACCTCTAGATCCAGATTCTCCTGAAGATTCTCAATCTTCTCTAACTGCACCGAATGACCCGCCAAAACTGACTGAGTACAACAAGGAAGGTGGAACTTCAACTCCCTGACAAGACTCAGCTTGGCTTGCAAGTGTCAGTGAAGACACTGAGCATTCAGTGCACATGGATGACCCAGCACAGCTGGCAGACCCCATCAAAGAGTGTGGACAGCCTCCAACACAGCTGGAGGACCAAATACATCCTTCAGAGCTCCGTGAAGATGTCTCTCCAGTCCTGCAAGAGAATCTGGTTCAACCTCCAAATCACCCTAAAGAGGCAGCAACTTCACAAGCAACAGGATCATGGCATTAGTTTCATCTCTAAGTCAAGGTAAAACCCAGCGTCAAGTGTTGCCCAATGCCACAGTGAAATCTCCATATATGGTGGTTACCATTACTTCAGAACCAGCTACGGGGTTTCAACCTTCTCCAGCCCAGCAGAACACCACTCAACCTCAAGAGCCTCTTGACGAGATCGAGCCTTTCCCAAGTCAGTGAGAGTACACATCGGAGCCTCCAGGACCCACGGAGGAAGGGGAACCACACACAGTCCTGCCGCAGGCCATGGCTCAGTCTTCCGAGTGTGAACATTCTCTAGTCCAGCTGAAGAACTCACGGCAACACCAGCAACCATGAGGAGGATGAACATCTGCAGCTGTGCAGGAGGCCCCGGAGGGTCTCCCACAGAGGTTGAAACTGCTGCAGTCCAACAGGATAATCCAACAGAACCTGGAGATTACAGCGAATCAGTCCCACAACCTTCGGGCCAGCAAGAAAGCTCAGCTCAGCCTCCAGAGCAACTGGATGAGAATGGACCACCTTCAAATACCCAGGAGATGCCAGCTGCACCTGCAGAGCCCCCCAAAGAGGTTGCAACTCAACATGCAGAGCATAATGAGGTGCCAGTTTCCCCTGCAGGTTGGAGTGAAGTTCAGCATCCAGCATTGCCCAGTGCCCCACTTGAGCCATTTGATCTAGTAGTGCTTACTCTAACTTCACTGCCCATTACAGAGGTTGGATGTTCTACAGACCTGTTAGAGACCTCATCTCCACCTCTGGAACCCCATAAGGAGGTTAAACCTGGTCCAGTACAGTAAAAGGGCCTTTTCAGACTCCACATCCAGCTCTGGAGACTGGCCCTTCTCCAGCTCAGCAGGGGAGCCCTGTTCAGTCTTCTCAGCAGGTAGAACCTTCTCCAGCTCAGTGAGAGATCCCATCTCAACCTCCACAACCAGCTACAGAGATCAGGCCTGGTCTAGCCCAGCCAGAAGCCCATCTCAGCCTGTAGATCCCCTATAGGAGGTTGAATCTTCTCCAGCACAGCAGTGGGTCCCAATTAAGCTCAGCTCAGCCTGATCCCCCTGTCCAGGTAGAACCTTCCTCAACTCAGCAAGAGGTGCCACTTCAAATGCCACAACCTCCCTCGGAAGTTGAACCTTCTCCAGCTCAGCAAGGGGTCCCACATCAGTGTCCTGACACCCCTGTACCTACAAAACCTTCAACTCAGAAAGAAGTCCCCTTCAGAATCCCCAGACCCCCAGGAGGCCAAACCTCAGCAGAGGAGCCCAGTTCAGGCTCTTGAGGCCCCTGTGCAGGTAAACCCTGCTCCAACTCACCAAGAAGTTTCATCTCAGCCTCAAGAACCTCCCACAGAGATTGAACCTTAGTCAGTCCAGCCAGAGGTCACAACTCAGACTCCAAGATCCCTTAAGGAGGGTGAACCCTTTCCAGCTGAAAATGGGCTTCCATTTCAGTCTTTTGAGCTCCCTATGCAGGCTAAACCTCCCCAACTCAGCAAGAAGTCCCATCTCAGCTCCTGAACTGGAAGTTCAGTTCTCACAGTCCAGCAAGAGGCTCATGTTCCATGTCAGGACCCTGTGAATGTTCAAGCATCTTTACAGCAGCTGGCGATCCTAACTGTACCTTTAGTGCCTCCAAGGTTGATAGAGCCTTCCCCAGTTCAAGAGGTGGCCCCACCTCTAACTCCAGAACCCTTTGAGAATGTGCAACCACCTGCAGTCCAGCAGATCGCCTCTGCCCCGTCTCTAGAAAACCCCTAACGTTACAGAGTCTTCTGCACCACGTCCTACCTCAGACTCCCGAGCTTTCTAAGGAGACTGAAACTTTACCCTTATAGCAGGGGACCCCCTGCCAACGGAGTGAGCCCTCCCATTTAAGGCAGAATCTTTAATCCAGCAGGGAGCTCTAGCACCACCTTCAGAGCCTCCCAATGTGATGGAATCTCTGACAACCCAGCAGGCAGCCCCAGTCCACTCCTGGAACCTCCTGAGGGGATGGAGCTCAGGCTCCAGAGCTTCATGAGGCAACAGTTTCACCAAGAGGGCAATATCAGGCACAGCCTGCAAATATCCCCAGTGTCACAGCTCAATATTTGCGCCTAGAGTTTGCACAGACTAATTTTGCAGCCCCACAAAAGCCTACACTACCTTCTTCAAATTTTCCTGTATTTTGAGTTAAAGTTTACAGAGCATAAGAATTAATGATTCATCTCCGTTTTGCTTTGTGACAAAATTAGCTACAGTCCTTGCCACGTAACAACACTCTTCTCTCTTCCTCCCTGGGCTCCCTGGTACCATTTCCCCATCTTTCCTGACTCTTTCTGCCTTCTCAATTTTGTTTGAGGGTAAATACTGCCTTTTTGGTCTTGCACAGTTAATTCTGCTGAGCAGCACATTCCTCATGGCTGTTTTTGTTCCCTTTTAGGCCCGTGTGTTGTTTCAAAATGGTTTGAAGACTGTTTAAGGACCATAGTTTTGGAAATTATATTAATTTTTATCAGACCAACAATGTTTGTCTTTTAAAGTAATAACTTAAAATTTTGCTCTACATTTTCCTCTGACTTTGTCCATGACCTTCTGTTGTGATCCTCACTGTAGCAATCAGAAGTGGTAGGGGGCACCATCTAGTTCTTCTGGTTCCAGGTGGGTGGAGGCTGTGGTTCACGCCCTTTTTCCTTTAGCCTTATCATTTCATGCTTTAACTTCCCAATTTTGTTCAGTTGTCTTTACTGGATCATGCTCCTTTTCCATTTCACTGGAAACGATACAACAAAATAGTTAAGAGGAGAGAGTCTAGAGTCAAACTTCTTAGATTTAAACTCAGCTCTGTGATTCAGATTCCTCATCTGTTATCATAGTTTTCTACAGAGTTAGTTGTTGGCATTGAACCTCAAGAGTTTAAAATAATTTTTTTTTTAAAAAAAAGCTTAACATCTTAAAGAAAACACAGCATTTGTGGATCAATTTCAGCAGTATAGTACTTGTTGCAGAAGATCAAAGAATGCAGCCTTCGGTATGGATTGCATCTCAAAATCAAGAAAACAATGATTCTTACCACTGGGCCAATAGGCAACATCATAGAGAAGAGATTGAAACTGTCAACAGCTTCATTTTGCTTGGATCCACAATTAACACCGTTAGCACCAGCAGTCAGAGAATAAAGAAAGACATTGCACTTGGAAAATCTGCAATTAGGGTCTTCTCTAAATTGTTGTTGTTGTTGTTATGTGCCGTCGAGTCGCTTGCGACTCATAGCGACCCTATGTACAACAGCCCTAAACTCCGCTCTGTCCTGTGCCAATCGCACCGTCTCTGACACTCCCATCCCAATTATCCCAGTCACTGAATCAATCCACCTCATAGAGGGCCTTCCTCTCCTGCACTGTCCCTCCACCCTCCCAAGCATGATGACCCTCTCCAAGGTCATAGTATTTTTGATCGTTTGCTATGTACCTGAGAGGTGGGCAATGAACAAGGATGACAGAAGAAGAAGTGATGCCTTCGAGCTGTGGCAAAGAGTACTGAAGATCCCATGGATGGCCAAAAGTACAGATACGTCTTGGAGAGGGGTGCAGCTGGAGTGCTTTTGTAGAAATGGTCACGATGTGATGCCTTTTCACTCCTTTTACTCCTGAAAACTCCATGGCTTTACTCCGTGACACACGGGCGTGTGGTCCTAAAAGAAAATAGAGAGAGATGAGAGGGTTCCACAAGGCAGCAACTCTGCAGAGAGGCAAGGGGTTAAGAGAAGATGAGGGGATTCTCAAAACAGGCCAACCAAGAGATTATTCTGAGGAGGTCCTCACAGGCCCTGCAGACAGCAGGTGGAACAATCCAGCACTTTATGTGCTCAGTTTAGGGGCAGAGGATGCTGTTCCAAGTCACTGATGCTCTTGTAGGACCAGTTACTGCCCAAAACACTCACCATTCCTAGGTACATGGATTTCACAAGTAGAGCTTACTTTCCTCCCTACTTGAAAGGAACACCAAGGGAATACTGCTTTCTCTATCCTCGCCTCTCATCTTGCTCAAACATCAATCATCCATTCTCCAGAAAGCACTCATTCCTATCCAACCTAAATGAAGGGGCCACAGTCCTCAGTCCTGGAGAGAGAATTCCCAAAAGGGCAGTCCACTGCACTCAGCCTTAGAAACAGGGCATTTGGACCCAAACATGGGCTGGACCCTCTACTGCTTCAGAACTGTCAGGCTCACTTTCTTCCCAGAAGAGTCTGACAGAGCACAGGCCCCAGCCCTGGTCTGTGGAGCTCATTCTCAGGAACTGGGCTCTTCCCTACTCCACCCCAGGATGCTTTCAGGATCTGCAGGTGGCAGAACTCCACCCACTGCCCTGTGGCTTTCTAGCTCATAACCAGGCCTTCAGGTCCACATTTGGACCAAGATCTGCCCAAATAAGGTATCCCCTGGGTTCTGCCCAGCTGCACTCGCTACGTTTCCTTATTTTGTTGAGTCCATTTGAAAGTTGTCACATTTTGTGGAAAGACAACTGCATGGCTAGATGAGATAAGGGGATACTTGGGCTTCGTATGGATTTTAAGAACCCCTCCCCCCGCCGGACCCCAGGCGTCCCCCTGGCTTAGTATGTACACTTAAGCTGTCTATTTTTCCTGCGAACCTGGGGGTGGGATCAGAGAGAAGCTCCACCTTGTGTCGGGACTCCTGGTGCTGGGCTCCGCTGACACCCTCCAACAAGCAGCGCTGGGGAGGCATATAGGTCCCATTTTACAAGTTTGTGGTTGAGGGAGAAGCGTTGGATCCAGGGTGACACACATGGCTGTGACCCAGAAAAATCAGGAACTCAGACGGCAGGATCTGACGCACAATGGTGAGGCTGGTGCCCGATCCAGCCGTTGGGTACGGACCCTCCAGACCACACTTCTGTTCCAGAGGCAAGGAGCAGACAGCATCGCCACGAAAGGCCATTCCTGTCCCACAACGTCCCCTAACGGCTGCAACGTCCTCACAAAGCCCGCTAAGGACTCTTCGCGCCCCACAACGGCTGCACAGGCCCTTAATGGTCGTTTGGGCTCGACCATTGGCTCCGGGGGCTGGAGGCGGGGTCGAGGGCGGGCCAGGGGGGCGGGTCCCAAGGGCGGAGCTTGCCTGGGGAGGGGTCTGGGCAGGCTGCGGGGATGGGGGAAAAGGGAGGGGCTAGGCGCGCGGGGGCGGGGCCAGGTGCAGACCGGGGGCGGGCCCTGAGGGCGGGGCCAATGTGACGGCGGCAGTGGCTACCTCACCTTCTGATAAAAGCCGAAGGGCTGCAGTGGCCATTAGTGACCCTGGTCCCTCTTCACCTTTCCTTTTGTTGAGTCACAGGTTGAGGGTGAACAGAGTTGCTGATGGGCGTTTGGGATGAGACACGAGCGGACTATAGGCCTCAAACTCTCTCTGTTCCCAAACCCAGGCTGCTTAGAAACCATCCCAATTTCGAGCTCCCAATCCTTCTGACCCCGCGCCGCACCTTCCCGTCCAGGACCCAGTGGGCTGCACTTAATCATAGGCCTCAGCCTCATTTCCACTGCAGGGCAGGTCCTCCATCTTCTCCTAGTAGTGATCTGTCCTCCAAATCTTGCCTGTTGCAGAAAAGGCAGCCTCACCCCAAATTCCACTATAACCCATTTGCAAACCAGATCTTGGCCACATGCCATTTCCTGTCCCTAACCCCTCATTCCCTTCACCCCTTGAGCCCTAAAGCAATCCGATTGCACCAGTTAACCTCTCCCAGTCCAGTATTTTGGTGTTTTGGTTTTTTTTTTTATCTCAGCCTCTTACATACCCTTACACTGCCCCCTGAAGTCTGCTCACCTCACCTCAGTCTTTCTTTCATTAAAGACAGTCCACTAAAGTAGGTGTGCTATGAGCTCACCCAATTCTTCTTGGGAACTGATTCTAGTCCTACTTGTGTTTTATGTGTATCTTCCTGTCCTGACAGACTTGGTTCTAACTCCCTGTTGATTTTGTTATGTGCTGTGGAGTTGCATGCAATCCATAGTGACCCTATGTACAGCAGCTCAGAACCTTGTCCTATCCTGAGCCAGTCTCACTAATTCCAACACACCATCCCCCATTACCCCAGTTACTATATGAATCCAACTCCCTAGAACACCAAATATTTCCTCCACTTTTTAATTGCAGTCCTCATTCCCCAATCTTATTGCCTCTGGTCCTGTCTACCCCCACCCAATCAATTTTCCCCAACACCAGGTTGCTATGTTGTTTCACCCACTGCTATCACCCCAGCTATTTGTACCCATTCTTTTCTTGACATAGTGCCCATTCACTGGTTTTTGCCTGCCAGCTTCACTGTTGTTGTTAGGTACCATTGAGTTGAGTACTACCCATAGCAATGCTACAAATGGACTTGAAACCTGTTCTACCCTCATCATCTCTGCCAAAGTAGTCCATTGTTAGAGTCACTGTGCAGATCCACCTCATTGAAGGTCTTCCCCTCTTCTGCACACTGTCCACCTTTACAAGCACGATGTCTTTTTCCATTGGCCCTTCTTAACAACATGCCAAAAGTATGTAAGATAAAATTAAATCATCTTTCCATCTAAGGAACATCCTCACTACATTCTTGCCATGATATATTTGTTTGTTCTCTTGGCAGTCCATGGAATATGTAGTGTTCTCTCTCTTAGGGAAGCCCACTTTCCAACTATATGGCAACTAACAGTCTTCAATGTTCACCAGTCTGTGTGAAAACCAGCCTGCATACCTACAGTTGCATGAGTCATTCTGTGGACATGTCTGTGTCTCTGAGAGGCCTAGCAAACCACCGAACCTAAGGGACATAGACAAGTGAGGGAACTGAACGAAGGAGGGACCGTTAATTTTGGAAATCATGGAGTTGTATAACAAATCCAGTGTTTTAGGACAGTGTTGATTCTGCATTTCTTGTAGCTGATCTGCTACTAATCTTAGCAGGAATTAACTATGAAGACAGAGTACCATAATTTGTGCTTGACATAATTTCAGAAGCCAGTCTTCTTACCTGCCAAGTTAGATTGCAAATCAGACCCAACACTGAACACGGTATAAAGGGTGACAGAGGTGATGGTATATGTTGTAGAGTATGTAAATGAGTGGGTCCTCGGGAAGCTTAGAGACCTGAATGGATACAGAGGCCACTGACTGTTTTAGGTGACATAATACACAGAGCCAAGAAAGCTTAGAGTAGGTGAGGCAGAGACAGCGGGCCACATGCCTACCTTTTCTTTTTTTTTTGTCTCTAAACCGCTTATTTCTCCTGAGAGTGAGATAGGCTGGACAGTGGCCAAGTAGGCAGCCACAGGAGCACAGGAAGAGGAGGTGAGGGGAGAGCAGAGCATGCGCAGTCCTGCCCACTGGGCTGCTTGTCTGCCTTCCAGGCAAAGTTGAGAACCAACCAGAGCCATGTCATCTGCCTCATGTGTGTCCCATCAATAATTCAGTGCTGCAAGTCTGCCCTTAGGGTCTGTGAAACATTTTAAAAACAACAACAACAAAAAACCAAACACAACAAACCAAGCCCGTTGACACAGAGCCAGTTATGATACTCAGCTGGGTTTCCAAAGCTGTGTATCTTTCTCCTAGTGAGTGTCCGGTAGATTTGCCCTGATCACTGTTTAGTTAACAGCCTGTTATGTTATGCACTATGCCACCAGCAGTCCCTTTAAAACTATGATGGGCAAATACTAAAATTATAGTTTTTTTCTCCTTGAAAAATAAACAAAAAAAGTAGGGTCCACAGTCTGATGGACACTGTCTGGAAGGACACCAAGTGACAGATACCTGTAGTTAAATATTTACTTGGGAAACAACAGAATGCTGATCAAGGCCCATGGATGAGAAAATCAAGGCTGAAACTGGAATCCTGCATCACAGTCACTCCAAAAGAGGTGATGTGGGCAAAGAAAGATGAATAGGGCCTTCTCTCCTGTTTCACAATATAATACAACCAAAGGACATGGAAAATATACCCCCCTTAGAGGCATGTTGTTGTGTACATATCAAAACTGGAAGACAGGTTTTCAGAGGCAGTTAATCGCACAGGACGAGACCACCCATCCTTCTTGCACAGAGGAACAGCTGGGTGGCAGTGCAGCTTCTTGCCACTTGGCCAGCAGTGCTCCCTTTCACAATAGCTCCTATCATCATGGAATCCATCCAAAGTAATCTGAAAATATACCAGCCCTAGAGGCATAGATTGTTAAATCAAGTACCAACTGAGTCTGGCCCTCTCTTGTCTGTGCCTCACTCAAGCCTATTTTCACAGACATACTTCATTCATTGTCTATATGGGTAGCCAACTTTTAGAGCCTCTTTTATAGATTCTTTGATGGTGCAAGAATGTTTGTATTTCCAATGTGTGGCTAACTCCTTCCTCTCCAAACCCTCTGTCTCATCAAAAATTGTATGTGCAAAAAAAAAAAAAACAAAACAAAACAAAAAATTGTATGTGCACAGAATACTCCTGGGCTTCCACAAGAAGGACAGATAACCCAATTAATTACAAAAGGAGCAAAGGCATGGAAAAAATTTTCACAGACGAAGATATTTGAATGGCAAACAAACACATGAAGAAATGCTCAAAACCACTGGCAATAAGAGAAATGCATATCAAAACCACAATGAGGTACTATCTCACTCCAGTAAGTATCATTTATTCAAGCTCATGTTCAAATAAAATTTTAAGAAAATGAAAACAAGTTCTAAAGAACCGAAGTAGGATTTGGGGTCTATCTCACCTAAATTTAAAAATCACCTCAAGTATACGTTTGAGGCATTGAACACTAATTATCTAAGACCTTATGAGCTGCAGGATGACATAAGAGACCTCATCTATAAAGAGGGCAAAGGGTCATTATAAAGACAGAGAAGAAAAAAGACTAACATGAATGTCAGACGAGACTCTAAAAATTGCCCTAGAGTGTTGAGAAGTAAAAACAAAAGAGATGAACAGAAGATTTTGAATTGAAGATTACACAGGACAGCTCAAGAAGACAACAAATAGTATAATATGATGGAATGAGCAAATGACTGATGTTGGAGAATTAAAAAGGAACTCGCTTGGTATTTCTCAAATTAAAAGAACCAAGAAACAAATTTAAGCAGAGAATGGGAAGCATAGCTACGTCTTACATTGAGACCTAAACATGGATAAACCCAGACTACTGCTCAGCTCCACAGTTGTCAGGGCTTCTAATAACTGGAAAGGACCAGACTCAACCATCTCTCACTCCTGACATCATGCTGAGACAGAGATGCTGTTGTCCAGGCCTGAAGAACGAAGGAAGAGCACCAGTGCAGAAGAGAGAAGCACATACTCAGGAAAAGTCCTGAAGCCTGAAGCAGAGGTGGAACTAGAGTTTGGGGTTGAGATGGTAGGTTTAAGTGTTCGACTGTGGAATGTCTTCATTTGGAGGGCTGGAGGAAATGAAGACTTTACTTGTGGGCCATATGAAGACTTCACATAAAATTTACTGGAAAGAGGCTGTGGGAGCATCCGATCTGACTGTAGTTACGTGCGGCTCTGTGATAAAGCTACTCAATACACGCCATAACGTCCGGCTGCACTCACATGACGTTCGCTACGGGTCAGGTAGTGGGCAACAGTCAGTGACAGGTGTAACCTCTGTGGATGACAGCAACAGTTACTGGAGGATACGGGGGAAGACTGCTACAGTATGCGAGAGGGGAACTCCTGTCAAATGTAGCCAACCTATCCAGCTGACACATGTCAACACTGGAAGAAACTTGCACAGCCACCATTTCACCTCTGCTCTGTCTGGTAACCAGGAAGTCAGTGCGTTTGGAGAAGAAGGTGAGGGTGATTATCTGGATGACTGGACAGTGCTGTGTAATGGACCCTACTGGGTAAGGGATGGTGAGGTGCGGTTCAAACACTCTTCAACTGACGTGCTGCTGTCTGTTACTGGGGAACAATATGGTCGACCCATCAGTGGACAAAAAGAGGTGCATGGTATGGCCCAGCCAAGCCAGAACAACTACTGGAAAACCATGGAAGGCATCTTCATGAAGCCAAGTGAGTTGCTGAAGACAGAAGTACACCATGTAGAGCTATGAGTCTGAAGGCACTGATCACTCCCACCACCCAGTGTTCAGAGACATCTGCTGCTGTTTGATCCTGAGATCCCTGCCATAGGTTCCCTGGGCAGTGGGCACATCAGCACTAAGATGAAGATGCATGTCAGATAATGGCCTATGTTTGGAAGCTTCAGCCCTTCATACTTAAATTGGTTGCTCTATCAGACTTGGGTCAGTTCTTTGAATACTATACTTGCTGGTGAAGGAGTAGATGTTTTTAATTGTACTGACGAAACAAACTGAGGGGAACATCCCTCCTGAGAAATTTTTCACTCCCCAAGAGTTGGGCATGATGGATTATTAATATGTGTGATGTTCTTCCTATTTCTCCAAAATAATTAAAAAATAAATTTCATTGTTGCTTATTTAAAAAAAAAAAAGAAATTTACTGGAAAGAGGCAACTAACTGAATGTGTAGAGATGACTAGGGGTCCAGGACATTTTAAGCAGATACATACAATGCTTGAGTTCACCACAAAAAAACAACAGGAAGAAGAAAATTTATATGTAAGTGGACTCATGTCATTCAAACTTATATTATTGGTATTGTTATATTTGTGTGTCAATCCATTTCCTTCAGGAGGTCTCGCTTTCCTTTGCTGATCCTCCATCTTTTTAAGCGTGATGCTCCTTTCCAAGGAATAGCCAAGGCTAGCTACATTACATGTCCACAGTAAGAAAGAAGCCACTTTGCCATCTTTGCCTCCAAGAAGTATTTTTGCCACACTTTTTCCAAGACATATCTGTTTGTTCTTCTGCTATTACTCTTCTCCAACACCACTCAAAAGCATTAATTATTCTTATGTCATCCCTATTCACTGTCTATCTCTTTGATGCATTGCAAGTGGTTGAGAAATCCATGGCCTGAATCAGGTACACCATAGACTTCCAAGTGGCATCAATGCTCTTTAGCATTTTGAAGAGGTCTCTGACAGCAGACTTCCCAAGTGCAGTAGGTCTCCTGATCTTCTGACTGCTGGTACTAAGGGTGCTGATTGTTGATCCAAGCAAGATGAAATAACTGACAGCTTGAATACATTCTCCATCTATCATAATGTGGACTACTGATCCTGTAGTGAGGACCTTTGTTTTCTTGATGTTGAAATGTAATCCAGACATAAGGCTCTACTACTTGATCTTTCGCAGAAATCATTTCATATCCACTTCATTTTCAGCAGCTAAGGTTGTGTTACATCTGCATAATGCAGGTTGCTAATGAGTCCTCTTTCAATCTTGATGTTGCATTCTTCTTCATAAAGTCCAGCTTCCCAAGTGATCTGTTGTACAAATAGATTGAAAAGAGATGGAAAAAGGACACATCCAGACGCATTCCTTTCTTGATTTTAATTAAAATCAGGAAATGTTCCCTTGCTCTGCTCTGCTGAATGCTTCCCCATCCAAGTATAGATTTTGCACGAGCACAATCAAGTGCTCTAGGATTTCCATTCTTCTCAATGTTAGCCACACTTTGCTGTGATCCACACGGTCAAATCCCTTTGCATAGTCAATAAAACACAAGTAGACATTCTTCTGGTACTTTTTACTTTCAGCCAAGATCTATCTAACATTGGCAATTATGTCCCTAGTGCCATGGCCACTTCTTAACTCAGCTTGTATTTCTGGAAGTTCTCTGTTAATGTACCGTTCCAGTCTGGTTTTTTCTTTTAATCTTGAATCTTCAGCAGGATTTTGCTTGTGTGTGATATTAGGGACACTGTTCGATAATTTTCAGTCTGTTGAATGAATTTTTTTTGGAATGTGAATGAATATGGATCTTTTCCAGGAAGGCAGCTCTCCTCCAGATTTCATGGCACCAATCTGGTGAGCATGTCCAATGGCTGTACCTGTTTGTCTGAATATGTCAATTGGTATTTTTTGCCAATTTCTTTAGAGCAGCCAGAACTTTTTACTACCACTGCTTCTTAATCATATGTTGTTTCATGAAATTGTGTGTCAGCCAATTAATGTTGGTACAGTGGCTCTGTGCATGCCTTCCATCTTTTTATGCTTCTTGGATCATTCATTCGATATTTTGACAATAGTATCCTTAATTTGCAACTTGAGGCTTGAATTTGTTCATTAGCTTGACAAATACTGAGTGAGTTCATCCTTTTTTATTTTCTGACTCTAGCTCTTCCCACTTTTCATTATAATACATTGCTTTGTCTTCCTGAGTTGCCCTTTGAAATCTTCTGATCTTAACTTCCTGATTTCTTTTCTTTGCTTGTCTTCTCAACCTTCTAGGGTAATATTCAGAGTCTCTTCTGACATCCATCTCAGTCTATTTTTAAAAATATTTTTTATATTACTCTGATTTACAAAGTTTGAGTACATTGTGTTTCACAAAAGATTCTTCCCATTTCTTTCACCCCATCCACTCACTGACCTGTGGAAACCTATGATTAACACCCTACCCCATCATCATCCTTTTTTCCTCCTCTCTCAGTCTTCCACAGCTCACATGGTCTTCAATTGTGTTCAAGGCCTTAAACTGTTCCTAGTTTTGAAATTCAGGTGAGATAGACTCAAGGTCAAATGGTGGCTCTTGAGGCTTTAATTCTCTTTCGCTTCAGTGTGAACTCAGACATGACTGTACCATATGCAGCACCTGGCGTAGTTATTCACAACTGATTGTGTGCTTCTACATAGATTCTTTCTACAGATATAATCAATCTGATTTCTGTGCAGTCCAATCAGGTATAAGGTCCATGTGCAAAATTGCCATTTGTGTTTTTTATAAAAGTTATCTGCAGTGAAAAGATCACTGTGAAAAATTCTATGTTGTTACATGTCATTGAGTCACTTGTGACTCACAATGACCCTATGTACAAAATCCCTTAAAAACAGCTCTATCCTGTGCCAAACTTACTGTCTCTCACACACCTACCCTCATTACCCCAGTCACTGATTCAGTCTTCCCCATTGCGCTATACGTCTACCCTTCCAAGCATGGTGTCCCTCTCCAAGGACTAATTCCTCCTTGAAACATACCCCAAGTATGTAAGATGAAGCCTCAGAATTCTTGCCTCCGAGGAGCAGCCTGCTTTGACCCTCTCCAGGATGAAACTGTTTGTCCTTCTGGTGGTTATGGTATATTCAATACTCTTTTCCAGCACCACAGCTCAAAGGCATCAGTTCTCTTTCTATCATCCTTAGTCATTGTCCAGCTTTCTGATGCATAGCAAGTAATTGCAAAAACTATGGCCTGGCTCAGGTCCAACTTAGTCTCCAGACAGACATCACTGCTTTCAGTACTCTGGAGAGGTAGCTGACTACAGACTTTCCCAAGGCAATTCATCATCTGATTCGCTGGTTGCTGGTACCAAGAGTGTTGATTATAGAGCCAAGCAAAGCTTGGCTGTGAACAAACTCAATCTCTTCACCATCTATCACAATGCTGTCAATCGGCCCAGTGGTGAGAATCTTTGTTTTCTTGATAGTGAGCTTCAAGTGTTATGTGATCAAACCAGTCTGGTGGTTATACAAGTTGGTTCTGCTCTTCTAGGAGTTTCCTAAAAACAGAGCACAGTGACAGGTAATGCCGATCAATGTAAAGACTTAATCACTGCTATTAGGTCAGGAATGCTCACAAGACAAAAACCACATCTCTTCATCATGGTGCCTGCTTAACCAGAGCCTAGTAGAAAGGGGTGGGGGTAGGGCAGAAAGAACCACATCTTCTTTATCTTCCCCCAGGCCCTCCTGACCTCAATGCCTAGTGTAGGCCCTGTCCTTAGTAATGACTCATGGAATATTACACAGGAAATTTAAGTGGTTTCTGCATTCTCTCTGTATGATTCCCTATGAAACACAGACAGACTGTGCTTGATTGATAAGCTGAGTGTGCCTCTTGGGGTTGGCATTTGCACTGAGATCTATCTGATACTAAATCCTGTGCCCAGTGCATCCCACAAGGCACATCAGAAGAAAAGATGTATGCTGGGTTAAACCCCAATTAAGTTAGTGCCCTTCTAGCCTTTTAAAACTAGAAATATTCTTATAACTTGAAACACATGAGCAGCAAAACTTTTTAATGGAACAAACTTGCCAGAGATCCACCTGAAGATAAGAATAATGAGAGTCACCAGCAGAGCCTACACTGGTGCACAAAGTCCCTTGTTCTTGTTAGGGGCTGCTAAATTGACTGCAACTCACAGCGATCCTAAAAAAAAAAAAAAAGGTGATAAAATGAAACATTTCCTAGTCGTGTAATATCCTCTCAATCATGTTTGAGTCCATTTTGTTGCAGTCACTGCATCAATCCAGTTGCTAGAAGGGCTAGTCGCTCTCCCTTTTTCATTGGCTCTCTACATAGCCTCTTCTTCACGGACTGCCCACTCCAGAAAACATGGTCAAAGTCTCCCCATCCTAGTTCTGTGAATACTTCTTCCAAGTCAGATTTGTTCATTCTTCTGATCATTCAAAGTCTGTTGGCGGCGCCTGGTGCTTGTCATTAGTTGCTGGCTTTCCACGAGTCCTTGCACTTTAAAAGAGAACCAAAGAGCCATGTTTTACCCTAAAGAATGGCACAATCACCACTGAATTTCAGACACAGGAGCACATGGTTGAGAGTATATTTTAGGACAATGTCTCATGGTAACCATTTCTCCTTCCCCATCTCCCCCCATTGAGAGACTGTTCAATGTCATGCTATCTCAGGATGGGGCTAATCAAAGTTGGGAGGCAAGAAAACTAGTTTTGGTGCAAGGTGTGTGGTTTTGATACATGCAGAACATTTAAAAGTTATGAAAAGTGATTACTCAGGTTCTCCATAGTGGTTAGTAAGGAACTGCCTTTGAGAATTTCAGAGGGATATTATACAGCAGGGGTATTTGTTGTTTTTAATGAGGTAGATATATAGACGTGGTTGTTAAGTGCCATCAAGATGACTATGACTGCTAGTGATGCTGTGAAAAACAGAACTGTGCCTGATCCTGTCACATCCTCAAGATCCCAGCTATGCTCGAGCCCATTATTACAGACACCCTGTCAGTCCACCTTGTTGAGAGTCTTAACAAGTCAATAAAAAGGACTCTGCCAGCTGGATGATTAAGCACTCGGTTAATAAGAAAGCCTCAGTGCAAACCAACCAGTAACTCCATAGGAAAGAAATTTGGCAGTATGCTTCTATAAAGACACAACCTTGCTTGCCAGATACAAATAGGACATGAAATGCTTGCTGCCGAAGATCAAAGACTACAACCTTCAGTACGGATTACATCTCAACATTGAGAGAAAAAAAAAATCCTTCCACTGGAACAACAAGGCAACACCATGATAGATGGAGAAAAGAATGAGGGTGTTAACAACATCCTCTAAATTAGACATTAAGCTCTGAAGGTCATTTCTTTCTAAATAATAATGATAACGTAGAAGGAACATGTTTCCATTGCACATATTCTTGACCTGAAGCAGAAAAGGGACCTAAAGAGCCCTGCCACACCCTGCAATTATGATGTAATCATTTGTATATTTTTTTCTATAATTATATTTTATTAATTTTCATAAACATTTACAGAGATTTTGGGCTTCCACTCATTCATTGTTGCACTA
>NW_006399966.1:2876478-2894187 GCF_000299155.1 Elephantulus edwardii
ATATGTTATTACCGAATACTTTTTCCCAGTCAGTGGCTTCCCTTTTTACCCTACTGGAGAAGTTTTTGGATGTGCATAGGGATTTGAGTCTTAGAATCATTTGTATATTTGTCTTTGACATTAGGAGACAATCCACATTGCAGAAACAAGAAAATTTACTGCTAACCCTCAGTAATTTGCCCCCTTGACATGTCACTTTGAATTCCTAGCCTAATCCTTGGCTTACTTGTTCAATTTGATGACAAATTTGACGCCCTTTTTCTGTATATATAATTGATAGAAACCATGAACAAATCCTATGTGTTTACCTTTTGAGTCTAAAGCTTCCTGAAATTCATCTTGCCTTATAAGAGGTGACTACTCTTTGCAATCTTCAGTGAGAATATTTTAGTAATTCAATGGAGGGAGGTGGGGAAAGATGTGTTTCACTGACCTGGATCCACGGGATTTGCAGTGCTATTTCTTAACCAGTAGACCACCAAGCTCCAGACCCAAGGGATTTAAAGGCCAGATGTTTCATTAACTCACCAGAAAGCTGTGAAGGATTTTGTTTTGAAGGAAAGAAGGCAGAAAAAAGAAGTGTGTTCCATTCTAAAAGTATTTGAATATTTTTTGTCTTTGCATTCTTCTAATAATTTATATTGGTTTTGATATAATACATTTATAGTATATTTTATTCATATACAATGTTTTATACAATCTTTCATTTACATTGAATCTCATCCAATCATTCATAGGCATTATACTTTACATTATTTTTCATACTAGTTTATTTACAAAATTCACATACATTGTTTGTGAAAACAGATCCTTCCCATTTCCCTCACCACCCTCATCAAATTGTATGACCCCATGACTAGTTCTCCCACTCTCCATCCCCATACACACATACACACACATCCTCACCCGTCCGCTTCCACCCTCAAATTTCCCTTTTTCCCTCATATTCTACAGTAATCGTTTTATGCACTATTTGGCCTTGTGGGCTGAGTTAGTTCACTGTTAATAATGCTCTTCAGTTCCTCTCAAGTTAGGGAATATGATGTTAATGAACTGAAATAAAACTCGGTCAAGGGAAAGTTGAGTTTATCCAAGATTGGACCTTAAGAAGTCTAGCTTCCTGCTGAATATGAGTCACCACTGGCTAAAGGTTTCGACTGGCTGATTAAACAAAAAAGGCCAGTCGTGGTGGAAGAATCCTCCGATCAACTCCACGCTAAAACCATGAGCCACACTGTGTTCCACACTGCCATGGAACCGATTTGGTCTCACGGTGACCCTAAAGAACGGAACGAATATGCAAAAGCCCTGGTGAAGCCCTGCTCTCATAAAATATACATGCTAGAGGTTGTGCTGGAAAATAAAAGCATAAAGAAAACAAAAGGGCAGTATTTATTAACAGCTGTGGGTGGTAAGGGCATTTCAATGAACAATTCTTTTAAATGCGACTACACCATGTACACAAAGGTGGGTCGCTGAAAAGCTAGAAGTTCTTCTAGCTTAATGGCTGTTGACCAGGGTGGGATGGGCAGGGTTCTGCCGCCAGTGTGAACTGCTGCATGCAAACCCTCTCTCAACCCAAACTGTCCGCTCCCAGAGCCCCTTCTACAGAAAGCCTTGTGTCACCCCCGACTAGTGGGGACCCTGCCTAAAAGCGAAATAAATTCATAAACTAACACGAACAACGAGGGTCTGCGAGATTAGAAGAAACCTTCTTTTAGAGTAAAACAACGTTTAACGCGTGTTTATGCCCCGGGACTTTAGAAGGCAGAAGCTTCTCGCTCCCAGAAAGGGCCCAGCGGCCCTGCCTGTGCTGCCAGCGGGCGAAAGAGCTGCGGGAGGGGAGGGCCCTCGCCGGGGAATGGACACCCAGTCACGTTCATCCTGGTGAGTCAGGAGCAGACCAAAACCAGCCCGCCGCCATCCCGGAAATTCACACTCAGAGCGACTAACAGTAGCGACTAACAAAGGCGACCTCCTGTATAAAAGGGGGTGCAGCGCGCGGGGTCCCCGCTGCCGAGGTGCGCACCCAGACCTCGCGGCTGCCCTGTACCTCACTCCCTTCTCGCGAAGTTCGCCCTCAGGACCTGCACTTTGACCCTGCTCGCCCTCAGTACCTGCACTTTGACCCTGCCCGCCCTCAGTACCTGTGCTCTGACCCTGCCCGCCCTCAGTACCTGCGCTCTGTCCCTTCCTTGGCCATGTCCCTGCTGCCCCTTTGTGTCCTTGTGCTCCTCTCCTTGGAGCCGTCGTGGCTCCTCCTCCTGGATGCACGAACTCAATACTGGCCGCCTGACCCGGACCTCATGACCTCTGATGCCCCGGAAGCGGACACACCCATCTCTCCGTCTGCTGCCTATCAACCTCCTGACCCTGCTGACCCTGATCATGCTGCTGACCATGAACAACCTGGTAACCTTGACCCACGTCCTGACCTTGATTACCCTGCTGACCCTGACCACTCTCCTGACCCTTTCGAACCCGGTGACCCCGGTTACCGTCCTGACCTTGCTCACCTTCCTGAATTGCCCCGGAGACTAACAGCCCTGCCCCAGCCGGGGGATTGGGGGGACAAGGAGTCTCTGGCATCGCGCCCGTTTTTGGCCGGGTCTCAGGGGGTCCCGCCTTCGGCGCCAAGGCCTCCTCCGAGGTCTCAACAAGAACTAGAAGACAACCGGCCGCTTCCAGTAAAAAGTAAGGTAGGAATTCCTGTGGGAAATCGGGCCCCAGGCCACGAGGCATGGAGACTCTCGCTCCCAACTATCTATGGTCACGGCTCCACACCCGCGGACTTTATTGTTCCCTCGCTGAAGGGAAACAAGCATGTAGCTGGGAAAACCTCACTACATAAGGGAGTTGTAGGACCCGCTCGAGTCCAGCAAGAGGCTCCAGGGTCCCCCCACGGATCCTCTGACGGGAGAGAATCTTTAGCACTGCCTCTCCAGCCTCAGCAAGAGGTTAAAGCATCTCCAGCTGAGAAAGAGTTCCACTTTCCAGGCTTTCCTGGGAAAAGTGAACCTTCTCCTATCCAGCAGGAGGCCCCTGCTCAGTATCCTACAGAGACTGAACAGTCTCCAGTCGATCTGGAAACCCCATTACGGCCTCTAGAAACTGCTGAGGAAGCTGGATCATCTGTAACTTTGCAGCAGCCCCCACTTCAACCTGTAGAGTTTCCTACAGAAGTTGGAATTGGTACACTCCAACAAGATAATCTAAGAAAACCTACCAATTCCATGGACATGTCACTTTATTCAGGCCAGAAGGACGTCTCAGCCCAGCCTCCAGAGCCACCTGAGGAGGCTGAGTCACTTTCAAATATTAAGGAGAGGCCGGCAGAGTCTTCTGAGTCACATAATAAGGTTGTGGGTCATCATCAGGTGACAGTGTCACTTAAAAAGACACATGAAGCTCAGCAATCACCTTTGCCCGCTGCCAAAGCTGGCCTGGATCTGGGCCTTACTATAAGTCCACGACCAACTACAAATGTTAGATCGCCTGCAACCCAGGTAAAGGTTGCTTTACCAACTGAAGAGCTCCCCAAAGAGGATCAGTCTTCTCCAGCTCAGCAGGGGCTCCTGGGTCAGTCTCCCGAGCTCCCCATGCCTATTGAAATCCCCCTATCTCCGCCAGAAGGCCCATCCCAGGGTCCAGAGGAAGTTCAATCCTCAGTCCAGCAGGAGGGTCTTGGTCCCTCTCAGGAAGCCCCCGTGACTGCTAAACCATTTTTGGTGCATCCAAAGGTCCTAGTTGTACCTTTAGAGCCTCCTAAGGAGATAGAGCCTTCTCCAGGTCAAGGCAAACCCGCAGCTCTACCTCTGGAGCCCATTGAGATGACTCAACCATCTCGGGAACAGCAGACAGCCAGTGAGCCATCTTTAGGAACCCCTATGGAAGTGGACACGTCGTCATTTCAAGAGTTCCCAGCTCAGGCTCCTGAGCCTTCTAAGATTGAAGTGTTACCGTTCCCGCAGGGGACTCCTCAGCAATTGAGTGAACCCCCTAGTAAGGGAGACTCTTCAGTGAACCACGGAACACAGACTTCAGAGCCTCATGTGGCGGAATCTTTGAGCTCACAGGCAGCCCCAAGTCAACCTTTGAAGCCCCCAAAGGAGGGTGCAGCACAGCCTCCAGGCCCTCATGCGGTTTCATTACCGGATGAATATCAGGGTCAGCCTGTAAACAGGCCTGGTGTTACAGCTCACCCTTTGCACCTGGATCATGTCATGATACTTCCCACAGGCCCTCATCTTCCTGAGAGTGAGCATCCCACAGTCCCGCCACAGAACACAGTGCCTTCAGATATTCCTGGAAAGACCAATGAACAATCACACCACTTTCTTAGTACAGATTTGAGTGGTGTCTCAGCTCGATCTTTGGAGATGGAGCATACTGTAACACCTGGTCATATTACCACTACGGTAGAATATTCTACTGCCCAGCAAAGAACCACCCCTCCTTCAAAGTACCTCGAGGTCACATTTCTGTATCCAGAGCAGGTCCAGGCTCAGCAGCCAATCCAGACCAAGGTCACGGATCAACCAGTGAACCTCGATAGTAAGGAACACAATATGGAGGTTGAGCTTTCTCCAACCAAACAAGTGACACCAACTCAGCCTCCAGCGCTTCAAGAAATTGCGGCTAATTCTCTGAGCCATGAAATGACAGCTCCACCATCAGATCAGGCTCAAAATAAACATCAAGGCACACCCAGCATCATAAACCCAGACACAAATACAGTCAGTGCACATGGTCCAACAATCCAGGAGACTCCAACTCGGACTCTATCTCAGACTCCAGAGCCTCCTCAGGCTGCTGTGCTTGCATTTCTAACAATGCAGGGCCTTTCTGACATGGCAGAATCTAGGACAACTCAACAGCCAGCCTCAGTTACACCGCGAAGTCAAGAAAAACTTCTCCATTCAAAGGTGCCTAGTGTCACCGTTCCATCTTCTACCGAGGCGATTACCCTATCTCCAGAGCCTGGAGCAGAGGAAGAGTCTTCTCCAACTGGGCAGGAGACACAAACTCAATCTTTAGAACCACCAGAGGAGGGTGTAAGTCAATCTCCAGGATATAATGAGACAGGTCAGGGCCAAGCTCAGAATTCACAAATACCTGATGTCACATTTAGACTTACAGACCTGAATTCACAAATACCTGATGTCACATTTAGACTTACAGACCTGGAGATAACTGAAACTCAATTTACCTCAGAAACTGAACGTTCCACTGCCCTGCAGAAAACCACAACTCCTCAGTTTACCAAAGCTTTAGAATCCAATACAGAACCTAAACTTTCTACAAACCTGCCAAAGACTGATTTTTCACCAATGCAAGTTAGAGGTCAACTAGTGGACCAAGAAGTTACCATGACTCAACATCCAGCATCAACAGAGGCAGCTGGCACTTCTCCAGTGACTCAGCATTCTTTAAAATCCACCCCAGAAAGGGAGCTCAGAATTACAACAGTGCCACCAAAACATCGTGCCACCCGCAGAAATATCATAGACATTTGTCAGCTCTGTGTCTGCCAAAATGAAACGTTGTCCTGTACTGGCCTTCCCAAAGACAAAATGCTCCACAGAGTGCCTATGCCAAAGCCCAACACATACAATGGCACCTTCACTGTCTTGTAAGTATTCCTTCCTTTGTTGGTTCTCTGCACCCTGCTGACATGACAGCCCTTTGCCTTGAGGACTTCCTGGCTTCCT
The DNA here is from genome assembly GCF_000299155.1 of Elephantulus edwardii. NCBI lineage: Eukaryota > Metazoa > Chordata > Mammalia > Macroscelidea > Macroscelididae > Elephantulus > Elephantulus edwardii. The sequence continues at coordinate 2,882,190 of NW_006399966.1, forward strand.
GATTTTTCCAACCCACACTGAACCACTTCTATATTTATTGTATGTTTTTCATTATCCTCATTTTTCACTTTACTATTCTCTCCAGTTCTCCAGTCTCTTTCTTTTGATTGCTCTTAGAGTTTTTCTATAGCTTTTGGTGAAAGTTTACACAGCAAACTAGTTCCCATTCAATAATCAATCTCTATTTAGATTTGTGACAAAAGTAGCTGCAGTCCTCTCCAGGTTGCAACACTCTTCACACTTCCTCCCTGGGGTCCCTGCTCCCATTTGCCCATCTTTCCTGCCCCTTCTGACTTCTGAATTTTCTTGTGGGGTAAATGTTGCCTTTTTTGGTCTTGCATGGGTGATTCTCTTCACGGTGCTGAGGAACACATTCCTCATGGTGTTTTTGTTCACTATAGGCCTGTATGCAGTTTGGGTGAAAGGAGTTTAGCCTGAGGTTTGACAGGTGTCTAAGGACCATTCTTTTTTTTTTTTCCCCTAAGGACCATTCTTGAGGATTACACCCATCTCTTTTCAGACCAATAAAGCTGGTCTTTTTGAAGAGAATTTATAAATTTGTTTCACATTTTTCTCCCACACTGTCCACTGTCTTGTGATATGAATCACAGGAGTCAGAAATGGTCTCCAGGCACTATGAGATTCTTCCCTTTTCAGGCTGGAAGAGGCTGTTGGTTCATGCCCTTGATCCTGTTGCTTCATGCAATTTTGTTTCATCTTCTTTACAGGATCATGTTCCTTTTCCCATCTCACTGAAAATGATAAAACAAAGTGGTTAAGAAGAGAGATTCTAGTGAAAAACTGCTGAGATTTGAACTCAGCTCTATGATTCCATTTCCTCATCCATATGTGGAATTGCCATCTCAGCAGATTGACTGGAGATTGAGACAGATTTCATTTTTGAAAGTCAGGTACATGACTGTTACGACTAGCACCTGTGAGGAGCCCAATACAAGGCTGGGTGCTGTAGGAGTCCCACAAGTTTAAGACATGACCTTAGGAGCTTAAAACTGATAGATGGGATGTAAGGAATATAAACAGAAAAGGAAGTTTTAAAAGACATACAGACTATTAAGAGTTGAAATTCAGTAGACTCTATAATCACCTAGAAAGCTATGTGGACTTTTAAAACTTTACCTTAAAGAGTGACTCACTCACTCATTGATTGAGATAGGAACTAACTCACAGCAGACCTTCCATGCGACATCTGTGACTGTGTACTACACAGAAAGAGACTTCCCATCTTTCTCCCTCAGGAGCCACTGATAGATTCGAACTGTCAGAGAGATGTGGCTTTGGGTTAGCAATGCAGCTCATTAAGGATTTGGCCATTAGTGCTCCCTAAAAGAGTGATTTGTACTGCTGTTGTTAAGTAAGCTACAGTCAGAACCGACTCATAGCTGAACACCTATCGGGTTTACAGAGGCTGCAAATGGCACAGGAGGAGATTACCCATCTTTCTCCCTCAGAGCAGCTGGTGGATTCGAACCACAATCATTTGAGTTGGCAGTGCAACTCTTAGCAATAAGACACCAGAGGTCCCCCCAAAAGGCCTCCGTAGTGTTGTTAACGATTGAGTCAGAACCGACCCATAGCTGACCATCCAGTGGATTTTCAGAGGCAGTTAATCACAAGAGCGCAAACTGCCCATCTTTCTCCTGTGGAGCAGGAGATCTGTACCACGTCCCTTCAGAATTGGAGTACAGATTCTTACAACTAGACCGCCAGAAATCCAGCAACAGAGGTTTTTAAATTACATCGTCAGATGTAAGAACTAATTAAATTTCAAGGGAGCAAGAAGAATGATTCAAACAGGAGGGTTATTTTAGAATCCATGTGTAAAGCCATCTAAGAGGAAAACTTGATTTGGGTAGACTAAATAGAAAGCTCTAGCAAGCCCTTGGAGGAAGAAGGTGGGAGGGGCCTGAAGCGGAGTGGTTGAAATGGGAATAGCAGGGGAATCCTGGGAGCACTGCATGGCAAAGGAGGACAGGATGGAGTGTTGACTAGAGAGTTGGGGAAGGAGTGTGCAGGAACGTGGAAAACCCAGTCATGACTCCAGAGTCTGTGTCTGAATGATTAGGAGAATGATGGTGGTAGAGCACACAGAGGGAAACTCAACAGTCAGGAAGGAGAGCCGTCTGAGGAGGACGCATGAGATTTAGGCATCTTGTATTCCTGAGCGTAAAGCAACTGAAAGACGTGATTGGACAGAAACATCCGTTAGGCAGGTGGAAAGGCAAAGTAAGTGTTTTGACTTTATTTCAAATGCCACCTATTTGGCGGTATAAAAGGAATAGGTAAGATGTTGCTGAGGGAAGGGAACAGAGTCAAAGGTAAGGAATCAAATCGGCTGTAGGCTTAATGACTGGCCCTGAACCTCAAGAGTTTAACAACTTACTGGAAACACATGGCATTTGTGGATTCCCTTCCACAGTGTATTACTTATTAAAAAGGTATCACAGATGGATTTAGGATGACAGGGAACGTTCCTCCCACCCTTCCCCTTTCACCCTTCTGGCTCTCACTGGTAATGTACTTCCTGCTGCCTGTATAGTCTATAGGCTTCCTTCTAATCTTTTCCTGTTTAATCTGTATACATATATCCATGCTGATCTGGTTTTTTTCTTTCCAATGGGTAAATCTGTTGTTTCTTTTTTCTTATTTAGTGATTACCATTGGTGCCTTGAATGTCAAGTTTTCCCCCCAAACCTGGAAGGATTTCTATAGGTCTTCAGACAAAACTGTGGTGTTACCTGTCATCTCTTTTCTTTGTTCATAATTGCTGATAGTAACAAGAGAGAGGAAAATGGACAGATAGGAAGTTCAGGTCCTGAGGAGATGGCATCATGTGTGCCACTGCCTCTTAGAGGCTCTTGTTGCTGTTGTGAGGTGCCATCAAGTCAAGTATGACTCAAAGTGACCCTGTAAACAGATCTCACCTCTGTCCTGTCTTGTGACATTCTCAGCAACTCTCACATACTTGAGCTCACTGCCATAGTCACTGTGTCAGTCCATCTCTTTTGAGAGTAGAGTCATCCTCTCTTTCACTGACTCCCCACCTCTCTAAGCATGATGTCCCTCTAAAAGAAAAGTTGTTATTCTTTGTCTTGTGTGCCATTCAGTCAAAAGCAATCCACAGCTGACCCTCCAGTGGGTTTTCAGAGGCAGTTTAAAAGCACAAGAGGAGAGTGCCCATCCTTCTTCACCAGAGGAGAAGCTGGTGGATTTGAACCACACACCTTTGGGACTGAAGTGTGGCTTCTTGCCACTAGGCCACCAGGGCACCCAAGGACTGTTGTTAGGTGTTGCTGTGTCGAGTACAACTCAAAGTAAGTCTATTAACACATGACCTGATCCCAGCCCACTGCTGTAGTAACCATGTCAACCAACACATCTAGTCAGGGATCTTCCTTTTGGCTGCACTTTGGTATTTCTTTATGGTTTTCATTGTCCATTACACTTATTTGACTCATCCCTACCAATTAAAAAATATGAACTATGTTTCTTCACAGAAATTTCCAAGGAAATGCCATTTCTTACATTGATAAAAATGTTTGGAAGGCCTACCCATGGACTGAGAAACTGTGAGTACAACCTCTCCAAATAGAAATACAGAAAACTAACCTCATTGTTAACCCCATTGTAAGATCCTTCTTGGTCCAGGATTTTCAGGAAAACAAACAGATTCATCCTGGAGAGGGTTAAACTGGGTGGCTCCTTGGAGGCAAGGATTCTGAGGCTTTGTCTGACATATTTTCGACGTGTTGTAAGGAGGGACCGATCCTTGGAGAGGGACATCATGCTTGGTAGGGTGGAGGGACAGCGCAGGAGGGGAAGGCGCTCTAGGAGGTGGATTGATTCAGTGACTGGGGTAATCAGAATGGGTGTATCTGAGACAGTGCGACTGGCACAGGATAGAGCAGGGTTTAGGGCTGTTGTACATAGGGTCGCTATGACTGGCAATTGACTCGACGGCACATAACAACAACAACAACCACCACCACCACCTTTGGAAAAGGTATGTTTCCATTTTCCATACCCCAAGATGTCCTCCATTGATTGAAATTCTATGCTATTTTGAAAGTTTTAATTTGGTGTGATCTCTTTAAACTACTTAAGAGGCAATTTAAATTTTTCTTTAATTTTACAATCAATACAAATGTTATCAGTGCTTAAGTAAAATAACAGGCATGAGGAAAACCTTTTTTGCTCCCTATTCTTCGAGCTCTGAAGTTCTCCTTACCCAAGTTTGCTATATATCCTTCTCTGCTAGAGTCTCTGCACCTGTCTAAATCTATGTGACATGTGCATTTTTCATGTCTTTTTGTTTTTTAACGACAAGGATGCTTATCAGAGAGCTCTGTTTTCTGAGGGGTCCGTGGGAGTTTTTCTGCTAACATAGAGGCACAATCTCTGGTGGGGAGAATACACAAGGGACACTTTGGGAGACAGATTGGGAATCTCCTGTGTGATTTTCATCCTTGCAAATTTACTATAGGGGCAGGTCTGATTCCATGGCAATGAGTTGTGGGTTAGTTTTTTTCAGTAGATTTTAGCAGAGTTTTTGTTTTGTTTTGAGTTTGTTTCAGGGTTGTTTTGTTTGTTTTGAAGTTGGTTTGGGGGTTTTGGTTTTGTTGGGGTTTTTTTTCTTTTTTAATAGCTGAAAGTAACTGTCTCTTATCTATACGTTAAAAACATGATCTGATTACTTCCTAGGCCTGTGTATGAAATCCCCAAGGAGTAACTTCACTTTTCCAGGCACTTGGTTAATAAAATTCTTCCGATGACTTTCAGTCAATAAGAACAGTGTTCGTTTCAATCTAATATCTTTTGAACTTCCTAAGTTTAAGGAAGATTGTTATGTGCTGTCGAGCCACCTACGACTCATAGTAATCCAATATACTAGCTCTGAATCCTGCCCTATCATGAGCCAATTTCACTGACTCCACCACACCTACCTCTATTATGCCAGTTATTGTGTCAATCCATCTCATCCAGGGTCTTCCTTTCCTGCACTGTCCCTCCACCCTTCCAAGCACGATGACCTTCTCCAAGGACTGGTCCCTCCTGGTACCAGGTCCAAAATATGTGAGAAGGAGCTTCAAAATCCTGTATCCTTACACCTTCCCAATCTCCCTTAAAGAAGCATGTTGTTAAGTGCCATCAACTCTCAACTCATCAGTCTCTCAACTGATGTCACTGTTCTTCAGCACTCTGGAGAGGTCGCTAACAGCGGACTTCCTCAGTGCAACTCATCTTCTGATTTCCTGACTGCTGGTGCCAAGAGTTTTGATTGTGGAGTTGAGCAAGCTCAAATTGAAAACAACCGCAGTGTCTTCTCCATCCATTAGGCATTTGACTGTGTACATCACAGCAAATTGTGGCTAACCTTGAGAAGAACAGGAATCTCAGAACACTTGATTTTGCTCATGTGAGACCTATACTTGGACCAGGATCAAAACAAAGAAACATTGCATGTTTCAAAATTTGGAAAGGTGTGCATCAGGAATATATCCTGATGTGGAACAATCTATATGTGGAACAGATCATTCGAGACGCTGGGCTTTATGAGGAAGAGTGCGGTATCAAAATTGAAGGAAGAATCGCCAACCTGTATGATGCGGGTGATACAACCTTGCTTGCTGAAACCAAGGAGTATGTGAAGCATTTGCTGCAGGTCAAGGACTGTAGTCTTCAATATGAATTGAAACTAAACATCAAGAAGACAAAGATTTTCACCACTGGGCTGACTGGCAGCATGATAGATGGGGAAGAGATTGAGGTTATTAAAGAAACTGATATACATATAAATCTACACTTTCAACAAATTCAAACCTTCTGCCTTCTGCCTGCCTGGGTCTTTATGTTTAAACCTAGAAATTTACAACATGGAAAGGGGACCTGGCTGCCTTCTTTACTGTTCCCTTGCCCTGTATCCTGTACTCTTCCATTGAACCATTATATTCAAATAGTTGTCCCTGACTTCACTCAAGTTAGTGAGGAAAGTGTTGGGAAGGAAAGGGCTGATGCCCTCTGTAGAAATGCACTTGGGAATATGACCATTCCCATGACTGATTATTTACTTCTTGAATTTCTAAAAAATAATACAATCAAAGTTTGCAGCTGCTACTCCCTTCACCTGGTGGTGATACTTCTCTAACTTTTCTATCATGAAGATCCTTTAGGGGCCTTATGCAACTGTATTTTGCTAAGTTTTTCCTGCTGAGACGTTTATTTCTGGCAGGAATCCATACCGATAGGGCCCTTTTTTAAAAAAAAATCCATCCCATTTGCGAATATTATTTAGAAATTACTCACTTCATGTCCTCTAAATTAGTTTAGAATATGTAACTCATTCAGTTTGTGTAAAGTGTCATATAATCAAACAAACAAATCTGGTTATCACTGACAAACAGATTCGTGCTCCTGAGGAGCATTTTGGCCTCGATTCTTCCAAAATAAATGTATTTATTCTTTTGTCAATTTCTGGTAATATTCAGTATTCGTTGTCAACACTGCAATTCAAAGGCATCAGTTCTTCTTCAGTCTTCCTTATTGTCCAAATACAACATGCATATGAAGCAAGTAAAATACCAAAGCTTGGATCAGGCACATCTTGATATTTAAGCTGACATCATTTCTCTTTAGCAATGTAAAGAGATTCTTTCTTAATTTTATTGTAAATTATTTACAAAGTCTGAATACCTTTTCCCCCCCACAGAAGAATCTTTCCATTTCCTTCCCAACCCCCATCCATTGAATCGTGCTACCCTGTTAATCATAAAGAGATTCTTTATAGCAGATTTTCTCAATATATCATCTAATTTCTAGATGCTTTCCATGGATATTAATTATGTGCACAAGTAAAAAAATAATTTTACTTTAATATTTCCCCCTTCTGTCTTGTTTATTAGTACAGTTGTGAGTAGTTTTGTTCTCTTGATGTTGCAAAGGTGTAACCCATGCTCAAGGCTTTGATCTTCTTTCAAAAGTGTTTCAAAGCCTCCTCACTTTCAGCAAGCAAGGTTGTGTCGCCTGCATACTGCAGGTTGTTGTTAATGCATCTTCCTTTAATCCTTTTGCCACTTTCTTCTTCAAATAGCTCTTTCTTGGGTTATTTACTCAGAACACTGATGAGATAGGTATAGTGAAAGGATACAGTTCTGATGTACATCTGTTCTAATTTTAAAACACCCTTATTCTGTTTGAACAACTGTTTCTGGGTTTATGTACAGGTTCCACAAGAGCAGAATATTTGTCCTCACAAGCTGCCCTTTGAAATCTTCAGTTCTGCTCTCTCCATCATCATTGAAATATATTTGAGTAGACTTCATTTTTTTAGAATAGTTGTATGCTTACAGAGAAATTGGAAAGTGCAGAGGTTCCCAGGCACCACCTTCTTCCTGCACATCATGTCTCTTATAGACACCTTGTGTTCCTGCACATGTAAAATGCATGAATACATTTGAGGACTTAATGCTGATACATTAACTAAAGTGTCTGTTTTACATTAAGGTTCACTCTTGATGTTCTGCAGTCCTCGAAATTTTGACAAATACATCGACAATCCTCTGTAATGGTCAAGACACAGCAGTATCATACAGAATCGTTTCGCTGCCCTAAAAATGCTCTGTGACCCCCTTTCCCATTCATCACCCTCCCTTTGAACTACTAATCTTTTGTCTCTATGGTTCGGACTTTCTAGAATGTCATGTAGTTGAAATCATACAATACACTTTTCCAGACTGACTCCTTTCCCATGCATTTCCGTTTCCTGGTACTTTTCATAGTTGAGAGCTTGCATCTATTGTGTGATTATAGGGTGCTCTGGTGGCATAGTCCACTGGGAGTTCTGCTATTAGATCAAAGGCCTCACATTTCTGGTGAACTGAATCCACTAGCTGATCCAAGTGAGAAAAATAGGCAATCTTCTCCCACGTGGTTTATGGCCTCTGAAACCCAATGGATGGTCAGCTTTGAATTGGTTCCAACTTGATGGCAATGAATTTGGGTTTTCTAAGCATCGATATACTTCAGTTTGTCTCTTCATTCCTTTATTAAAGGATTTCTTGGTTTCAGTTTTTAGCAATTCTTAATAAAGTTGATATAAATGTTTGTGTGAGGCTTTTTATGTGTATATATGTATCCAACTTCATTGGATAAGTACCCAGAAATAGCACTGCTGGCTTGTATAATTAGCTTGTGCTTAGCTGTGTATGAATGTCAGGCTTTTTTCCAAAGTGGATGGACTATTTTGTATCCCTACCAACAATGACTGAACGTTACTGTTATTCTACAATGTTTGCCAGCCTTGTTGTTACCTGTGTTCTGAATTTTAGCTACTCTAACATATTTGTAGTGGTATATCTCTTTTTTGCTCTCATTTTTAAATTTGCAATTCCAATGATATATCTTCAGTAGAATTTTGCTTGCATGTGACATTAATAATATTGTCTGATAATTTCCATCTTCTGTTGGATCACCTTTTTTGGGAATAGGAGCACAAACACTCATCTCTTCCAGTCAGTTGCCCAGGTAGCTCACTTCCAAACTTCCTGACAGAAACATATTAACACATCCAGAGCTGCATCTGTTAGTTGAAATATGTCACTTGGTATTCCATGAATTCCTGGGGCCTTATTTTTTTTGCTAATCCCTTCAGTGCAACTTGAACTTCAATGATAATTCTTCATTATCATTAGCTCTTGCTCATATGGTACTTCTTGAAATTGTTCAGTGTCAAATAATTCTTTATGGTACATCAATCCTGTATATTCTATCTTCTTTTGATGCTTTCTACATCATTCAAGAATGTGCCCATAGCATTTTTCAGTATTGCCACTAAAAGCTTGTTTTTTAGTTCTTTCAGCTTGAGAAATGCCGAGCCAGTTCTTCTTTTTCTTTTTTTATTCTATTCTTTTTAAATCTCTGCCTTCAACTCTTTGCACGTTTAATGAGAATATTTTGCTTTATTTTCTAGAGCTGCCCTCTGAAATCTTTTGTTCAACTCTTTGACTTCGGCATCTCTTCCTTTTGTTTTGGCTTCTCAATCCTCTAATGCAATTTTCATAGTCTCTTTTGATATCCATTTTGTTTTCTTCTTTCTCTACTTTGTAATCACCTTTTGCTCTCTTCATGGGTATCTTTGATGTCCTCTCACAGTACTTCTGACTTTTGATCATTGCTGTTTAATGCGTCAAACATGATCTTGAGATGATTTTTAAGTTCTCTTTAGCTCATCATCATATTCCCTGCTCCCAAGAAGTCACAGCCATGAAGGTTGAGCTGTGCAGTTTCAGAGGGTTCACGATCTACCCCGGGCATGGGAGGCCCAAGCCTGAACCATGGGATAGTGTTCCAGTTTCTTAATGCAAAATTCAAGTCAGCATTCCTTTCCAAAATGAATTCAAGGCAAATAAATTAGACTGTCCCACACAGAAGAAAGCCAAAAGAGGGCCAATCAGAAGAAATTAAAAAGGCAAGAACCTGCAATCAAAAGTCTGAAGAACTTAGAGAAGTCCAAGGAGGACAGGCTATCAGGGCTGCCAAGGAAGCAAACATGGCTGAACAAGCATCTAAAAAGACCACAAAGGCTGCTACTAAGGCGCCTACCAAAGGAGCGCCTGAGCAAAAACATGAAGCCTGTGAGAGTCTCTGCTCCCCAAGTTGGTGGAAAACTCTAAGTTAGCAGATGAGACTTAAATATTCAATTAAAAAAAATTCTCTTTAGCACTTTCGGGTGGGGGTGGGGGGTCCTTGACAGCCGATTTTCCCAATGCAACACATGTTTTGATTTTTTGATTATTTGAACCAGGGGTATTGACAACTTTCATTTTTTTACCATCTATCATGATGTTGCCTATTGATCCAGTGGTGAGGATTTTTTCTTTCTTGATGTTGAGATGGGATCTATAGCTGTCTTGAAATATTCCCTTTGCATTTCTGATTTTCATTATGGAGACAAGATAGAAATTCCTCCTTCAGGTAGTCTTGTCCTACCACTGGTCTCCAGAAATTATTAAATTTCTCTTTGATGCTCTTTATTAGCCTGCATTTCTTTCCAGTCATTTCTGCTCAATCTAAGAAACTTAGCAGTGTTCAGTTTTAGCATCAAGCTAATCACTCCCTCATGGAACATGTAGTACTCATTCATTGAAATGAACCAAACGCAGCACTTATATACCGGTATATAAGAAATGTTACCAACATAATAGTGAAAGAAACAAAACAAAAAATGGAATATGTAATATGATTCCATTTTAGGTTCAAGAACATGTTAAACCATGCTGTTTGTGGTTAACAACGGACAGGTTTTAAATATATTTAAAGAATAAGGAAACTCTTTTCCTAAAAATTAGGATTATATTAGGGGACAGATAAAGACATGTGACTGAAAAAAGACATTAAAGGCTTCTGGGATGCTTCCTGTGTGCTTTCTTGACATAAATGATGTTGGCTTTGTAGTTATTGAACTGAACATTCATGCTTTATGCACATTTTACTTCTCAAAAGAAAATGTTCTAAATGGAGAAAAGTGTCAAATTGCTTCACTTGTAGCATATTTTCAGTGAGGCTTCCATAGTAAGGTTTCGGAAAAGTGAATAGGGAAAGTGAAGGGAAATGTTGATTATTCTAATTTAGGAATCATAACAAGAAAACTTTGGACGAAAACTGAGAAGCTACTATCCCTAAATTAAATACAAAATAGACTATCTTGGTGACACCATTGCCCAGGTTGCATAGTGCTATATAGCAAATAGTTGTAGCTTGTATTTTGAGTCAAAAATAACTTTTCTATTTTCCAGGATTCTCAGTGATAATTTTCTGACTGAGTTACATAAGAAGTCATTTGAAGGACTGTACTTTCTCCGATATTTGTAAGTTAGCCAGATAGTTCTATTTATTTCTGAGCTTTTACTCAAATATGATATGAATAAGGTACTTGGGATGAAGAATATACAAATTTGGACCATTCTGGTTTTCCCTACACATTTCTGATTTTAATAATGGGGACAAGATAGAAATTCATCCTTGTCTTATAGAGGAAAACTTTGATAATCAGATATGAGTATTTACAGACACTCATATGAACTTTGTAGTATAACTGTTCAAAACCATCTATTTTTATTTAGAATACAACACATAATGTGTTTTTATAGAGTTCATGCACTGAGAATGATTTATGTATTTTCAGCATACAGCCCATAATGTGTTACTATAGAGTTCATGCACTGAGAATGATTTTTATATTTCCAAAAAGTCTTAAAAGACGACTGTGCAACAGAAGGTCTCTGTGGCTATCTAGCTTTACAGAAAACAGTTGAAGAAATGGGTTTATTAGAACAAGAAAAAGTTTAACCTCTGTCTATTGTCTGTAAAAAAGGGCAAGGGCCATGTGGGAATGGTTATATGTGACCTTTATCAACTTTACAAAGGGGAAATGTTGCAATTAAAAACATCAACAATACAAAATCAACTTTCAGTCCAAAAAGGGGGCTCTGATGGGTACCAATCTTATCAGGCCTTAGAAGGTAAACTGCTTGTTCCAGCCTTAAAAAGTCAGTCTATTTTTTCCCCCTCTTTCTTTTCTTTCAAATGTACATCTATTCAATCAAAAGTCCAACAAAGATCTAGAAATCTGTTAAAATGCAAATGTCCTCAGAATACTAGATGTGGCATAATTATAGCCAAGCTAAGCCCCATGGCTTCATGTTGTACTGTTTTCAACAAGCATTTCTCTAGGGCAAATCCTTTCCTTTTATTATATCCACTCAGTCTCAAGGAAGACTTGAATGCTTTCAGGACACACACTATCTGGTCAAATTTAATATCATACATCTTAACATTAAATCAATCAAAACCTCAATTAATTCTACAATATATCTTTTCATTGCTGTTGTTGCGACTCATAGCGACCCTATGTACAACAGCCCTAAACTCCGCTCTGTCCTGTGCCAATCGCACTGTCTCTGACACTCCCATCCCAATTATCCCA
>NW_006399966.1:2895593-2921838 GCF_000299155.1 Elephantulus edwardii
AAAGCATCCTTGATTATAGCAACTCGAGGTTTGACCACCAGAGAGGCACCACCTTTCAGTTACCAGTACACCCCTCTACCCACTAGGCTACCAGACCTCCCTTTAATTACCCTAGGCAATGCAAGTGAATAAGAACTAGTCCATCCTTTCAAAGGATTTATGCTCAGAGGAAATAGAATGCAAAAATGAGAAATATGAGCATTAAAGACATATAAAGTGTTTCTAGAGCACAGAACAAAACCTTCCTATTGGATCAGTGAAAATGTTAATAGAGCAATGTCATTTAAACATGACTTTGAAGCCCACTGGGTTTTCATCTGTTAGCCATGTTGGGAATAACAATCAAGGCTTGCTAAAGGAGAGTGAGTGAAAGGCAAAAAATGGTCCATGAAAGATGGGCTTGAAAAAAGCCATGACTACCTTTGACCATAATCGTGGAAATAGGAGACTGAAGCCAGATTATCTGGGCGTTGAATGACCTACAAAGGTGCCACCTTAGTGAAACCATGCCATCACAGCAATGTTCTAAGACAACTGGCTCTCCAACATTAGTGGGGATGAAAATCAGGGCTCATTAAAGCACACGTTTGGCTTCATCGCCATAGTTACCAATTCAGTAGATCTAGAGTAGGCCCAAGAATTGACACATTCAATAAATTCTCAGGCAATACCGGTTTGAGAACCGCTGCAGGAGTGCAAATTTGCCCAAAGGGACTGTGCAGTGAGGGTTAGAATGAGAGAAAATTCATCGTGGCCACAAATCAGAAGACAATTACCCCAACAAGGTGAAAAGTGAAGGGCTAATGTGGGGTAAATAAAAATAATAGGGTTGACTGTAGTCTAGAAATGGGTGTTTTAAAATAAATATCCAGTTCTATGGTACTTTTCTCCATTGTAATCACTGAAAAACTGCTATAAATGCATTCATGGAGTATTAATGCAATATAAAAACAAACTTGAATTTCTGTTAATATGATAAATGTTTTCTTCTCAATAAGTCAAAAATTACATATTTATTAGAGGAATGAGGTCCTACAAAGTATATTACAAAGTATCCTTTTGTTTTTTTCTGGTATTGAGATGTGAAGAAGAGAACTCAATCAGAAATGTGTTCAGATGTGTGACTATTCCTTTCACTGTTATAAATTAGACTTATCGTTAGGATTAACAATTTCAAATTTATTGTATTTTGTCACAACTGCAAAAAATTTCCTAATTCATTTTTCTACTCTCCTGAAAGTACCTCTAAATTCTATAATGATCCATAGTTCTTCTTTTATATGAAGGTGACACTTAAGAAAAGTGAGCTAGGGTAAGGGCCTTGGAAATTTTAGATAAGAATTGCTACAGTTTAGAATTTACCCATAAACTTATCCATTATTACTCTGAACTCTACCATTTTGCTATCTAACAGCTAATTGAGGCAATATTTTTCTACCACTTTGCTATCTAACAGATAACTGAGGCCATATTTTCCTTTACTTTTTGCAGAGATTTATCGTGCAACAGAATATCATACATTGAAAAGGGCACGTTTGAAGCATTGCCCTTTTTGGAGTATGTGTAAGTTATAATCAAATATAATTTAATTATATTTGGAATTTTTCTGAAACCTCATTACAAACTATTTGTGGTTGATTTTGAAATGTTGCCTTCTTATTTGTGGGACAATTGTAAAGCTATGTGGCAAAGCCTTTCCATCTGTAGTAAAGATGAGGGGAGAATGACTAGGCAGGTAAGAGTGAGAGAGCGGTGGTTCTCCACCAGGATGACTGTGGACCCAGGGGACATTCGGCAACATCTGAAGGCATTTTCAGTTACCACAACTGTGAGTGTGATGTTGTCATCCCAGTGGAAGGTGCCAAAGATGCTGCTGAGCATCAGGGAATGCACAAAAACAGTCCCCCCAACAAAATAGTACGTTATTATTATTAGTTCCTGTGGAGTTAGCTGTCACTCATTGCGACCTCATGTACATGTTGTACAAGAGAGCAAAGTGTTGCCCGGTCCTGCACTGTCTCCTTGATCAGGGGAACCAAAATTTACCCAGCCCCAACTGGCAACAGCGCTGTGCTTGAGAAACCCTGCTCTAGAATAAAGACTGTTTAATCCAAGTATTTATTTACTGTTTTATACCAGATGCACCACATGTATAAATACAAAAGTGTAAGTGAGAGGCAAGTATCATCCAGAATGAGGTTTCCTTAGTGTGCAGGTAGGGAGGAGTGAAGTTTTTTGCATCATATGCAAATTATTATCAATGACAAAGGATAGTTTCCTGAAAGAATATCTTTCCTTTATTATCAATGACAAAGGATAGTTTCCTGAAAGAATATCTTTCCTCTCTTGCTTGTGTCTAATTTTTTTAGAGATCTGGGGTGCAATGCCATAAGTGAAGTCAGTTTTGCTACGTTTCAGACCTGGCATGGACTGCAATATTTGCATAATATGTAAGTAAAATAGGAGATGAAGACCTTGGGAGGGGAAATTATTTCAGTACTTAAACAAATATAGAGTATGAGTTAGTTGTGTCAGCTTAGAACTAATTCTGAAACATATGTTTTAGGATCCATTTATCCAACTGAGAATACAGAGAGGCTGAGAGCCTTCTCTAACTCCTGTGTGACACCCTCAGCTTTCTCTAGTACTGATCCTGTCATGGGCAGTTCAAGTCACCAGCTTAGCGCTGTCATGGGAACCCTGGTGATGCTGCTAGGATGGTCCCTAGGAGTCTACACTGGAGTTTAACCAAAGTTCCTCACTGACTGAATGCACCTTAGAAAGCTGCAAAGGAAAGGCTTAGCTCAGCTTCCCCCAAGGAATCCTAACACAGGATCCTTCCATAGATCCAGCCATAGAAAGCAAAATTAACTCTTGGAAATCTGCCACAGTGCACATTTCTCTCTTCTGCCGCCCAGGACACTATTTCTCAGATAGTCGGGAAATGTCTGTGGTCAGTAGGAAACTCTGAGGCATGAACAAAGATGGTATTTAAGTAGGGCGATAGTGGGGAAAGTGTTAAGAACGAAAAACACACTGCTCTCACCTAATTCCAGGCACTTTCTTTCCTGACTGCTCTTCGACATGAAGTGTGGGGTTTTATTCCTTTCAGCTAAAAATTCTGTGATTTGTCTTTGACTTGAGCAAATCCCCATGAGCGTGTTCACTGGCACAAAGGAACTTATGGACCAAAGGTGAAACTTTCTTCTAAATCTAAATTGGGAGAGGATTGTCTTAAGCTTCAGGAAACCCTTTTCACATTGTTTCAATTTAATGGAGATGTTTGTTTAGCCTGTTTCTGGCTCCAGATTAACAGATTCTACAGGCACCAAACTATAAGCACCTCTCCCCACTATTAAATTGCTGATGCTGCACTTGGTAGTGATGGCACAATAGGTAAGTATTAAGTTTTCGTTCTGGTTTTGTTTGGAGTTTGGGGAAGACAATTGGAGTCTCTTTTTCTCCTTTTTTGCCAGCACCCCTTAAGAAGAGTTTATGGTAACAGACCAGAAAGCAGAGTCACTAGGATCCTCCACGAAGCTATGGAACCTTCACTAGTAGTGTCATAACGACCCTCATAAGAATTCAGGTTTCTTTGTAGTTATGGGGCAATGGCAGTGCACATGGTTGGGGAATCACACTTACATTTGTTTAATCATCCAAAACTTTCACTGAAGGGCCTGACTATAGTGTCAGCTTACTGTGCAATGAACTGGGGTACAAAAAAGTATAGGACAGTACTCTTTCCCAAAGGACATCCTTCTAGCCTAGAAGGATGATATTAAGCTGATAGAAAACCCATAGAGGGCCCTGCTGGGATTCATGTGACAGTCTGACAAGGTAGGAAATGACAAAGCAGTTCATTGCCAACAAGCTAGTCCAATACACGGCATCCCTGGAGCACAGACAACCACCTACAGGGTCTTCAAGACTGTAAATCTTTATGGAAGCCAAGTGCCACATCTTTCTCGCACAGGGCATCTGTGTGTTGAAACACTGACCAAGTGATTAATGGGGGAGGGAATTAGAAATAAATCATAGGAAAAGTGGATGGAGAAGAGACCGATTTATTAATGTCAAATTTCTGCGTGCATCTCAAATAAAGGAAGTATTAGCTGTAGCTGATATTAGAAATGATGGGCATGTGGTTCAAATAGAGCCATAAGGCACTTTGGTGGCATAATCTGTAATATGATGTACTGAAATAGGACAGAAAAAATAGAGAGATCATAGGACAAGGAAAAGGTTTACAGTTCCTCACCACACAGCTGACTCATGGGGAACGGAGAAAGGAATCATGCTACTGCTTCTCCATCCACCAGTGTGTGTTCTTCTGGCAACTGGTATCTTATGCATTGCAATGTGTATAGGTCTTTTTCCCCCCCAATGAGATTACATTTGTCTACTACAAAAACTCACCATTTTAATTGCATGATTTTGGTGGTTTTTAAGTATATTCACAAAAATGTATAGGCATCACCACTGTTTCTAGGATATTTCATATCCCCAAAACAAGAACTCATGCAACCACTTAATACATTGTTTTATAAATTTGTCACGTGTGTCTATTTCCTGTAACTGGGAGTATAAAATATGTGTTGTACTATGTCTTGCTTCTTTCACTTAATGTGATGTTTTCAGGGTTCATCTATGTTGTACCATGTCCTTCCTTCCATTTTATGGCTGAATAATTGTATGTATTTGGAAGCAGGGTGGGGGCATTCACTTCCTAAATAACATGCCTCTGGAAACTTTATAAACTTTGATGTCAGTAGTTTTAGAGGGGCTTCCAAACTTTTGTTGATAAGGTTGTTGTGAGTTGTTCTTGAATTGAAGGCAATCAACAATAACATCACCACCAACAATTGTAAGTATATGTCACATTTTGTTATTTCATTCAACAAATTAATACTGTGAAACACAGAATCTGCTCTGACACACATAACATGGGCTAATTAAACATTCACCCATGGAAGGTAAACACATTTTAAAATAGCTTAATATATATATATATATATATATATATATATATATGTGTGTGTGTGTGTGTGTGTGTGTATATATATATATATATATATATATATATATATATATATATATATATATGTAAAAACATGATTATTGTTGTTCTTCAGTACTATCGAGTTAGGACTGAGTCATAACTGACCTTCCAAAGGGTTTTCAAAGGCAGTTAATCACAGAGGAAGAGACTGGCTATCCTTCGTCAGGGAATCTGGTGGCCTTGAACCCCTTGAATGACTTTGGGATTGCAGTGCACTTTCTTACCACTAGGACACCAGAGATCCCATTTATTGTTTGTTCTTTTTGATTGCCTTGGAGTGGAGCACAACTTATAGCAACCCTATGTACAAAAGGCTTGGATCCCCTCTACAACTATTTGATGTTTATCAAAGTTCATAGAGTTTCTAGAGGCATGTTTTTTAGGAAGTGGATGCCTCTCCTGCTTCCAAGGTTACTGTCCATTCAACAATATTTCAAGTGCCTGGTAAGCAATAGGCATCATGTTAAGCACAGGGCTGACAGTGATGACACGGTGCTGTCCCTGCCCTAGAAAAGCTGGCAGTCCAGAGACTGAAAGTAAACGCATGATTGCATACCTAGTAACAAGGGCTGTGACACAAGAATGGACTCTGGCTTTCTTATGGTCTCTGTCTTAGATTTAACCCCTCCCTTTCAATTCCACAGCCAAGGAATTAGTCCTCCCCACCCCCACACCTAGTTGGATGAATTGGGCCATAAAATTTCCTCAAGTTCTAAAGATTGAAATCAAAGTGCCTTGGATTTGGGGGAACTAGAAATAGTATTTACATTAGAGTAGACTTCCTTCCTCCCAGTGAGGGGATTTTCTACTTCAACAAGGTTTCTGATTTCTACCTCAAGTTATTTTTTTTTAAACTAGCCATCTTTCCCCCTCCCTGTCATTTCCAACTTAATTTCTGGACATATAGGTAGTTCCTAAAGAAATAATGTCTTATGTATTATAAGGATACTGTCAGTAAATGTATGTTTAAGGGTATTGAAAGTAAACGTTGTAAGAAAATGTTGGTGTTTTTACCTCTAAATTTTATATATGCTTTGCTTCCCTACACCCACAGATGAGTAAAGGCTTTCCCAGAAATCCCTGAGAATACAAATCATTTTTATTTCATTGCTTTCCCCCCTAGAATTCTCAATCGTAATCCACTAACAACTATTGAAGATCCATTTATTTATCGGTTGCCGGCATTAAGATATTTGTAAGTATTGCAACAATCGTATGAGTCATGAAATGAGCCAGCTCTTCCCTTTCACTTTCATAAAAGACTGAGTTATAGTATTTAGTATAAAAAGTAATAATTTTAATTTGATTACTGAAAAGGGTTATTTGCAAGGAAAAAGATTAAGAAAGGTAGAGTACGAGAGCAATGAGTACTGAAGAGCACAGGGATATGGCACATGCAGATACATAGAAAAATAGAATTTCTCCAAAAAGAGCAGAGTTTAGAGTCTGTCTACAAAAGAAGAACAAGGATTCAAAAGAGGTTAATACAAGATGAAAGTTGAAAGTGTAATAATGGTAAAAGACTAAGTTCTCCTATCTGTGCCAATATCATTAAAATCTGACACTGCACATGAATTTCTTCCATAAAAACTTTGTAAACATCAAATGCTGGCAAGGTTGTGGAGAAACTGGAATCATTATCCACTGTTGGTAGGAGTGTAAAATGGTGCAACCACTGTGGAAGGCTGTATGGCACTTTCTCAAAAAGTTGCAAATAAAAATACCATTTGACTCAGCAATTCCACTACTGGGAATATACCCTAAAGAAACCAGAACTGACAACCAAACAGATACATGCACACCCATGTTTATTGTGGCTTTGTTCACAATAGTAAGGATTTGGAAACAACCCAAATGCCCATCAACAAACGAATGGACAGAGAAGCTGTGGTATATTCACACAGTGGAATACTACACAGCATTGAAAAACAAGGAACTTGAAATATTATACAAAATGGGTGACCCTGGAGGACATTATGCTGAGTGTAATATCTCAGTCACAAAAGGACAAATATTGCATGGTGCCATTGTTGTGAAATGGGACTCACATAGGGGATAAGGGAAGCCTGAGAAAGAGGGGATAAATAATGTATACTGCATTGAAACAGATGCGGAAGAAAACTGTTTAAAAGCGATATATGATTAGGTATAATCATGACAGAAGTCCAGAATGGAGGCTGCACAGTGGAGTGGACTTGGGGGGAGGAATTGTAGAACAGTGAAAGATTTTACTTTTCAAAGAGAAGAGTGAATTCTGGGGGAGAGGGGGTAGACAGGGAGAAAAGTGCAACACTGAATGAATTAAAACCCTTAGTCTCGTTAAACTTTCATTTAAATTAATTAAAAAAATAAAAGAAGAAAAAGAACTTTGTACTTCTATGGAAAATTTATTTCATCTGGTTTGTTTCAGAGAGAAACCAAAATTGTAGTTACTTGTCCTTAACTATCTTTAATGTTAAGAAGTTTTCTGTCTGGGTTCATATCATAAACATGTGGGCTTTCTCCTTCAGAGACATGGGAAGAACAAAATTGTCACTCAAAACCATTGAGAACATCGTCATAATGACACTGCAATTGCAAAAACTGTAAGTAATTTTATTCTTAGATTTATTTTAAGGTGGGAGGTTTTTCTAAGTTTTAAAAAGTTATTTTTAAGTCAGTTTATTGAAGTCTAATAAACTTTATCATGTACATTTACCCTTGTAAATATATAGATATTTAACATGTAATCAAATTTACCCTTCTAAAATATACACTTCAGTAATATTTGAAGGATGTATAGTTTGGTATTAATCACCAAAATCAGTCCAGATTAGAATAGGCTGTGGGAAGACACTTTGCGCCTCTTTGCTGCCCAAGAAACATGGTACATACATACTCTGCATTGTTCCTTGTATCCTTTCATTTCTGTCTCTTGTCCTTTATACACTGGAATTAATTACAGTAGTAGTTGACTCCTCAAACTGAGTCTCCAACCTTGAGCCAGCAACCTCTCTTGCTGCCAGTCCATGTCATTGTTGTTGTTTACCATCAAGTCAGAACTGACCCATAGCTGACCCTCTAGTGGGTTTTCAGAGGCAGTAATTGCACAGAAGGTGATGGCCCATCCTTCTTCTGCAGAGCAGCTGGCAGATTCGAACTATATGCCTTTGGGATTGCAGCACAGATTCTTACCACTAGGCCACCAGACAACCACTTATTTGATGTCTATCCCGACTGGTTTGCCTTTTCAAGAATTTCTTAGAAATTAAATCTATTGTACATAGTCTTTTAAATTTAATTCCTTTCACTTAGCATAATCCTTTTCAAATGTGTGCATGTAGCTATGGCTTCCAACATCTCATCGTTTTCTATTGCTGTGTAGTATTTCCAGTTGCTTAGGGAGCTTGGTGGCTTAGATGTAAGGAGCTGGGCTGCCAACGCAAAGGCACATGGTTCTACTTAGCTAAGTAACTCTTTACCATTAATTTCATTCTCCTTGTTTCCATTTGTAGGATCTTACCTAGACATCTGGCCTGCTGCCTTTGTCAGCTTAAAACCACTATTGAAGCTGTGGGTAAAACAGTCAAGATACACTGTGACAGTGGATGTCTGCAAAACAAGGCATACTGCAGTGAGTCTCAATTTTAAACCAACAAGTAAACTATTTCTTTTTATTCACTGATTTCATTCAGAGTTTCATAAGAACTGCTCCCTCCTGAAGGTTGGAGTCTCAGTTTGGCAAGAACTAATAGTGTAATCAATCTCAGTATATAAAAGACAAGAGAAAGAAATGAAAAAAATACAAGGAATAATGAGGAATATGTACCACACTCTCTGCCCAGCCTTTGCCCCTAATGGAGAACTTATTTGTGCAATGTATTATGGTTTGTAAACTGATTTTACATATACCATATTATGTTCCAAGAGCCCCCTATGTTGGGGCAGCTGTAAACCTGCTTTTGGTTTTATTTCTGCAGTTTCATAAAGGAGTAACAGAGATAATGATTGATAAAAGTTTGTTTGGAGCCTCAGGTTTCAGAACCATACGCTGCTGTCCAGCTCTCCTAACAGATGGGAGGACTCTCCCATTCTTAGACTGTCCAACTCTGAACTTGCTCTGAATCTCAAGCTTTTCTAAGGCCAAGACAGGCACTTTTTTTTTTTTTAATTAACTTCAATGACCATTTACAGAGACTTTGGATTTCCATTCATTCATTATTTCATTTTTCTCCCTTCCCATCCCTCCCCCCCAATTCACTCTTCACCTTGAAAAGTAAAAGAAAAATTCTTTCACTGTTATACAATCCCTCCCCCCAACTCCACTCCACTGTGCAGCCATCATTCTTGACTCCTGTCATGATAATATAATACCTAATCAGATATCACAGTTTTCTCTCTCATCTGTCTCAATGCGGTATCCATTATTTATTCCCTCTTCCTCAGTCTCGCCTCAACCCCAATATGAGTCCCATTTCACAACAGTGACACCATGTGCTATTTGTCCTTTCATGATTGAGACACTTCACCCAGTATAATGTCCTCTAGGGTCATCCATTTTGTATAATATTTCATAAGTTCTTTGTTTTTCAATGCTGTGTAGTATTCCATGTGTGAATATACCAGAGGTTCTCTATCCATTTCGTTTGTTGATGAGCACTTAGGTTGCTTTCAACTCTTTGCTATTGTGAACAAAGTCACAATAAACATCAATGTGCATATATCTGCTTGGGTGGCAGTTATGGTTTCTTTAAGGTATACTCCTAGTAGTGGAATTGCTGGGTCTAATGGTATTTTTATTTGCAACTTTTTGAGAGGGCACCATTCCATAGTGGCTGCACCATTCCACACTCCCACCAACAGTGAATAAGGGTTCCCATTTCTCTGCAACTTCGCCAGCATTTGTTGCTTGCTGTTCTATTAAATATTGCTATTCTTACTGGGGTGAGATTATTATCTCATAATTGTTTTAATTGGCATCTCTCTTAGAGCTAGGGATTTTGAACATTTATTCATGTGTTTGTTTGCCATCTGAATGTCTTCTTTGGTGAAGTGTCTGTTCATATCCTGTGCCCATTTTTTTAATTGGGTTACTTACTTTCATCTTGTTGTGGTGCTCGAGTATTTTATAAATTCTAGATATAAGTCTCTTATCTGACATATCATTACTAAATACTTTTTCCTAGTCTGTGGCTTCCCTTTTTACCCTGTTGGAGAAGTTTTTGGATGTGCACAGGTATTTGATTCTTAGAAGGACCCATTCATCTGTTTTATCCTTGTTGTAGATTTTTCAGGATGCTTGGAAGACTGTTTATGTTGCAAATTAGGACTTCTACAGTTCTTTCAAGCTTTTCTTTAATGAAATTTATAGTCCTTGGTTTTTGTCCCAGGTCCATGATCCATTTTGAGTTGGGTTTTGTGTATGGAGTGAGGTGTGGATCTTGCTTGACTTTTCTACTGATAGTTCTCCAATTTTGCCAGCACCATTTGTTAAATAGGCTGTCATTTCCCCACTTAACTGATTTAATCTCCTTGTCAAAAATCAATTGACCATAGGTAGATGGGCTGATTTCTCAATTCTATTCCATCGATCTGTGTTTGTCATTGTACCAGTACTATGCTGTTTTGACCATGGCAGTGTAGTAGGATTTGAAATGGGGGAGTGAGATGCCTCCTACCTTGTTTCTCTTTTTAAGGAGTACTTTGCTTATTTGGGGCCTCTTTCCATTCCAAATGAAACTGGAGATTGCCTTTTCCATCTCTTTGAAGAATGGAATTGGTATTTGTATTGGGATTGCATTGAACGTGTAAATTGCCTTTGGTAGTATTGTTATTTTCACAATATTGAGTCTTTCTATCCATGAGCAAGGAATATTCTTCCACTTCTCTAGGTCTCTTTTTTTCTTTTTTTAAATTTTTTTTATTATTTTATTATTTTTTAGTGTACCGTCAAATTGGATCTGACTGGCACAGGAAGATTGTCCCTCCTTCTCCAGCAGAACATCTGGTGGATTCGAACTGCATACCTCTGGTATTGCAGTGCAGCTTCTTGCCACTAGGCCACCAGAGATCCCTTTTCTTTTTGTTTCTTGTAGTGATCTTTTGTAATTTCCTTTGAATAGATCCTTTGTATTTCTGGTTATATTTACTCCCAAGTAGTTAATCTTGTGATTAGCTATTGTGAAGGGTATTATTTTTCTTAGCTCTAGTTCTGTATTCTCTTTGTCACTGTAAAGAAATACAATTGATTTTTGTTTGTTGATCTTGTATCCTGCCACTTTGCTGATTTGGTCAATTATGTCCACCAGTTTTCTTGTTGAGCCTTTAGGGCTTTCTAAGTGTACTATCATATCATCTGCATATAGAGATGACTTGACCTTCTCTTTGCCAATTTGCTTACCTCTTATTTCCTTCTCTTGCCTTATTTCTATCGCTAAGACTTCCAATACCATATTGACTAGGAGAGGTGATAGTGGGCATCCTTGCCTAGTTCCTGTTCTCAAGGGGAATGCCTTTAATCTCTCTCCATTGACAACAATGTTGGCTCTTGGGTTTACATAAATACTTTTTACTATGTTGAAGAAATTCCCCTCTAATCCTATACTTTGTGAGTGTTTTAATCAGGAAAGGGTGTTGGATTTTGTCAAAGGCCTTTTCTGCATCAATTGATAGGACCATATGGTTCTTGTTCTTTGCCTTGTTGATGTGATGAATTACATTGATTGTTTCTCTTATGTTGAATCATCCTTGCATGCCTGTTATGAATCCCACTTGGTCATGGTGAATTTATTTTTGATGTATCGTTGGATTCTATTGGCCAGGATTTTATTTAGGATTTTTGCATCTATGTTCATGAGAGATACTGGCCTATAGTTTTCTATTTTGGTGGTGTCTTTACCTGACTTTGGTATCAAGGGTATGTTTGCTTCATAGAATGACTCTGGAAAAATTCCATCTTTATCTATTTCCTGAAATAGTTTATGTAGAATTGGTGACAGTTCTTCTCTGAATGTTTGATAAAATTCACTTTTACCATCTGGATCTGGTCCAGGGCTTTTTTTTTTTTTGGCTGGAAATTGTTTTATTACCTTTTCACTTTGTTCTTTTGTAATGAGTGTGTTCAGGTGTTCAGTGTTTCGGTTGGTGTCAGTTTAGGTCGATTGTGAATTTTTAAGTACCCATTTCCTCTGGGTTTACGTATTTGAGTATAGTTTTTCATAATATTCCATCGTAAGCCTTTTTCTTAGTTCTCTTGTTGGTTTTTTTGTTTTGTTTTGTTTTTTTCTTAGTTCTCTTGTGATGTTGCCTGTTTCATCTTTTATTCAGATTGTGTCTTGTCCTTCTTTTCCTTTGTTAGTTTCACTAGTGGTTTGTCGATTTTATTGACCTTTTCAAAGAACCAATGCTTAGTTTTGTTGATGGTTTCAATTGTTTTTCTGCCCTAATTTTTATAATTTCAGTTTTTTTTAGAGGGTGTTGTTGTTGTTGTTGTTATGGGCCATTGAGTCTCCTGCGGCTCAGAGTTCTGAACCCTGCTCTATCTTGAGCCAACTTCATTGTTCGTCTTACACACCAACCCCCATTGCCCCAGTCATGGAGTCAGTCCATCTCATCAAGGGGCTTCCTCTCTTGAGCTGTCTGTCTCTCCACCCTTCCAAGCATGATATCCCTCTCCAAGAACTGGTTCCTCCTGAAAACATACTAAAAGTATGTCATATGGAGCTTTAAGGTATTGTTTATCCAGAAATTGCTTTTATCTCAAAGATTTCTTGAGCATTCTACATAGTCATGAAACATGATAAATTAAAAATCTCTTGCTCAATTGAATAGTTTCCAGCTATCATAACTGAACAGTTTGGTTGTTTTTGGTTTAAATTTTTTTTTATTCATTTGGCTCTAATCATTCATATATATCGTATTGTATACATATACTTTATGGTTTTTCATTAATAATATAAAATATAATGCACATGAATGATTATATAAAACAGAAGGTACATGAATGAAACACAACATATGTGAATGATTTCTGAACTTTTAAAAAATATCTAATGAACAATCCTAAAGTCCCAAAGGATTTCCAAAGTTGTTAATATTTAAGAAACAAAGAAATCTACCAGGGGCTGGTAGATTTGAACTGTCAATCTTTTCATTAGCAACTGAGTGTTTAATGATTTGTGACTAGGGCTACGTCATCCTAAATGGATGTTGTTACTAGAGGCTATGGAGTCAGAACTGCTGCATAGCTGACACTTCAACTAGTTTTCAGACGCTCTAAAACGCCCAGGAGGGAACTGCTCATCTTTCTTTCTGAAGCACCTAGTGGATTAAAATTCTATGACTTTTGACAGTGAAACTGCTTAAACATTAGGCCATCACTGTATCTCACACTGTAGAATTTCCTAAGTAGGAAGCCACTTTATCCAAGAAACCAAATTGGACAAAGTGAACACATTCATATTAGAACTTTGTTGTTGCTAAGTTATCTCCAAATGGTACTGGAATCATTGTTGACGACTGATTAACTCTTCTGGGATATATGCTCCAGATTGACAAAAAGCTGTCCCATCAGTCTTTCATTATCAAACAGTCTCTTCTGTTTTGTCAGGTAAAGAAGACTATCTCATGGATACAGAGGGAACATTCCTGAAGGCATTGCAAATACGAAAGAAGAAAACCAACAGCGAGCTTATTATTGAACGAGAACAAATTACCTCAGATGGAGGTGATGTCAAATTGTCAACTGTGCTAAATGAATCACTAGACATTAATGACAAAAGTGATATCATTAATGCAATAAGTTATATCCTGCCTTATTTCTCGGATGGAAAAGTCAAAGATACAGAAGCAACTATATTCCCATTCATTAGGATGCTTTTTGCACAGGATAGAAAAAAAGTCCAAATAGCTACTCAAAATAAGAATATCCCTGTTAATTCAGCCCTCAAACACAAAAGGAAACTGAAAAAGAACCATATTCTCGAACATGTGTTCGATGCTGAAAAGCAAGATAAAATTTATGAAGTTAAAAGAGAAGATAAAACGGCTGTGTTTATGGAACCCAACACGTTAGGGTCCAATTATAAACACCACCTAATCAAAAATGAAGTAGTACCTGCTCACCCCTGGGAAAACAGGTTGTCAAAGATCCAGGACCCAGAGCACAGGGAGAAGTTAAATAGAGTAAAGGCATTCCTAAAGGGCAAGAAGAGGAGGTACCTCAAAGACATGGAGGATCAGAACATCAAGGGGAAGCAGGGATCCACTCTATTAATCAAGAGCACCCCTAAAGCAAGGATCCCCGAGAGAACAGCCCCCAGTGGTCTGTCTCACAGTAAACTGCACAAAGTGCAGGAGCCAAGAAAGATAGAGATGATCTCTGTCCACACGGAGCCATCATTCGTCCAAGACCATACGGCAGCATTACCTTCCACCTCTCCTCCTTCCGAAGCCCCAGCTAAAGTTATAAATCATAAGAAAGACTTGTCCGATCCCATTTATGTCTTAGAATATGCAAATTCAAGAATAAGAAATATGAAGGCGCTTGAATCTGAGACATATGCTCCAAACAATTATGTGTTGCATAGTTCTGGCTCGCCTCTGAATCACAGAAGGACAAAAGTGAAACATAAGCGATGGTTCAGGAAGAAAGATTCCCTCCAGAAGCTGGTGCTTGGGAGACCTCTTTCCTCTGCAGTAAAGAGTCTCATAGATTCTGCTCCACGAGACAGTTTTTCGTCTTCTGCAGGTGTTATTTCTCAGGAAAATATTCTTCCACAATTAAGCACTATCCCCAGGGAGCCTTCTACAGAATCTGCTGTGACTGCCCAAGACTTAATGCAAACACAATGGAAGTTTCACAACCCAGGTACTGACTTTCGCTCCAAACCTGGAGACTCCACTATCCCAATGCACTTACCTTTAGGTGACAGTTTTGAAACTCTACTCGATCAGGAGCTACGACCCCTCATCCCAAACAGTGACGTGAGAAAACTCTTTTCTCATGTTCTCTGGACTTTGAAAACGGACTGCTCTGATTCCCAATTGCAGACGGCCTGTGCCAACCTCGTTTCCAGAACAGGCCTTCTTATGAAGCTTTATAACGAGCAGCAGGATGATAAGATGTCCAAGACAGCCTGGGACACTGACCAATGGAAATCCGACCACTTCATTGATGAAGACATGGAAATAATGAATAAACAAAAAGTAAAGCTGCCAGATGAGGTGAGGACAGCTCCAGAAATCGGGGTCCCAGACTTTCCTTCAGCGTGTAGGACTTGCCTGTAGAGTGCGCATGCTCCTGCACCATAGCTCATCTTAGCCCAGTGACTATAGTTAAGACGGTCATCTCCCACTTTGCGCATTTAAAGGAGAGTACTGTTCCAGAAGACTAATCACAAAAATGGTACAAAAAGAACGTGTACTAGTAAGAGGACTGGCTTTGGGTAATGAATGGTTAGCTTTTGTCTTTTACATCTGTTTGTTCATAATTCCTTCTTATATTTCAGCCCACAATGGAAGTACCGAATTATAAGTATTTTAAGAAACTCTTCGTGGCAGTATCAGTGACTGCTGTAGTGGTGATTTTGGTTCTGGTGTTCTGTCTCATTAAGGTAAGGACAATAATGAATTCATATTTCCGCAATATATCTTGTCTTTATAATAGAGTCACAACCTATAAATTGAGGATTAAATTCACTTTCTGACCTAACACTGTGTAATAGTCATGTGGACTGGGCTACACTTGGATTTTTCATTGCAAAGGATATTCCAGGACTTTTAAAAGAACCCACTCCCAGAAGATCTTGGTGGCCCTGAAACCAAGATAACAAGCCATTAGACTCTATGAGAAGGTAAGCTTAGAAGGCCAGGTAGATGAAAGCAAAATTTCATCAACCCAAAACTATGGCAGTGATTCTATATAGTCAGTCATTTTCCTTCTGTCATTGATTTTATCCTATCATTGATTTTGTTGTTAGCTGGCTTAACTGGTAAGAGAGAGAAAAAATGACATCTCATAAGAATTATCAATCCAAGAAGGAAATATACACACACAAAAAAAAATCTAGAAATTATCTTGTAGATTCATTAGGTTTTGTTAGTGTTATTCCTTGCTAGTCTGTGAGGTATCATCTAGACCGGCTCAATTAACAAACAAATTCCTTTACCCACGGAATTTCTTAGAGTTTGCCTCTATTTACTGTTTGTTCAGTTATATAATACTTTATTAATTTCCTGATGAACCTCTGCTAGCATAGTAAATGCATATTTAAGAAGTTGACCATCTGACCTTATTCTAACAATTCCCACCAGTTTACCTAATTACTTTTTCTATTGTCTATTCCCAGAGCAGCTCTCCCTTCAATCCGGAGCATTCCCTATCCATCCCCCATTCTCAACATATCACTTCCTACTTGTGTCTGTGCCTTTGCTCATCTAAAGTCCCTTTCACTCACACTGCCTATTAGTCTATTAAAAGCCAATGCACAAGCGTCTTTGTTCACAAAGTCTTTCCTGAACTCTCTTGTCTTTCGGACCTTGGTCTCTCTCTGAGGCCCTTAAGGGCCAGAGAGAATCATATTCCTTTTCCTAAGAACTTGAGAATATGGTAACAACTGTTTTAAAGGCAGACTACAAAAGGCAATGCAAGGTCAACACATTAAGAAGCAAATCAGGTATTTAAAGACAAAACTGCTTTCTGATTTTTGTACAGAAAGTAACAGCTAGCAGCAGCAGGCTTGATCCGTTCCTTGTAGAGAAGGCAAGGAACAGGCCAACAAGGGCAGTGTCTGTTCTAACATTGCCCACAGTAGAGCTGTTGCCTGCAGCAGCAGATACACTGTCAGGCCACTAGGACACTGTGCCTGAGATGGAGAGAGGTGGGCTCAGTGCCCTCAGTTCATTGTTTCAGTCTACTCTTTATGTTCTAGTCTTTATCTTTTTGAGCTTTGTCTCTACAGAAACACAGTCTGTCTGTGGAACCGATCCTTTTCTCACATCATAATCGGGCATTTGGTCATTCCTGAAATATAGACAAAGTATAACTGCCCCCAGAAAGAAGCAGTTGATTCTCTCTTAGTGGCAAGAGAGACTCATTTAAGACTGGGGAGGCTGGGGACCAGCACAAGGTCAGCTAAAGGCGTTGGGGAAGACTTACTCACTGACTACTGCCCAGATGTGCTCCCACTGCCCAAAGGAGTATGTGGCACTTTCCTTTTTAAATACACACACACACACACACACACACACACACACGAGTTTATTTACAAAATTAAAATACATTGTTTTCCAGAACAGATAATTCCAAGTTCCCTCACCCCCGCCATCCATAATCCCACTCTCCCCCTGCAAATCCTCATCCCTCTGCTTCCACCCCTCCCTCATGGATCCTTATACTCTTAATATAATAATGGTTTTATACAATATTTGTCCTTGTGGGACTCAGTTAATTCACTCAGCATAATGCTTTCTGGGCTCTCGCAAGTTAGGTAATAATTTACAAAATCATGGCTCCTGCGTGCTGCGTAGTATTCCATTGAGTGAATGTACCATAATTTTTCAATCCATTTATTTGTGGTTGGATATCTGGGCTGTTCCCATGTTCTTGTGATGGTGAATAATGCTGCTATGAACATTAGTTTACAAGTCGTCTTTTGTGCCTCAGTTCTCATTTTTGTCATGGTATACTCCAAGTTCGAAAGAAAAAAAATAAAAGGTGACCTAACAGTGTGGAAACTATTGAGCAATATCACTAATATCACATGCAAGCAAGATCCTGCTTAAGATTATCCAAAAACAACTGAACCTACATCATCAGCAGAGAACTACTACCAGAAGTGCAAGCTGGGTTTGTAAGAGGTCATGGCACTAGGGACATCATAGTTAATGTTAGATGGATCTTGGCCCAAAGCAGAGAATACCAGAGGAGTGTCTATCTGTGTATCATTGACTATGCAAAGACATTTGACTGTGGATGACAAAAAATTCTAAGCTTGAGGAAAATGGGAATCCCAGAACGCTAAGGATGTCAGTATAGAGACTAAGATGTGCCTGATCCAGGCCAGAGTCTTCACAACTAATTGCTATGCATCAGAGAGCTGGACAATGACAGAAGAATTGACACCTTTGAGTTGTGGTACTGGAGAAGAATATTGACCATGCCATGGACTGCCAAGAATACAAATAGGTCTGTATTAGAGAAAGTGAAACCAAGTTTCTCCTTGGAGACAAGAATTTTGAAGTTTTGTCTCACATGCTTTAGGCACATGGCCAGGAGGGACCGGTCCTTGAAAAAAGGACATCATGCTCTGAAGGGTGGAGAGAGAGCACAGGAGAGGAAGACTCTGGATAAGATAGACTGATACAGTAACTGGGGTAATGGAGGTAGGTGTGTCTGAGTCACTAAGACTGGCTCAAAAAAGGGCAGGCTTCAGAGCTGTTGTACAAGGGGGTCGTAGTGCATCACAGGCAACTAGATGCCACTTAACAACAACATAATTGGACCAGGAGCAACAGTCAGAACAGAGCAGGGAATCACTAGATGGTTCAGGATCAGGAAAAGTGTAAGTCAGGGATGCATCCTATACCCATATCTTTTCAAACTATATGTGGAACAGACCATTAGGGAGGCTGGACTTTATGAGAAGGAATGTGGGATCAGGACTGGAGAAGACTCATCAAAAACCCACATTATGCAAAGTGGCACAACTTCGCTTTCTGAACCTGAGGAAGACATGAGACATTTGTTGCAGAAGGTAAAGGACTGCAGTCTTCATTATGGATTGAAGCTCAACAGCAAGAAAACAAAGATTCCAGTGGTGAGAATTGGGACAATTCCACTGAGACGACTGGTAGCTTCATGACAGACAGAGGAGAGATTGACCTTAACAGCTTCATCTTTCTTGGTTCAATAAGTTACACTCTTGGAAGCAGCAGTCAGGAAGTCAAAAGATGATTTGCATTGGTAAAATACCCTGTTGGGGACTTACGTGGAGTACTGAAGTGCAACAATGTCCGTCTGGAGACTAAAGTGTGCCTGATACAGGCCATGACCTTCACAAAAACTTGCTATGCATCAGAGAGCTGTATAATGACTAAGGATAATAGAGTATGACTCTATGCTTTTGAGTTGTGGTGCTGGAGCAGAGTGTTGAACATACCATGGACTGCCAGGAGAACATACAGGTCTATTCTAAAGATGGTGAAACCAAGCTGCTCTCTGGAGGCAAACCTCTTGAAACTCCATCTCACATACTTTGGGCAGGTGGCCAAGAGGGACCAGTCCTTGGAGAAGGATGTCATTCTTGGAAGGGTGGAGGGATAGCACACGGGAGGAAGATCCAGGATGAGATGGATTGACTCAGGGATTGGAGAAATGGAATTGGGTCTGTCAGAGACAATGAGAGTGGCTCAGGAGAGCATAGGATTCAGAGCTATTGTACACAGGATACCTGTGAGTCACAGGGAGCTTGATGACACACAAAACAACAACAATAAACCCTCTGCTTTTAATGTCTATGTTCTGTTTAGCCTTATATTTCTACATTTATATTTTCCTTATATGTTCTTCCTACTTAGATATCAAGCTTTTTGAGGACTATAACCATGCAGTATTTTAATAGTAATGGACAATAATGGTGTTTGTTATTGTGTGCTCTTGAGTCAGAATCGACTCATAGTTGACCCTCCAGTGGGTTGTTAGAGGCAGTAAAGTCTCAAAGGAGGAGAATGCCTATCCTTCTCCAGGAGAGCATATTATGGATTTAAACTTTGTGCCTTTGGGATTGCAGCACAGCTTCTTGCCACTATGCCACCAGAGCTCTATTATAAGGATGCTTAAGAGAAGAAAAAGGAAAAACAAGGAACTCATGCCATATCATTCAAAATGGGTGACCCTGGAGGACATTACGCTGAGTGAAGTATCTCAGTCACAAAAGAACAAATGGTGCCACCGTTGTAAAATAGGACTGACATCAGCGTTGGGGGAGACTGAGAAAGATGGGTTCAATAATGTGTACTGCATTGAAACAGATGAGGGAGAAAACTGTTAAAGAGGGATATGTGATTAGGTATTTTTGTCATGATGGGAGTCCAGAGCGAAGGCTGCATAGTGGAGTGGACCTGGGGGAAGGGATTGTAAAACAATGAAGGAATTTTTCTTTTACTTTTCCAAGAGGGTAGTGTCCTGGGGGGAGGGTTGGGAGGGGAGAAAAGTGCAACAATGAATGAATGGAAATCCAAAGTCTCTGTAAATTTTCATTGAAATTAATAATAAATTTAAAAAAGAAAAACGAAGTATCATTATTTAAATGTGGAATAATGGATGCTTAAAAGCTCAGGAGATGAACTAAAAATTTTGGAGGTAATATAAGATTTTCTTATGGCTGCAATGCATATCTGGCATTCCACCAACATTCCGAGGGTATAAATCTCACAGCAGGAGATTGTCCATCTTTGTCCACTGGAGCTGCTGTTAGACTTGAGCTGGCAGAGGCTCAGCCTTTCCGTTAGCGGCACCAGAGCCCCCCAGGAGATCAACGCAAAAGTTCTGGAAATAATAGGAGAATCTGGAAGGCTCCTGGAGGTAAAGTGGTTAAGAGCTTGGCTGCTAACTGAAAAGTCAGAAGTCCAAATCTGGACAGATAGAGGGGGAAAGTTCAATTCCCTGCCTTAAGTATACCCAAACCAACCAAACAAAACACAATCTGCTGGGAATAAAACAGTAATAGCTCAATGCTATGAAAGTAAAGTGGGTGCTTAGTGACCTAGTGGGTAAAGCGCTGCTCTACTAACCCAATGGCAAGCAGTTCAAATACAGCAGCATCTTTGGGTGATAAAGGTGATTTACAGCCCTTAAAAACTGCTAGAGGGTCCGGATTAAGTTGGTTCCAATTTGATAGCAGTAAGTTAAGTTGATGAAAGTGACAGAATAAAGCATAGGGAACTCTCTTTATAGGAGTGTGTGGCAAAGGCCTCCCTATCAAGATCTACATCCCATAAGCCATGAGGAAAGGGGTGGATGTGGTTCTAAGAGTGCAAACACCTCTTTCCTTCTCTTCAGAGCCCTTGCCTCCTTTCCTGGCAGGTTGTTTATCTTTTTCTTGATGGTTTAGAAAACTCTTTTTATATTAAAAATATAAACTCTCTTAGACACTTCCACTATATTTCAGTATCCATGTGTTCCTCATTTGTTTTTGTTTTCAAATGAAAACAGAACAGTGGTAATGAGAAGACAGACTCTGGTCAGCTTGCTTCTGCTTTTTTTGTCAGAGGGCCCTTAATGTGATCTCCTTGTCCCTAAAAGATGAAAATATTTTACAGGGTGAGGGCTGAGGTGGGGGTGATGGAGGATTAAACCTGACACAAAGATTGTCATTTAAAGTCTCAGCGATTTTATTGCTCCTGTTAAATACCAGAAGGACTCAAAGCTCCCCCTCCAGCTGATTTTCAGAGGCTGTACATTGCACTGGTGGAGCAGCTGGTGGATTCCAACCGCCTCCCTGCTCCTCGGCAGCGCTAGTTTTCTTTAGTAGATCAGGCTCATGGTTGCCTACATGTCAGAGTAGAACTAACTGCTCCAAGGAGTTTTGAAGACATGACCTTCCAGAAGCAGAACACCAGGCCTTACTTTCTAGACACTCTGTGAAATGCCAACCTTCTAGTTAAGGAGGCCATCCAGCGGCTCCCACATTTGCTGATGGAGGGCAGATCTGTCAGATTTTCAATAATTCTGCCACAGGCCGCTGCTCTGTTATAATATTTTCACTTTTCCTAGAATTCTAAAATTTTGCCTTTCAAAAGTTAAGAATGCCTAAATCTGTCTTTTGGTGGACTCTGTATGTTAATTCAAAGTAAGTATTTGGTTATATGGTTATCAATGAATGTGGAATTAATACAACACAGTCTTTTCCTTCTCGCTCTCTTTTTAAAAATGTTCATTTCCATTTTAATTTTTTTAATTTAATATTAATTTCAATGAAAATTTACAGAGACTTTGGATTTCCATTCATTCATTGTTGCACTTTTCTCCCCTCCCAACCCTCCCCCCTAGGACACTACCCTCTTGGAAAAGTAAAAGAAAAATTCTTTCATTGCTTTACAAACCCTCCCCCAGGTCCACTCCACCATGTAGCCTTCCCTCTAGACCCCTGTCATGACAAAAATACCTAATCACATATCCCTCTTTAACAGTTTTCTCCCTCATCTGTTTCAATGCAGTATACCTTATTGAACCCATCTTTCTAAGTCTCCCCTCAACCCCGATGTCAGTCCTGTTTTACAACACTGGCACCATGCAGTGTTTGTCCTTTTGTGACTGAGATACTTCACTCAGCGTAATGTCCTCCAGGTACACCAATTTTGATTAATATTGCTTGAGTTCTTTGTTTTTCAATGCAGCATAGTATTCCATTGTGTGAATATACCATAGCTTCTCTATCCACTCATTTGTTGATGGGCACTTCGGTTGTTTCTAACTCCTTGATATTGTGAACAAAGCCATGATAAACATGGGTGTGCATTCAAATAATGATACTTTTGTCCATTTCTTTCAAATGCTTCCATCTCATTCCCCTTTCTTATTGCATTGATTAGCATTATCTAAGCCAGCTTGAAAAGTGACAATAACAACAGGCAAATGTATTCATAATTATAATGATATTACCCAAGTTTCTGATAGATATTTTAATTATGTGAAGGATGTTTCCTCCTTTTCTTACCTCTAAGTTTTTATTAGGAATTACATGTTGAATGTTATCTAAAATAATTGATAAAAATCTCCTAAAACTATATGCAAAAACCTAAGCTAGGTACTAAATTACTTACTGAGCAAGAGTAAAGGACTGTTAAATAGGATTGAATCCCATGACTCAAAATGGTTATCATCTAGCCGTGAATGGAAGTCTTAAAGTAAAGGAATGGAGAAAGGCTTGGAGAGGGTGGCCATTGTGTGGAATAACCAAGATCATGTTTTTGTCCAAAACAGTTCGCTGCTCGCAGAAGACAAGCAAAGGATGATGTGGAAGCGGGGTTCTCAAGGTAAATATTAGTCTGGCAATTTAAAACAATGGTTATAGTCATTAAAATGCATACAAAAGGCATCAGAACCTGACAATTATTGAAAACCGAATTTGAGAACTAGAGGAGACCTTAGAATAACTTCCTCCAAATCCCCTCAAGTTTCAGTGAGCGTGCTGCCACCTGGACACTTTGTGTGGTTCCGCAAAAGAATCCTCCAGGCCAAGCTGAGTTTGGTGGTTAAGGAAGGAGCCCAGTGGACCAACAGGCTTAACATTAGGCTCGTAACCAAAATGCTCCTAAAGGAAAAGATGAAGAAGCAGTCTGTTCCTGTAGGGCTTTAGTTTCAGAAACTTATGAACAGTTCTTCTCTGCCCTACACGGTTGCTGTGAATGGAGTGGACACAATGACTGGCTGCTTGGTTGGTTGATTGATTGGTTGGTCGGTTGCTTTGCTTGAAACATAGTCTTTTGACCAGGAGTGGGGAAGGTGGCAAGTAAAAGGCTTTTCTGTTCTATTCCTGCTGTTGAGGACATCAGTCTGAACCAGGGTCTAGGGGAAAGGGCAGATGGTCTTAGGTAAGAGGACTACTGTCATTCATGGCTGATTGCATGAGTTTTTTTCATGTAAAGTAGCAGGGAAATGTGACTTCTCATCTTGTTAAGCCCCCACCTTTTATTCTTATACCAACCACATAGAACTATAACCTTCAGGGCCATTGACCTAGCTCCGTCTGGGAGAGAAAGACCAATTCTCTTCTCAGTAGTGAGTGCCAGAAAGAGGCTGCTCCTGCCCATTTGAGGACTTCTCCATTGACGACATTGTGACTGTGATCATTTCTAACGTGATCTACTTTAGCTGATGCTCTACTAGGGAGCTCTAGTGGCAAGAAGCTGTGCTGCAATCGCGAAAGGACAAGATTTGAGGCTACCAGATGATCCACAGGAGAAGGATGGACAATGTCCACTGGAGGGTCAGCTATGAGTCTGTTCCAACTCTATTGTACACAACAATATGATCTATATTTACAAACCTAATATAGATACCCTCCCAAGCATGACGTCCATCTCCAAGGGCTGGTCCCTCCTTGCAACATGTCTAAAGTATGTCTGGAGAAGCTTCATTAGGCTTTGGAGGGTAGAGGGAAGATCCTCGATGAGATGGATTGATTCAGTGTCTGGGGTCATGGGGGTAGGTGTGTCAGAGATCATAAGGTTGGCTCAGGATAGAGCAGGATTCAGAGCTGTTGTACATAGAGCACTGAGTCTCAAGTGACTCAATCACACATAATAACAACTATCACCAAGGGACTGTAGATTAAAGTAAGTTCAAATTACTGACAACTTCAATCTTTTCTCCATCTATCATGATGTTGCCTATTGGTGAGTGGTGAGACTTTTTGTTTTCTTGATGTGGGATGTAATCCATATTAAGGCTGTAATCTTTTCATTTCTTCAGTAAACACTTGAAGTCTTCTTTGTGTCATCAGCATTACGCAAATTTTGAGTTGTCTTCTAATCCTGAAACAGTCTTCATATAGTTCAGCCTTTCAAAACTTTGCTCAACATACAGACTAAATGTTGTTATTGTTGTTGTTGTTGTTATGTGCCGTCGAGTCGCTTGCGACTCATAGCGAACCTATGTACAACAGCACTAAACTCTGCTCTGTCTTGTGCCAATCGCATTGTCTCTAACACTCACACTCCCATCCCGATTATCCCAGTCACTGAATCAATCCACCTCATAGAGGGCCTTCCCCTCCTGCGCTGTCCCTCCACCCTACCAAGCATGGTGTCCCTCTCCAAGGACCGGTCTCTCCTCACAACATGTCCAAAGTATGTTAGACGGAGCCTCAGAATCCTTGCCTCCAAGGAGCCACCCAGTTTAATCCTTTCCAGGATGAATCTGTTTGTTTTCCAAGCAGTCCATGGTACCCTCAATACTCTTCTCCAGCACCAAAGCTCAAAGGCATCAATTTTCCTTCTGTCCTCCTTAGTCATTGTCTAACTCTCTGATGCATAACAAGTGATTGCAAAGACCATGGCCTGTATCAGACGCACCTTAGTCTCCAGAGAGACACCATTGCTCTTCAGTACTAACACATGCCTTTTCTAATTAAACCATGCAGTGTCTATTTTTCTGTCTGGGAAATACTTTTTGGTCTATGAATAGGTTTTACATGACCACAATAGTTCATGGTTTCCCATTCTTTTCAATACTAGCCAGAAATATTATGATTCATTTAGTCAAATGCCTGTGCTTATTCAATAAAGTACAAAGAAACATCTCTCTGGTATCCACTACTTTCTCTTATGCCCAGCCTCTTCTGAATCCAGCTTCAATTTCTAGCAGGTTCCTGTGCCCATAATTTCCAGTCATTTAAAAATAATCATCAGCAAGAGTGCATGAAATATTATATTGTTCAGTATCTTCCACACTCTTTGGGTCATCCTTCTAGGAAGTGGAACAAATATAGCTCTCTTCCAGTTAGTTGGGTAGGTACCTACATTCCAGATTTCTTGATATAGACTGGTGAGCACTTCTAGGGTTTTACTTCTGATAGAAGATTAATTGATGCCTTTGAGCTATGGTGTTGGAGAAGAGTACTGAATATCCCATGGACTGCCAAAAGAACAAACAGATATCTCTTGGAAAAAGTAGAGACAGTTTTCCTTGGAGGCAAAGATGGCAAAATGTCTTATCATACACTTTGGGCATGTTGCTAGGAGGAGGAGCAGCTAATTTTCGGAAAGGGACATCATGCTTAGAAGGGTGGAGGGTCAGCAAAAGAGAAGATCCTTAACAAGACAAATTGACAAAGTGACTGCAGCTAAGCACCCAAGAGCAACAACTATTCTTTTTGATACAACAACTCAATATATCCTTTCTATCATCTTTTGATGCTTCCTGATCATTCAAGATTTTGCCCAAAGTCCTTCAGTATTGACAACTCAGGCTTGAATTTGTTCTTCAGCTCTTTCAGCTTGAGAAATGCTCAGTGTGTTCTTCCCTTTTGGTTTTCTAACTCCAGCCCTTTGCACACTTTCTTATAGACCTTGTGTTTGTCTTCTCAAGCTGCCCTTTGAAATCCTTTCTGCTGCCCTAATTCAGCATTTCCACCACATCCCTCCTTTCTTTTGGCTTCTTATGTTCCAGGGCAACCTTCAGAGTCTATTCTGACATCCATT
>NW_006399966.1:2922333-2929618 GCF_000299155.1 Elephantulus edwardii
CAGTGAGCGTGCTGCCACCTGGACACTTTGTGTGGTTCCGCAAAAGAATCCTCCAGGCCAAGCTGAGTTTGGTGGTTAAGGAAGGAGCCCAGTGGACCAACAGGCTTAACATTAGGCTCGTAACCAAAAGGCGGGCTGCTCCAAAAGGAAAAGATGAAGAAGCAGTCTGTTCCTGTAGGGCTTTAGTTTCAGAAACTTATGAACAGTTCTTCTCTGCCCTACACGGTTGCTGTGAATGGAGTGGACACAATGACTGGCTGCTTGGTTGGTTGATTGATTGGTTGGTCGGTTGCTTTGCTTGAAACATAGTCTTTTGACCAGGAGTGGGGAAGGTGGCAAGTAAAAGGCTTTTCTGTTCTATTCCTGCTGTTGAGGACATCAGTCTGAACCAGGGTCTAGGGGAAAGGGCAGATGGTCTTAGGTAAGAGGACTACTGTCATTCATGGCTGATTGCATGAGTTTTTTTCATGTAAAGTAGCAGGGAAATGTGACTTCTCATCTTGTTAAGCCCCCACCTTTTATTCTTATACCAACCACATAGAACTATAACCTTCAGGGCCATTGACCTAGCTTGTCTGGGAAAGGCCAGTTCTCTTCCCAGTAGTGAGTGCCAGAAAGAGGCTGTTCCTGCCCATTTGAGGACTTCTCCGTTGACGACGTGATTGTGATCATTTCTAACATGATCTACTTTAGCTGATGCTGTACTAGGGAGCTCTGGTGGCCTAGAAGCGAGAAGCTGTGCTGCAATCGCGAAGGCACAATATTTGAGGCTACCAAGTGGTAGCAGGAGAAGGATGGACAATGTCCTCTGCTATTAACTGCCTCTGAAAACACGCTGGAGGGTCAGCTATGGGCCAGTCTCGACTCTGTCGTACACACAACAACAACAACTTGATCTATATTTACAAACCTAGAATAGACACCCTCCCAAGAGTGATGGCACAGGATAGGACAGGATTCAGACCTGTTGTTCACAGGGTCGCTATGAATTGTACTCAACTCAACAGTACCCAAGAACAACATCTATTCTTTTTGGACAACAACTCATTTCTTTCTATCATCTTTCCATGCTTCCTGATCATTCAAGATTTTGCCCAGAGTCCTTCAGTATTGACAACTCCAGGCTTGAATTTGTTCTTCAGCTCTTTCAGCTTGAGAAATGCTCAGTGTCTTCTTCCCTTTTGGTTTTCTAACTCCTGCCCTTTGCACATTTTCTTATAAACCTTTTGTCTTCTCAAGCTGCCCTTTGAAATCCTTTCTGCTGCCCTAATTCAGCATTTCCACCACATCCTCCTTTGATTTGTCTTTTTTATGTTCCAGGGCAACCTTCAGAGTCTATTCTGACATCCATTGTCTTTTCTTTCTTTCCTGTCTTGGTAATGACCTTTTGCTTTCTTCATGGGGGATGTCATTGATGTCAGCTCATCACTGGACTCTGGTCATTAGTGTTCAATGAGTGCAGACAATCACTGGAGACCCAAAATACACACGGGGATGCTCTCTGCAAAAAGTACACTGTCTCATATGTGTCCATGGAGTGTGCCTGGCAGTGGTGCCCAGTGAGAGGGAAGGGCCGCCGTCAGACGTGGTGCTCCCTTATTCCGGGGATTGACTGCAGGCCAGGTGAGGCACAGTCGATAGGCTCTCATACGTGTGCAGTTGTACTTAAACTCCAAGTCTCTAGTGATTTTGCTAGTTGTAATTTAGAAGGAAAGATAAACTTTGATTACTGCTACAACTATAGATATACATTGTGAGGGACATGGAAATTGACAGCGAATCACTAATTGCTTTGCATGTGTGTTTCTCTTTAAGCGGGAAATCCGAACGTGCGGAGCAGAGGCCAACATCAGAAAGTGATGGTCAGGTACATTTGGGAGGATACTGTGTTATGGTGAGAGACACCAGGAGAGCCGCAGACTAATGAGTTCTCTTTCACTTTTCTAGGCAAGAGGGTTTTGCTGCGCATGCCTGGCATGGATAAGAAATGCCACTAAGAAAAATAAGGCACAGAAGCCACAAGACTCTTTTGATGAAGAAGAAGATTTGAACAAAAGTCTAAGGTAAATGATCAGGAACAACTTAACCTTCTTGTCTGAAATGAACATATATCACAAGAGAGAGAAAAATTCAGAGCAAAATTTCAATGTGGACTCCACACTTTATAATGCCATGGGGGCTGGATGAATTTAATTAAAATGGTCGCCCTGACATAATCTTGAAACCCTAAAGTCAATATGTTCCCTAAGGTCTTCTCAAACAAGAGTGTAGTTTAACTGGTAAAGAGTATGTCTCTTGAGCACTGTGCTTTTTCAGAAGTTCACTTTTATAAAAGTTACCTGTATATGATCGAGAGCTTGGTGCCATGGTGCTTTTCATGTTGTGCTGCCAACTGTAAGGTCAGGGTTCTAGTCCACCAGCTGCTCTGGGAGAGGAGGATGGACAATCTCCTTCTGTAAAGATTTGCAGCCTCAGAAACCAGGCAGAGGGTGAACTATGAGATGAAGGTGACCTATCGTGTGGTCTTGTATGAGATCAATCTAAAAACAGCAACATGAGAGACTAGACAGGAACCTCTGGGGAATATTAATGGAGTTTATGTTAATGTGGAAGAGACAATTCAGAAAAGGAGAGTGGAAATGTTTATTTAACTCAAAGAATACAATCAGTGTCACTAAATTGAACATGGAGAATTATTCAGTTATATATTTGGTGTGTATATTCTCAATACCAAAAGAAATATTTTTTTAAAAGAAAGAAAAAGATTAAAAATTCAATACCTCCTTGCAAGAAAACGAACTGCTAACATTGTTCTTATTCCAGGGAGGGCCAATCAGCTGATATAGAGAAGGGCGATGACGATGACACAGACAGAGCGGAGGAGAGTGAAGAGAGTGAGGCCCAGGAGACCGAAGGGTGAACGTCGTCGTCCGGCCTCAGCTGCCTCCAGATTTTTGCTTGTATTGTTATAGCAGTAAATGCAAGATTTAAAAACTCAGCAAATATTGGAGATTAACAAACTTTTTATTATGCGCCGATTGAGAACGTCAGCTGTTGCTCAAATGGGTGCAACCCCGAGGGGAAGAATAGATTGGGTTTATATACAGAGCTTAGCCACGGGCATTGCATTGCACCAAGTTCCCTGTGGTTGGCAGTTGAGATTTCTTCCCATTCGAGTGTCGTCATTTTTTCTGACTTCTCATGGGGGTCCAGGCTCCTGGCCAGGGACAGGATGTAGGCAGGGAGTGGTAACCAAGCTGGGTCAGTATGTACTGGGAACATAAACCTTAGCAACACACATTATTGCCAAAATTATTGAAACATACATGTCTTAAAATGGCTGTCAGAACAATATGGCATCTCTGATGCTAACATAAAATAGCTTCACTAATGCTTAGCTTTTAAGCTGCTACTACAGTATTGGCTTCCAAGCATTGCTAGAAAATACCTATGCATTTCCTATTAAAATATATGCGTATTATAGCCAATTGTAGCCACATCTTCACAAATCAAAATGTTAATACCCTTTTTGGTCACTGCTGCTGCTGATGCTGCTGAAGCCACAGCTTTGAGTTACCAGAAGAATAAGGAAATCTGTCTTGCAAGAATATGGACAGACTGCTCCTTGGAAACGAAGATGACAAGACATTGACCGTGCTCCTTACAACTCTGACCATGCATTAAGGAGCACTCTGGTTGTATTCCTTTGAAGACACAATAGTTAGATCTCTTGGCAGTCCATAGGAAATTCAATATTTTCAACACCACATTGAAAGTCATCAATTCTTCAGTCTTCCTTCCTCTTAATCACTGCACCTCCCAGGTGCATAGGAAGCATCTGAAAAGACCATGGCTCACACACGTGCACATTCTTCTTCTTCTTCTGTTTTTAATTGCTATTTTAATGGAAGTTTTCACAAAACTTGGATATCCATTAATTCCTTGTTGCACATTTTCCTCCTTACTCCCCTTCCCAGTTTGCTTTTCTCTTTTAAGAGTCTTTCATTGTTGCACAATTTCCTCCTCTCTTCCACCCCCAAGTCCACTATCTTATGCATCTCTTATTCTGGACTGTTGTGCACGTTATTCTTTAAACTGACATTGCTTGTAGCCCATGCAGCAGACAGGATGGTTTGTTAATAGTGTAAATGCTGTTTTTCTGTGTCTTGAAGTCATAATTAATGCATAGCTGACCGTCCAGCAGGTTTTCATGTTTGTAAATCCCAGTGGAGGAGATTGGCGATCTTTCTCCTGTAGAGCAGCTGGTACAGTATAACTGGCTGCCTCTTATTTGGCAGTGCAACTCCTTACCACCAAACTAGAAAATAAAATACAAGAAACCCTTGGGGGTGGAACTATGCCAGTAAAGCATATGGAACAATTGTGAACTGGTCTATTTGGCAATCCTTCTAAGATTAAAAGTACGTAATCTCAGAAGCAGGAGGGGCTGGGGAAGCCACATTATTACCAAGAAGAAGAGCAGGTTCCTTGCACAACATCCTAGATCAAGAAACAGAACTGCAGGGGAGCTCTGGTGGCCTAGTGGCAAAGAGCTGCAACTACAATCCAAGAGGCACACGATTTGAATCCACCAGATGCTCTGCTGGGAAAAGGAGGGACAATCTCCTCCTGTACCAGTCAGATCTGATTTGAAGGTACACTCACACACACACACACACACACAAAATAAATAAATTAATTAATTTTTTTTAAAAGTCTGTTAAAAAAAAGAAAGAAACAAAACTGTAATATCAGAGAAGGCAAGAGATGACAAGAAATGGTGATGGCAACAAGCAGGGGAGAAAAATATATAGTCAAACCAGGAGACTGGCACTAGACAGTGAGAAGGAACACTGAGCAAGGCAGCACCTACATTGGGGGGAAAAAATGGATGGGTGTTGACTGCTTTCATGCAGGAGACTCCCTGGAGGATGGTGGTTCCTCCAGGTACTAAAGAGCTTGGTAACAATAGAGGAGGGTGGAGAACAGGTTATGGGCCAAGAGCGTGAACGCTGAGAGAAATCTGCTTGAAACAGCTTAGAATTTCCTGACTGAAGAAACGTGTTCTGAGTTGTTGCTGATCCTGAATTCATAACCTTTTACTTCCCATAAACCCCATAACTGCGAGCTTCGTCTGTGTGGTGGTTACATAAAACCTCAGGAAGGGCAGGGGATTTTAAAATGTGTAAAAAACTCACAGAGCAGAAATACGTTTGACCTCTGTCTCTTAGGAGTCAACCTTGGGCTGATGCTGATTCTCCGTATTTCCTAAAATGGTACCCTTTTGTTGACTGGGATGAAGTAGTTGTAGGGGCACCAAGAATGAAATCTCAAAGAAAGATTAAGCAGGGGGCTTAAGCCCCAAGCCCAAATCTCATAGCTTTTATTTAAAAGTTGTATTATTATTGCTGTTGTTAAGTGCCATCAAGTTGTAGATGACTCATAATGACCCTATGAACGAAAGACCTGAACACTTGTATAATTTTCATTGTTT
Organism: Elephantulus edwardii; assembly: GCF_000299155.1. Lineage (NCBI taxonomy): Eukaryota > Metazoa > Chordata > Mammalia > Macroscelidea > Macroscelididae > Elephantulus > Elephantulus edwardii. The sequence goes on from NW_006399966.1 coordinate 2,927,828, forward strand.
CTCCAAGTTCATAGGGTTTCCAGAGGCAAGCTATTTCGGAAGTGGATGACACTCCTGCTTCCAAGCTTGTTTTAACTGGGGAGCTCCACCAAACACTGTTCACCATGGGTAATCATTATCGTGTTTAACACATCAGTGTCACAGTGTTTAGCATCACAGCAACCATGAGTTACCTCTGCACAGCAAATGGACAGACCAGTGCTATGCCATTTAGAAGAATGTTTGACAAAAAAACAAAACAAGGCCCTTGGGCCCCAGGCCCTCAGGCCCAATGCAATTTGAGAACCAAAGCAAGGTTCAAACTCCATGAGCTCCATTATTCCACATTCTTCCATAATCAAGGATTTCCATTGGCTCTCACCACCCAGAAACAGCCGTCTGGGAATATTCCACTGCTGCCTCAATCTCCTCCTATTCTGATGCCACATGTTTCTTCATATAGTCTAACTTTTTGAATGATTTGTTCAGCATATAGACACTTGAGGAAAGGAAACAGTCTTAATGCACATCTCCCTTGATTTTAATCCATTGTATATTCCCTTGCTATGTGTGTATAACAGCTTCTTGATTTGAGTATAGGTTTCACATTGTTGATTACCATCAAGTCTCGCAGCACTCATAGTGACTGCATGTACAAAAGACCTGAGGCCTTTTTATAACTATTGTTTCTCCAAGTTCGTAGTCACAGAAAAAATTCTTTACTAATGAAGCTATGTTTTTCCTCTGCTGACATTCTTAGGAAGAGAGTGATTTACAATACACAAGCTTTAACACCCCATTTGAGAGGAGTTAAGGATGGCATCTCCTTGTCTGCAAGGAAGGCTTCATTCCTTGTGATCTGTTACAAGAAAATCCAGCTTGTTTTGTCCTTAATTCCTGTTTAAGCATTTGTCTCCGCATTTGGCTTGCCACAGTACTCCACTATCCTATTTCTACAGGATGTGAATATGTGCAATGTGCTGAATATGTATAAAAATGGGTCTTTTAAAATGTAAATTGTTGCTGCTGTTGTGTGTACCGTGGAGTTGGGGCCAACCCATAGCTGACCCTCCAGTGGGTTTTCACAAGCACTTTTCGTATCACAGGAGACTGCCCATCCTTCTCCCACAGAACAGCTGGGGGATTTGAACTGCATGCCTTCGGGATTTCAGTGCAGCTTCTTGCCACTCGGCCACCAGTTCTCCCTTTAAATGTAAATTAATATGAATTATGTAAAAAGTAGACATAATCTGCTAAGCTAAACTAATCAATTTCAAGTGCTTAGTAACTATATGTGATTAAAGGCTTTCCTGTGAGATAGTGTAGGTTTAGAAAGCTCTGGTGGCCTAGTGGATAAGAAGTTTTGCAGCCAAACTAAAGGCACATACCTGAAATTGAGGGGGCAGCATAAACCCCAGTTTGTGTGTCCAGCGCTCATCTAAAGCCTGACTCAAACCCAACTTTGAAACGAACTCATTCATTCCAGAGGCAGAAGCGGGACATAAAAACTCTTAGCTTAAAAAGTAGTCAATTAAGGACATAAAAACTCTTACCTTAAAAAGTAGTCAATTAAGGACAGAACAAACACAGATGTGCCAGAAAGCCTTAACTGTCCTTGCAGAGTTTAAAATTAACTCGTTTAACACTAATGAGCAAAGAACAGATGAGTTGTGGGAGGATGTTAAATGTATCATCCAGGAAGAGTGCAAACGGTCATTACAAAGAAGAGGAAGAAAAGACCAAAATGGATGTCAGAAGAAACTCTGAAGATTGCACTGGAACGTAGAGAAGCCAAAGCACAAGGAAGGATTC
>NW_006399966.1:2931123-2941893 GCF_000299155.1 Elephantulus edwardii
TCATCCTAGAGAGGGTTAAACCAGGCTACTCCTTGGAGGCAAAGATTCTGGGGCTTCGTCTGACATACTTTGGACATATTGCAAGGAGAGACAGGTCTTTGGAGAGGGACATCATGCTGGGTACAGTGGAGGGACTGCGCAGGAGGGGAAGACCCTCTATGAGTTGATTCAGTGACTGGGGTAATCAGGATGGGTGTGTCAGAGGCAATGCGATTGGCACAGGATAGAGCAGGGTTGAGGGCTGTTGTACATGGGATCCCTATGAGTCGCAAACAACTCAACGGCACATAACAACAACAACACATGACACCAGAAAAAGTGTATATGTGACACAGAAAAAGCAGAGGTGTGCAAAGTAGCCCACCAATCAAAAGCCGACCCACATGATTGATTCCCCCTGCCCACCAATCATGTTCCCAATTATCCCGCCCTGAACGGAAGTACCTGGAAAGGCCTTAAAAACAAACACACACGAACTTGGAGCTCTCTCGCCACCTTTCCACTAAGGGAGAGAGCCTCTGCATGTGGAAAACTGTGGAAAACTGTTCTTCAACTAAAGCGCTCTTTGTTAATTGCACTCCATGGGCCCAACATTTGGTGCATTGGCCCAGAAACGCCCCCTAAAGGACCGTTGACACATTGCGCGCCTAAATCCTCAGCCGGCCAGTAAAGTGAGCGCTATGTCTGTTGTCTCTGTCCCTGTACCTGGTGGTTTGAGCTGTGTACCTGTGCCTGAGATTCCTGGGCAGACATGTCATACAGGACTCGTGCTAGGACAGCCGGGAGACATCTCTCGTCTGGCCCTCTGTAGGGGACTCGGTCCTTCTGGTCTGGTTGGAGGAATGAAGCGGCGGGTCACTACCGCCCCCCAGAGCCCATACTCGGGAAAGGCCAGCATTCTGTATTTTGGCTCTCTCTCATGCGCTGTACCGGTACTTTTTCCTGCCTTTTGTCTTACTCTGTGTGAGTCGGCTTGTCTTTGTTCTCATCCTAGAAATGGGTCAAGCCAAGTCAACACCTCTGAGTCTTAGATCATTTCAGGGAGGTTCACAGTGGCAGGTGGTCAAGGGCTGTACGCGGTGAAAAAGAAAATGCTTGTTCTTTTCAAGAGTAAGTAGCCCACCTTTAACGTCAGGTGGCCAGAAGAGGGCACTCTCCACCTGCCCACCATCCACCGAGAAAAGAGAGCCACCTTTATGGTTAAAGCCTTTTCTCTAAATAAAAAAAAAAAAAAAAAAGCCTTTTCTCCCCTCTACAGGAGCAGTCTTGGCTGTAACTACTGCCAAAAGAGAACCTGGGTGGGAGAGAAAACTGAAACCTGCTGCTTCGTTATACCCTGTCCTGCCTCCCTCCACACCTGCAGAGGAAGAAATCTTTTTCCCATCCTACTACCACACCCGGTGAAAGTAGAGGAGGGGCAGGGGGAGGGAACTTAAGGGTCGCACCCCACACACACCTGGTCTGTGCTCAGCGGGAAGAATAACCCCTTGAGCCATTATGTGCTGTGGGCCCACCAAACTCTCTGTGTAAACAACAACTTATAAGGTAGTATTAATATGTTCAGAATTCTCTATATATGTATCAGTTATAAAATTATAGTTATATAATTATAAAACATCCGTTTTCTTCAGCCTGAGAAACTGGTTACTTAGCCTCTGACAATTCTGTTTCCTTTCCTTAGTCATGTAGAGTAGTTTAGTCTGTCTGTTTATTTAAAAAACCCAAAAACAAAAAACCCAACACATCTATCCTAGATCTTCGTAAGGCTAATTCTCCAGTCATGTGTAAATTATATCTTACCCTGCCTGTTTACCAGGAAGAAAACTGTGGTACCCCAGGTGAAACCTTCAGACTCACCTAGTAAGTAAAAACTTTTTATTTTTGCTTGCTAAGGAATTCTGAAACTTGCAGATAAGAGTACCCCAAAAGCAGGTTTTTCAAACATCTCAAGGCGCCACCGAGATCTTTTGTCTCAAGAGATCTTTGAGAAATCAACTCTTGGCATCCTCCATCACCTTCGCGAATGCATGCACTTTATCTGGTAATTGTGCACTTAGTAAAAATTCTGTTTTGGCCAACCCTGAGGAATGCACTTGTGTTCCGTAATTGGTTACCTTGGAGTAGGTTAGCGTGAGCTGCCTACAGAGACTTGGGTGAGTGGGTTGATGTGGGTCACCCACTCCAAATCTGTATCTGCTGCACAATTAAGCCTTTGCTAGTTTCTGTACTTTAAACAGGAACCTAAAGGAATGGAAACTAAAGCTTTCCATTCTTCATTTTATAAAACCAGAAGCAGAAGCTCTCCACCCTTCGTTCTTTTTAGCACTTTGATTAACACCTGCTTATATCAAATCTAATTGAAGTTGCATTGTATTTAATAAGTTAAACTTGTGCTGTATCTGCTGAGTGAAAATTATAGTTAATAAGTAAAATTTGTGCTATATCTAGTCAAAGGCTGTATTGTTATTGTATTTAATAATTGCGTACCTGTATCATATCTAAGGATTGCACATACATTAACACTGTTCTTTTGTTCATTTCATTTTAAATCATTGCTCAAAAGTAAAAACAAAAGTTTCCATTCTGGTTAAAAAGTCTGTTAGAAAAGAATTCTGTGTAATTAGCCTGTTTGCTAATATTATCCTTAGACAAAAAAATATTTTTTATTTCAGTAAAAGTTTTGCACTTTTATATTATTTAAGTTGGGATAAAAAGAAAAAGTAGCCTTTGTACAGATCCTTAATTTGACAAGTGGGGAGTAATATTACAAAGTCCCACTATTTCAACTCCCCCCCCAAAAAATTAAATCAGCCTATTATTATAAGGAACCTCTAACTAATGAATAGAAAAAAAATTGTTATTAAGTAGAGGGGGGGATTTGTTTTTATCTCTACAGGCTCAGAAATGCTGTGGATGCCTTCCAGAAATGTGAAACTCTGAGACAAGGCCACACTTTAACAAGGATGAAGTTTCAAAATAGCAGATAATACCAGCTATTGGGCACATATTTCTAATACTCCCTTGTTAAAAGTTGTTCATTGGCTTTATAAAGTTTTGGGTAATATATCTCTCTAGTAAATGTTTCAAGAGTATAGTTTTAATAAAAATAACAGTAACAACTTTAGGTTATCCTGATATTCCTCTCTGTCAGTTGCTTTCTTTATCTTTCTTAGAGTATAGATACATTGAAGATAATGTTAAATAAAGCAAAGATGGGCTTTAATTAATACTTCCTAGAGAAGCATCATTAATTAGAGCTTTGTTGGTTCCACTCGTCAGCAAAGGAAATTAATATAAAAAAGCAATAGATTTATAACTGCTCATGCTAATAGGGTTGCTATGATTTGCAAGCGACTCAATGGCCCATAACAACAACAACAGCATGCTAATAACACTAAGAACTGTATCCACATTTACAATAAATTGGAAACTTAATTTGCTTAAACTTTTCCCTCTTTTAACAACTAGGATCTAGAGCAAAGAGGAAAGATCAGAGAACGGCCAAAATTATTGGGGCAGCCATTGCTGCCAGATTAAGTCCTGTGTCAGGAAAAGAAGTCTTACTCATAAATGATGCCACCCAAAGGTAACAGAAAAGGTCAAAATCCCTTCCACTGTGGAAAGCTGGGCCACTTCAGCAGACAGTGTCACCACAGATTAGCAAGGGTATAGAGAGGAAATTCCCACTCACTTGCTTTAACTGTGAATCTGAATGACACTTGACCAAGGGCGGCCTACATCAGGTCCTCATAACTGAATCCACAAAGGACTAACAGGCCCAGACTCACAGCTGGAAACAAAAGAGGACACTTCAACAATTCAGATCCTCCCAGAAGAGCCATGTGTGAGCATTAACATTGCTGGTAAGTATATCCATTTTCTCCTGGAAACAAGAGCCTATTATTTGGTCCTCAAAGCCTTCTCAGGTCCACTCTCTTCTCACTACTCCTTCCTTAGTTGTTAAAATTAATGGAAAATCCTAATAAGCAGTTTCTTACATCTTGTAGTTCCCAGCCATTACACTATAATAGACAAAGTGCCAGCCAACTAACTTCCTTCTGTAACTTAGTTTGTGCCACTGTCAGAACCCCTAGTTAAAATAATTTTTGACTCATGTACTCTTTAACATATTAGTTAAATTTGTGTCTTCTAAGCTACAACATTCTATGGTGCCTCTCCGAAGATATAAAAATTCCAAAATTAATTCCCACAATAATCTACCTGTTTCCTATTGCCAGAGGGGCCCTTAAGAGTAGTGAGAGAAGATCTTCACCCTGAGACCTACAGTGCCCTTATCCAATAGGAAGTAGCTAAGAGAATATGGTGCCCCATCTCCTAATAAATCAGGGTGAAATCTCTCTCAGGGAAAAATGATAGGGAATAGCAAAAAACATGTTAACAAGAGAAACCTTAACTGAATTAACCCTTGAAACTGGGGGTGACTAGGTATCTCTCCCCTCCTTCAGTCTTTTCCGGGTCCGTAACTTCCCCTATACCTTAAGGTTAACCCCTCTTAACATTACGTATGCCAGGCCTCTGCCTCTCCTGCCTAATAAAAGCGGAGGTCCTAGTTGAATCTAATAATAAAAAATTTCTCTCCTCTCTACAAGCCTTGTTCCCAGTACAGGAGTGTCTCTGGCTCTAGTTGCAGGCCATTTACAATGAAACACCGTCACCGCAGGGGTTCTGGCTTGGCAACCTGGTGATCATCAAAAAGCACCGGAAAGAGACCCTTGGAGCCCAGCTGTAAAGGGCATTACACTGTGATCCTGACCACACCGACTGCAGTCAAAATTGACAGAGTTAAAGCCTGTCAAACTACCCACAGGCCCTGACGACCTTGCACCCAAAACCACATGTGGGGAGCTGTAGCCATTTGTGGAAACAACTGCCAGGAACTGCAGCTATCAGCCATCCAGTTTTATAATTGCCCAAGAACAAACTACGGGACTTGCAGGGGGGCAGAAATTTTCTTTTTTAATGAATAGAACTGTAAAACTAACACGCTGTGGATACATACTAACCAGGATTTTATTCAGATTAGTAGACCAAAAACCGGACGTCATCAGGGAAAAGAAACCCTATCTCTAGCTCGTTAACAGAAGAAGGGCAAATGGGTAAAGTTTGGGAAGTCAGGAAGGTCTGGGGCCTAAGGCTGTATAAAGTTGGATACGATAAAGGGTTCTTATTTCTGATCCAAAACAAGTCATTCAGGCTGAACCTCGCCCTGTGGCCATAGGCCCAGCCGTCTCAAAAGGGCCTGGCCCAAGGAGATTCAGACCTTGCACAGTTAAAAAAAAACATTCATCATCTAAAACAGTCATTAGACTCCCTAGCTGAGTTCCTACTTCAGAACCATAGAGGTCTGAACCTTCTCTTTCTGCAGCAGGGAGGGCTTTGCCAGGCCCTGGGGGAAAAATGTTTCTACACCAATAACTCAAGCATTGTTAGGGAAAGCGCATCTCCACAGTACAGCTTATGGTCTTGCAGGCCCAATATGAACAACCCAGTTCTATTGCCCAGGAATCAGACACTCACTTGGGCCCATTGTTCGCCCCAGTATAATAACTCCATAGGGGAATGAGGGGGCAGCATAGCCCCCGTTTGTGTGTCCAGCACCCACCTAAAACCTGACTCAAACCCAACCTTGAAAAGAACGCATTCATTCCACAGGCAAAAGCTGGCCATAAAAACTCTTAGCTTAAAAAGCAGTTAATTAAGGGTAGAACAAACACAGATGTGCTGGAAAGCCTTATTGGGCAGAATCATAATTGTTCTTGCAGAGTTTAAAATTAACTCGTTTAACCAGCCCTATGTGACACCAAAAAAAAAGTGTATATGTAACACAGAAAAGGCAGAGGCAGGCAAAGTAGCCCACCAATCCAAAGCCGACTCACATGACTGACCCCCCTGCCCACCAACCATGTTCCCAATTACCCCACCCAGAACGGAAGTACCTGGAAAGGACTTAAAAACAAACACACGAATTTGGGGCTCTCTCGCCACCTTTCCACTAAGGGAGGGAGCCTCTGCATGCAGAAAACTGTTCTGCAGAAAAAGCACTCTGTGTTAATTGCATCTGTGAGTCATAGTTCTTCATGGGCCCAACAAAATATACCAGCTCCTTCCTATTCAGGAGAAAGGTAAGCAATCTCTTCTGATGAAATTTACAGCCTCTGAAAACCTGCTAGAGGGTCAGTTCTGAGTCAGTTCTGACTCAATGGGACAGCAACAAGTGTAGGTTTAAACTGTATTAGAGTTTAAATTCTGAAGAGTTGGCTTGTGAAGGCACTGAGGTCTGTAGTGGATGCCTTCACTCCATTTTTCTATCTGGCATACATGATGCCATTTGTGTTCTTTCTCCCTCCCATTGAAACAGCCTTGAGGACAAACTTGGAAGACTCCAGGAAAAACAGGAAGGGGCAGTTTTGCCCTCAGGGAGAGTTTGGTTGAAAGTCAATAACTTTGAGTTTTGGTACTGGAGAAGAGTATTAAATATACTGTGGTCTGCCAAGAGACAAACAGATATGTCTTAGGGTGAAACCTGGTTGCTCCTTGGAGGAAAGAACTTTGAAGCTCTGAGTCACTTACTTTGGGCATGTGACCTGTAGGAGGACATCATGTTTGGAAGAGTGGAGGCTCAGTGCAGGAAGGAAGACCCTGAACAAGATGAATTGACACCGTGACTATAGCTCTCAGCTCTTTTTTTTTCTATCTTATATGGTTCCCTGACCGGGAATTGACCTAATTGAGAAGTATGCCTAGTCATGGGCCGAAATCTCCTTTCCACTTCTCCACAACTGGCCAAGACTGAGGGCAAAACAGGTTAAACTAAACAGTAGCAGGAATTGAGCCACAGCTTAGCTGCCGTCTGTGAGGGGATGGCATTTTGCAGCCTCTTTGCTATGTCAATAGAGCAGGAGTCTGCCTCGACTCCTCACTGGTACGGCTCGTACCCTCAGGAATAGGCCACATTTCTCCCTTTCTGTTTTATCCTTCTCTCTTCTCACCTTTCCTACCAGTCCCAAAGGTCGAAGGCCTTTTTGCCATTTAAATCCAACAACATCCAACACCAGCCTCAATTCTCAACTGCCTAAGGCTATCCTTCCCAGTGAGGTAAGAGCCCAAGGTCACTTCCTGAGGAGCCCTGGGATACTCCCCTTTCTGTTTTCCCCTTCTCTCCTCTTGGGCCCAGGGCCCCATTCTTTTTTAATTTTATTTTAATTTGTTATTATTATTAATTTTAATGAAAATTTACAGATATTTTGGATTTCCATTCATTGTTGTACTTTTCTCCCTGCTCACCCCTCCCGTCCAGTTTGTTCTTCTCTCTTTTTTTTTTTTAATTTTTGTGTGAGTGTACCGTCAAATCAGATCTGTCCCTCCTTTTCCCGGCAGAGCATCTGGTGGATTCGAACCATTAGCCTCTAGGATTGTAGTTGCAGCTCCTTGCCACTAGGCCACCAGAGCTCCCCTCGTTCTTCTCTTTGAAGAGTAAAGAAAAATCTTTTCATTGTTATACAATCAATCCCTCCCCTCAAGTTTACTCTACTATGCAGCCTTCATTCTAGACTCACTCATGTCCCATTCTAACACCTGAGGAGAGAACGCTTTTTCTGCTATCAGAAGGATCTATCTGCAAGTTTCTGGCAGTTGAAGATGTCCAATTCTGCCAGATTCTACACACCCAGTCGCTATTTTACCTCCATATGGAGGCAGGACCTGTTCTCAGGACAGTCCTTTGTTCTGACTCCTCTGAAACTTGGCACCTTTGGCATTATGCTTAATTTAAAGCATTCTCAAATTTTGTAACCTAAATTTGGCGTTTTCAATCCATCTGTCCTTCAAAACACAGGTATGAAAATGACAATTGGTCAGAAGTTTCCCATACTCAAACTATCTTTACTGTCCACTTTCACGCCTTTCTCTCAGCCTTTGAGCTCCTCACAACTGACCTCCCAGTTAAAAAGAAACTTTAAAAGTCTTCTACAACTAAATCATCACCTTCTTTTCCCAACCCTGACCAGCAGATATAACATCATCTCTCTCATTTTCTCATTTCATTATCTCCCAGCCAGCAGATAATCTCCCACACCATCCTCTCCTAGTTATCCAGACCAAACCACACAAACCAGCCAAACTTCTCTGCCCCTCTCCTTTCTCCTCCCAATCTGCCCTCCCCACCCCATTCCAGTACATTACCCTCTATCAAAATTCAGCCGACCAATCCCTAAAAATATAAAAGCTGTCCAACAACAAGAAAATACTTCCTTCACTTTCTTGCCAAAATCCAATTTTAATCTTTTCAAGGTAAATTCTGAAACACAGGAAAGTCTTAAACCATAAAACAGGGGAGGGGGGAAAGTATTATCATTTCTTCTATTTTTTTTTTTTTTGTCTAACTCACTGTCTGTACTGATAAACTAATGCTTCCTTTCAGTAAAAGATCATTTAAAATCTTAATCTCTTTACTTTGCTACCTAAGTAATTAGTTTTAAAGTTTCAGTAGCTGATTGAATACCGATTGATGTATTTCAGCAAACAGATGTTGCCCTGTATGTGCTCACCTACTTGTGCCAAGAAATCTGGAGGACAACTACTTGGTCAACTGACTGGAAGAGATGCGTATTTATTCCCATTCCAATAAAAGGTGACTGAACAGAGTGTGGAAATTGTCGAACAATATCACACACTAGCAAAATCCTGCTGAAGATTATCCAGAAAAGACTTGAACAGTGCATTAACAGAGAACTACCAGAAATACTGGCTGGGTTTAGAAGAGGTCATGGCACTAGGGACATTATTGCCAATGTCAGATGGATCTTGGCAGAAAGCAGAGAGTACCAGAAGAATGTCTATCTGTGTTTCATTGACTATGCAAAGGCATTTGACTGTGTGGATCACAATAAATTGTGGCTAATCTTGAGGAAAATGGGAAGCTCAGACACTTGATTGTGCTTATCTAAAACCTGTACTTGGACCAGGAAGCAGTCTTCAGAACAGAGCATGGAAACACTGCATGGTTCAAAATTCAGGAAAGGAGTGTGTCAGGGATGCATCCTGTCCCTGTACCTTTTCAATCTGTATGCACAACAGATCATTCAGGAAGCCAGGCTTTATGAGGAGGCGTGTGGCATCAAGATTGGAGGAAGACTCATTAACAACCTATGATGATATGCAGATGACACAACCTTGCTGAAACTGAAGAAGACCTGAAGCACTTGCTGCAAAAAGTTAAGAGCTGAGGGCACTCTGGTAGCCTAGTGGCAAGAAGCTGCACTGCAATCCTAGAGGTGGTTGTGTTGTTGTTATGTGCCGTCGAGTCGCCTGCGACTCATAGCGACCCTATGTACAACAGCCCTAAACTCCGTTCTGTCCTGTGCCAATCGCACTGTCTCTGACACTCCCATCCCAATTATCCCAGTCACTGAATCAATCCACCTCATAGAGGGCCTTCCTCTCCTACGCCGTCCCTCCACCCTCCCAAGCATGATGTCCCTCTCTAAGGACCGGTCTCTCCTCACTACATGTCCAAAGTAAGTTAGACGGAGCCTCAGAATCCTTGCCTCCAAGGAGCCACCCGGTTTAACCTAGAGGTACATGGTTCAAATCCACCAGTTCCTCTGCTGGAGAAGAAGGGGTAATCTCCTCCTGCACAAGTCTGATCTGATTTGATAGTACACACACAAAATTAATAATTTTTTTTAAAAAAAGGTCAAGGAGCTCAAGCAATTCTTTAGATTCATTTTTAAACAAAAGAAAAAACACAACTGGAGTTAAGAGCTGCTAGAGATTACATACAACTCGTCTCATTTAAAAAAAAAAGATATTCAGGTAGAATCAGTACACTACTCTAAATTAGCACAAGTAACACAAAATAAAGAGAACCCTGCAGCTACTTTTAAAATACACTAATTTAGACCCTACGTCTCCTGAGGAAAGAATAGTAATAAATTCCCATTTCATCAATCAATCTAATCTGCCCGTGATATTAGAAAGAAATGTCAGAAAAAGGCTTAAGCCTCCAGTATAATTCAAGCTAATTTTTAACTGGTACTGTTTCAATTTTCAACAATAAGGAATTAGAAGAGGAAAAGAAAGACTAGCTAAAACCCAAATTTATTAAAACCACTGTTAACAGAATATTTAAAACCTTTTCATTCAGGAGATGTGTCCAAACCCCTCAATTTTAAGGCTTTTACTTCCAGTATATTATGGAAAGCATAGTCACGGGCACATAAGCCGTAAATGTCAAAAGATCCTTCAAGAGAGTAAAGAGACAACAGAAAGGAAGGCTCCTGCCACTTGCTTTTAATGCAGTCCTCATACACACCTGGCTCAGTAAGGTCCCTTGTGAGTGTTGGTATCAGAAGAGCAATCAGACAGGGCCCTAGCTCCCTCAGAGGTGTTACAGGAGATGAGCATAGTACCATAAGCCTGGAGAAGCTGAGTATGCATGGATGTTGCTGGTAAAATAATTTACTTTCTTCTTGACATTAGCACAAGTCATTTCATCTTAAGATTTTCAGTAACCTTCTTTCCCCCCACAAACTTACTATTGCAGACATTTAGAAAAACCTATAACAAAATACCAAACTCTCCTGTTAAACTGTATATAAAATATTGTTATGTGCGGTCGAGTCACTTGCGACTCATATAGAGACCCTATGTACAACAGCCCTAAACCCTGTCCTAAACCCTGTGCCAATCGCACTGCCTCTGACACACCCATCCCGATTACCCCAGTCACTGAATCAATCCACCTCATAG
>NW_006399966.1:2943318-2952378 GCF_000299155.1 Elephantulus edwardii
ACTCCCATCTTACCAGCCCAGAAGCCAAATAATAAAAATTAATCCAAAAGTTAAAATCTATCAATAAAAGTATATTTTTTCTATATCTCATAGTATGCAATCCCTATACTCTAATAACCCAAGTACCCCCAAAGTCTATTTCTCAGTATGAACTTAAATGATATATTCTTTACTGTATCTCTCAAATCTGAGTCTCATCCAGAAACACTAAGAATGAGTCAACATATACAGTTAAGCAGAAAGATAATAAAAATGGTCCTAAGTTCTTTTTCAGAAAGAGAATAACATAGTTTTGTTTTAAAGTAGTCTGATTTTATCAGAATTTGAAAGCTAAGAAAAATTGACATGGGTGTGGAAGTTGTAAACATTTAAGAGAAAGGGAATGCTGTTAGAAAGATAAACAGTAAATTGTTTTATCTAGTCTTTAGTTAAGAAAAGGAATCAAATTAAAAATATTTTAGCTGAGTTGTTCTAACAAACTCAATCTAATAAAATTTCCTATTGCTGATTATTCTGTTGTATATTAGAGCAGTTCCTCAACAGATACCCAAATTGTTGCCATATGCTATCTGTTCTTCAAACTCATACAGGAGTAAGTTATTTTTAATGTCATAAGCTTTATGTAAAAGTTTTAAAAAAGTTACACAGATCTGTAGTCACCATTAACATGTTTAAACCTAATCCAAGTGCTCTTAAAATAGACACTAAAAATAGTAACCCTAGGGGAGCTCTGGTGGCCTAGTGGCAAGGAGCTGCACTGCAATGCCAGAGATATGCGGTTCGAATCCACCAGATGGTCTGCCGAAGAAGGAGGGGCCATCTACTCCTGTACCAGTCAGATCCAATTTGACGGTACACACACACACACACAGAAAATAATTTAAAAAAAATAAACAAAATAGTAACCCTAGAAAAAAAACCAATTCCAGTGTATAGAAATTTAACTCTAGAGAAATCCTTCAAATATAAGTTTTCACCCCTCCTCAAGTCCCCATCATCAGGCCTGTTGTCCTAAGCTATATACTTATGTCACAAACCACCCCTCCCCTCACCTAGGTCTGTCCTAATAACATTGTCCTCTTAAAATTCTCCTAAAGTCATGCTCTTCCTGCAAAGTTCTTATCCATCCCTTCCCCCCTTTTAACAAACTCATAATCCACAACTACAGAAAACAAGACCTGTGATAAGTTTCCACCACCCCAATCTACCCTATATGCTAAGCTCTTACCTACCCTAACATCACCAAACCTAAACCAGGCTCATTCTGACTTCTTCTCAGAAAGAAGCCCAGATCTCTCTTTTGCAATACTTAATATAAACTTCATGCAATATCAAAATTAGCACTACCCCCTCTACCCATCTCTTTCTAAACCACCCAACTAAAAAGTATTTAGCGATTTCTTCCAGATCATATGAACTGGAAGTTAACGGAGACCAGGTTCAGCTTCTCTTCAGAGTCAACTTCTAAAGATGCCTGAAAATATGTACATGTACAGCCAAGCACAATCAATAAGAGTGCATCTGAATTCCAAAATCAATCTCCATAATAGTCTATGTGTTTCCTACTGCCAAAGGGGCCCTTTAGAGTAGTGAGAGAAGATCTTCACCCTGAAACCCACAGCGTCCCTTTTCAGCAGGAAGTAGCTAAGAGAATACGCCGTCCCCTTTTCCTTATGACTCAGGGTGAAGTCTCTCTCAGGGAGGAGTGATAGGGAATGGCAAAGGATACACTGACAAAGAAGATTAATCAGAACTGGCTTTGACAAGCACTGTGGCATTTGGACAAGAACAAACTGGAAGGAGGGTAGAGAGAATAGTGCAACAATGAATGAGTGGAAGCCCAAAATCTCTGTAAATGTTTATGAAAATTAATAAAATATAATTATAATTAAAAAAAAAATAAAGATGCCTGAAAGCATCAATCTACTAACTCTGAAGAAAATCCTGTCTCTGCTGGTTTCTAGGAGACTTGTTTCTGTAAACTAATGCCATAAATAGAAAATCAGGGACCAAGTACAATTAGGATTCCCCCTTGGTTACTCCCCATCCTAACTCCCTTCCTAGTCATTTTTCTTTCTTTTTTTTTTTTTACTCTTGCTCCCTGTTTTATAAATATCTTTCAGAAAAGTGCCCTAGTGGTTCAGCCCCTGCTTGGGAAGCGGCACCTGTTACATGGTTGCCCTTAGTCAAAATACTTCCAGATCCCTCTTTTATCATATTCCGGCTACTCTTTTGTTTAACCCTGCTACTCACACTGCAGTCTTTTCATCTCGTGGCTACTCATCCAGTCAGAATTACCTGAAGATTAGCCACTGAAAGTGAACCAACCCTGGTATTCGCCCGCCACTGACCAGCCTTCTGACCCTCATCAACAGCCAGACCATGAACAAATTAAACTGCCAATGGAGCAGGAGGCCCCAGCCTCATCTCCAGGGTCTGAGGACACAACAGAATGTTGTCCAGTGCTACCAGAAGTGCCAACACAGCCTCCAACCCCTCTCCAGGAGGTTGAACCTCCACCATTCCATCATGAGGCTCCTGCTACAAAGCCCACTGAAGAAGTCAGGCCTTTCCCAGTACAGTTGGGAGGCACAAATCAGCCTACAGAGCTCCCTGAGGAGACAAGAGTCTTCTCTAGAGTAGCACGAGGCTCCAATTCAGTGGTTGTAACTCAATCTACCTGTTAGTGCTGCAGAGCTATTCTCCCTTAATTTCTCCCAAAATTAAAACTCAGACTCCAGATCCACTGTAGGAATCAGCATAAATGCACAACCCGTTTCAGAGGTTGTATCTCCACTCAAGTTAGAGACCTCAATACCACCTCATGAGCACCCCCACTGAGGGTCATGTTTATCTTAAAAAAAAAAAAAAGAGGCCCACTCCAGCCTCCTGAGCCTCCTATGAAGAACCTATTTCAAACTTCAATTTCCATGAGACTGAAATATCTCCAGTTCAGCAGGAGAGCGAAATACAGTCTCCAGCGCATCCATGCTGGAAAAACCTTCTCTAACTCAGCAAGGAATCCCATCTAAGCCTCCAGAATGCCCTTCAGAGATTAAGCCTTGTCTATTTCAAACTCCGTATCTTATACACCAGAGCCCCCCTAAGGAGGGTGAATTTTCTCCAGCTCATCAGGAGCCCCCAATTCAGGCTCTTGAGTTGAGATCCCTGTAAGTTGAACTTACCCTAACTCTGAGCAGCATCCAGAGGAAGTTCAATTCTCCCCAGTCCAGCAGGAGGGTCTTGTTCCCTCTCAGAATGCCCTTGTAAACGCTGAATCATCTTCATTGCAGCCAGAGGTCCTAGTTGCATTTTCAGAGCCTCCTAAGGAGAAAGAGCACTCAAGTTCAAGGTGAAGCCCCAGCACTCTCGCTTTCTCTCTCAAAGACTTGAGATGATGCAACCATCTCCAGATCATAGATAGCCTGTGTGTCATCTTTAGAATCCCCTAAGGTCTCACCCACCTCAAGACTCCTGAGATTTCTGAGGAGACTGAACCTTCTAAAGAGACTGAACCTTTGCCAGGGATTGATCAATTGATCGAGCCCCCTAATAAAGGAGACTCTTCAATCCAGCAGGGAGCTCTAGCACATCCTTCAAAGCCTCCTAACATGGTGGAATCTCTGACAGATGCACTGGCCTCCCCAGTTTAGCCTTTGAATCCACCTAAGGGGGATGTAGCTCAGTCTCTATTGCTTCATGAGTTTCAGCAACAGGTCAATAACAGGGTCAGCATGTAAATGTGCCCAGTGTCATAGCTCACCCTTTGAACCTAGATCCTATCATGATTCTTTCTGAAGTCCCACAAAAGGCTATACCTTTTTCACATTTTCCTGAGGTTGAGCATTCCACAATCCCACAACAGACTGAAGTGCCTTCTTCTAATGTTCCTGAGAAGACCATTGCACACTCAGGCCAATTTCAAAATAAACATCCACTTGAGTGGTATTATAGCTCAGACTTTGGACCCAGAGCTTACCAGGAATGTGAGAGTCTCTAAAGCCACTGTGCCTTAGTTGACTGTCAGCATCTAAGTCTAGAGTACTGCTTTTAGAACAACACTCCCCAGGAAGTTAGCTGAAAACAGCTTCCTGGACAAGCATGCAGACATGTCCCCAAAAACAAGGTGCATTCATGAGACCACATAAGACCCAGACGAGCAGCTGTGAAGGCTTAATTAATGAGAAATTAAAGCCCTCGAGATCTTGTGGAAAATACAGGTTAATGAGAAGCTTCTGTTCTTGAGAATATGTAGGAAATAGCTAAGGTGCTGGTGTGTCAACGGGTAGAGGCAACCACCACCATGGATGTGTTTCTCTTAATTTGGTGCCACAAGACCACCATCTTTACCAATGCCAAGGAGTTGAACACTGTGTTTGAGCTGAAGTGCATCATCGAGGGAATCCTGAGGCAGCCACCTGAGGAGCAGCGCCTGAACAAGAATGACCAGCTCCTGGAGGACAGACACCAAGACACTGGGCAAGTGTGGCTTCACCAGCAAGATGGCGAGTCCCCAAGTTCCGGCCACAGTGGGAATGGCCTTGTGGGTATGTGGCATGTTTGAGGACCTCCTCATCGAACCCTACTCTACCCCAGAGGAGCTGCTGGAGGTGATGGAGGTAGAGGATTCAGGAAGAAGCAAAGTTGAGCAAGCTGGGCCATGAGGGGTTGTCCCCCACCCTACCCCTTCCAATAAAGAGATCTGGGTGTTAAAAGAACCTCCCAACATTAATAAAACTCCATACTTATAAAAAAAAGAAAAGAAAAAGAAAATAGAGATAAGCTTTTTGTGTGTTTGTTAGGATCTTCTGAGTAAATCCTCAAAATCTCTGGTTCTTGGATATCCAATGACACACTCCTTTCTGGTCCCAGAGAGAATTGTTATATATATTACCTAAAGGTTTTTGAGATAATTGTTTGCCATGTAGAAAGAAGTTTGATTATTCTGATAGTAATGGAATGCTTGAATTCTCTATATATGCTGAGAAAAAGAAATCTCAGGGCCTTGGCTTTTGCCTCGGTCCACTGTGCCTCATTTTTTCTCTTTGTCTATTTTTCTGTCTTTTTCTCAGCAGTGTCATGTCCTTAAGTCCCACTGGTAAATGGCAACACAGGACCAGCACAACTCAGGTTGATTATTCTATAGCCCAATACATTTTATATATAATATCCAATGTATGGATATTACTTTATCTCCAGAACCCAATATAGATACTGAACCTTCTCCTACAAAGCAGGAGACACCAATTCAGCCTCCAGTGCTTCAAGAATTTGGGGCTAGTCCTCTAGTGAGACATGAGATGGCAACTCCACCCTTAGTCTCACATTCAACTTTCAGACTTGCCCAACATCCATAAAACTTGAAAACCTGGAGCTTACCAAAATTTCAGAACCCACTGCTGAGGTTGTACATTGTACAACCCTACACAGGAGTACTGTTCTTCCTGCAAAGCAAGTCACA
This sequence comes from Elephantulus edwardii, assembly GCF_000299155.1. Lineage (NCBI taxonomy): Eukaryota > Metazoa > Chordata > Mammalia > Macroscelidea > Macroscelididae > Elephantulus > Elephantulus edwardii. Next base: position 2,948,780 of record NW_006399966.1, read on the forward strand.
GTTAGTTAACCCTTTGGATTTAGAGCTTACCATACATCGAGACACAAATACAGAGGGTGCACATAATGCAACAATTCAGAAGACTCGAACTCAGACTCCAGAGCCTCCTCAGGATGCTGTAAGTTCAATTTCCAACAAGTCCTCAGGAGCTTTCCAATGTGGGAGAATCTCTGACAACCCGACAGCCAGCCTCAGTTCCACCTCCAAGTCAAGATAAATGTCAGCATTCAGCAGGTGCCCATTGTTGCCACTCAGTCTTCTAACTTGGAGCTTACTCTATCCTATCTCTAGAACCCAAAATAGAGGATGAGTCTTCTCCAACACAGCAAGAGCCATCAACTCAATCTCGAAAACCACCTGAGGAGGTTGTAACTCAGTCTTTCGTATATAACAGACAGGTCAGGACCAAGCTCAGAATTGAAATTCAACTGATGTCGCAGTTAGACCTACAGACCTGGAGCTTAATATGACTCCTCTATTCACCTCAAAGATTGGGCATTCCACTGCCTTGCGGAAAACCACACCTCTTCCAAAGCACAATACAGTCCAGTCTTTTGATCTAGAGCTTACCATAGCTCCAGAACCCTTTACGGAGACTAAGCTTTCTACAAACCTGCAGAGAACTACTTCTCCTCCAAAGCAAATTACAGTTCAACTTGTCAATCCAGAGGTGACTGTGATTCAGCATCCAGCATCCACCGAGACAGTTTTTCTTCCCCAGTGATTTAGCTTTTTAAAAACTGCAGCTCAAATAGAGGACACATGACTCTTCTTTCTGTTACTGACACATACGAGCTCTGTGTTTGCCAAGGTGAAACATCCTGACTGGCCTTCACATAGAGAAAAAGCTCCACAGAGTGCCTGTGCCAGAGCCCAACACGTACGATGGCTTCCTCACTGTCTTGTAAGATTGCCTTTCTTCATTTCTTCTCCACAATCAAAGTCTTTCTGGCTTCATTTTTCAACTAATATTGAACAAATTCCTTTTTTTTTTACCTTATATTTTTCAACATTTCTTTATTTTCATTTTTCTCTTTACTATTGTGACCAGTCTCCAGTCTCTTATTTCAAATGTCATTATTTTTCCTGTATTTTGAGTTAAAGTTTACAGAGACTAATTAATGATCCATCTCCATTTTGCCTTGTGACAAAATTAGCGACAGTCCTCGCCACGTAACAACACTCTTCTCTCTTCCTCCCTGGGCTCCCTGGTCCCATTTCCCCATCTTTCCTGACTCTTCCTGCCTTCTCAATTTTGTTTGAGGGTAAATACTGCCTTTTTGGTCTTGCACAGTTAATTACACTGAGCAGCACATTCCTCATGGCTGTTTTTGTTCCCTTGTAGGCCTGTGTGTTGTTTCAACCTCATGTTTGAAGAGTGTTTAAGGACCATAGTTTTGGAAATTGCATTAATTTCTATCAGACCAATAATGTTTGTCTTTTTTTTAAATTTTTTTAAATTTTTATTATTTTTGTGTGAGTGTACCGTCAAATCAGATCTGACTGGTACAGGAGGAGATTGCCCCTCCTTCCCCGGCAGAGCATCTGGTGGATTCGAACCATGCGCCTCTGGGATTGCAGTTGCAGCTCCTTGCCACTAGGCCACCAGAGCTCCCCTCAATGTTTGTCTTTTAAAGTAATAACTTAAAATTTTGTTCTACATTTTTGACATTGCCCATTTCCTTCTGTTGTGATCCTCATTGTAGCAGTCAGAAGTGGTAGCTGGGAACCATCTAGTTCTTCTGGTTCCAGGTGGGTGGAGGCTGTGGTTCACACCCTTTTTCCTTTAGCCTTATCATTTCATGCTTTAACTCCTTTAACTTCCCAATTTGGTTCAGTTGTCTTTACTGGATCATATTCCTTTTCCAATTCACTGAAAACGATACAACAAAATAGTTAAGAGGAGAGAGTCTAGAGTCAAACTGCTTAGATTTGAACTCAGCTCTGTGATTTAGATTCCTCATCTGTTAAGTTATTGTATCATAGTTTTCTACAGAGTTAGTTGTTGGCATTGAACCTCAAGAGTTTAACTTTTTTTTTTTAAAGCTTAACATCTTATAGAAAACACAGCATTTGTGGATCAATTTCAGCGGTATAGTACTTGTTGCAGAAGATCAAAGAATGCAGCCTTCAGGATGGCAGCCTTCGGTATGGATTGCATCTCAACGTCAAGAAAACAAAGATTCTTAACAATGGCCAATAGGCAACATCATGGAGAAGAGATTGAAACTGTCAACAGCTTCATTTTGCTTGGATCCACAATTAACACCGTTAGTACCAGCAGTCAGGAAATAGACATTGCACTAGGAAAATCTGTAGTTAGGGTCCTCTCTAAATTATTGAGTAGTAATATCAGCTTGAGGGCTAAGGTGCAGCTGATTCAGGCCATAGTATTTTTGATCGTTTGTTATGTACCTGAGAGGTGGACAATGGAACAAGGATGACAGAAGAAGAAGTGATGCCTTTGAGCTGTGACAAAGAGTCCTGAAGATCCCATGGATGACCAAAAGTACAGATATGTCTTGGAGAGGGGTGCAGCTGGAGTGCTTTTGTAGAAATGGTCACGATGTGATGCCTTTTCACTCCTTTTACTCCTGAAAACTCCATGGCTTTATTCCGTGACACAAGGGGCGTGTGGTCCTAAAAGAAAATAGAGAGAGATGAGAGGATTCCACAAGGCAGCAACTCTGCAGAGAGGCGAGGGGTTAAGAGAGGATGAGGGGATTCTCAAAACAGGCCAACCAAGAGATTATTCTGAGGAGGTCCTCACAGTCCCTGCAGACACAGGTGGAACAATCCAGGACTTTATGTGCTCAGTTTAGGGGCAGAGGAGGCTGTCCCAAGTCACTGATGCTCTTGTAGGACCAGTTACTGCCCAAAACACTCATCATTCTTAGGTAAATGGATTTCACAAGTAGAGCTTACTTTCCTCCTTACTTGAAAGGAACACCAAGAGAATACTGCTCGCCTCTCATCTTGCTCAAACATCAATCATCCGTTCTCCAGAAAGCACTCATTCCTATCCAACCTAAATGAAGGGGGCACAGTCCTCAGTCCTGGAGAGAGAATTCCCAAAAGGGTAGTCCACTGCACTCAGCCTTAGAAACAGGGCATTTGGACCCAAACGGGCTGGACCCTCTACTGCTTCAGAGCTGTCAGGCTCATTTTCTTTCCAGTAGAGTCTGACAAGAGAACAGACCCCAGCACAGGTCTGTGGAGCTCATTCTCAGATGTTTTCAGGATCTGCAGGTAGCAGAACTCCACCGACTGCCCTGTGGCTTTCTAGCTCATAACCAGGCCTTCAGGTCCACATTTAGACCAAGATCTGCCCAAATAAGGTATCCCATAGGTTCTGCCCAGCTGCACTCGCTATATTTCCTTATTTTCTTGAGTCCATTTGAAAGTTGTCACATTTTGTGGAAAGACGACTGCATGGCTAGATGAGATAAGGGGATACTTGGGCTTCGTATGGATTATAAGAACCCCTCCCCCCGCCCGGACCCCAAGGGTCCCCCTGGTTTAATATGTAGACATAACCTATTTTTCTTTCGAACCTGGGGATGGGATCAGAGAGAAGCTCCACCTTGTGTCGGGACTCC
>NW_006399966.1:2953433-2954286 GCF_000299155.1 Elephantulus edwardii
TTGATTCAGTGACTGGGGTAATCAGGATGGGTGTGTCAGAGGCAATGAGATTGGCACAGGATAGAACACGGTTTAGGGCTGTTGTACATAGGGTCTCTATGAGTCGCCAAAGACTCGACGGCACATAACAACAACGACAACAACCCCTCACACCCTTCACCCCTTGGAGCCCTAAAGCAATCCGATTGCACCAGTTAACCTCTCCCAGTTCACTATTTTGGTTTCTCCTTTTTTTTTTTTTAATCTCAGCTTCTTACATACCCTTACACTGCCCCCTGAGGTCTGCTCACCTCACCTCAGGCTGACTTTCATTAAAGTCCACTAAAGTAGGTGTGCTATTGAGCTCACCCAATTCCTACTTGTGTTTTATGTGTATCTTCCTGTCCTGACAGACTTGGTTCTAACTCCCTGTTGTTTTTGTTATGTGAACCTTGCCCTATCCTGAGCCAGTCTCAGTAATTCCGACACACCATTCCCTACATTCATACAGTTACTGTATGAATCCAACTCCCTAGCCCACCAAATATTTCCTCCACTTTTTAATTGCAGTCATCATTCCCCAATCTTATTGCCTCTGGTCCTGTCTACCCCCACCCAATCAATTTTCTCCAACACCAGGTTGCAGTGTCGTTTCATCCACTGCTATCTATATGCCAGCTATTTGTACCCATTCTTTTCTTGACATAGTGCCCATTCACTGGTTTTTGCCTGCCAGCTTCACTGTTAGGTATCATTGAGTTGAGTACTACCCACATTGTTGTTGTTGTTATGTGCCGTCGAGTCACTTGCAACTCATAGTGACCCTATGTACAACAGCCCTAAACTCTGCTCTGTCCTGTGCCAATCGCACTGT
>NW_006399966.1:2956816-2963015 GCF_000299155.1 Elephantulus edwardii
GAATAGTGCAACAATGAATGAGTGGAAGCCCAAAATCTCTGTAAATGTTTATGAAAATTAATAAAATATAATTAATTATAGAGAAAAAAAAAAGACCAAGGTAGACTAGGAAAAAAAAAAAAAAGACTGTAAATCTTCATGGAAGCCAAGTGCCACATCTTCCTCCCACAGGATATCTGTGTGTTGAAACACTGACCAAGTGATTAATTGGGGGAGGGAGGGGATTAGAAATAAATCATAGGAAAAGTGGATGGAGAAGAGACCGATTCATTAATGTCAAATTTCTGTGCACATCTCAAATAAAGGAAAAACCAGATATAGCTTATATTAGAAATGATGGGCATGTGGTTCAAATAGAGCCATAAGGCACTTTGGTGGCATAATCTGTAGCTTGATACACTGAAACAGGACAGAAAAAATAGGAAGATCATGGGACAATGAAAAGGTTTACAGCTCCTCGCCACACCACTGACTCACGGGGACCAGGGGAAGGGGGAATCACGCTGCTTCTTTTTCATCTACTAGTCTGTGTTCTTCTGGCAATTGTAGTTTTATCCACTGCAATATGCATAGGCCTTTTTTCCCCAGTGAGATTTAATTTGCCTGCTATAAAACTCACCATTTTAATTGCACAATTTGGTGTTTTTAAGTATATTCACAAAAATGTGTAGGCATCACCACTGTTTCTAGAATATTTCATATCCCCAAGACGAAAACTCATGCAACCACTAATACATTCTGTTTCTTTAGGTTTGTCATGTTTGTCTATTTCCTATAACTGTGACTATAAGATATGTGTTGTACTGTGAATTGCTTCTTTCACTTAATGTGATGTTTTCAGGGTTCATCTATGTTGTACCATGTCCTTCCTTCCATTTTATGACCAAATAATTGTATGTGTATGTCACATTTTGTTATTTCATTCAACAGATTAATCCTGTGAAACACAGAATCTACTTTGACACACATAGCATGGGCTAATATTTACCCATGGGAGAAAATGGAGGAAAACAAATTATAAAATCAATTCATTTATGTGTGTGTGTGTGTGTGTGTGTGTGTCAAAATAAAAGCTTATTGTTGAATACCATTGAGTTGGCACTGACCCATAACTGATCCTACAGAGGATTTTCAGAGGCAGTTAATCACACAGGAGGAGATGGGCTATCCTTCTCCTTCAGAGCATCTGGTAGCCTTGAATCATGTGCCTTCGGGATTGCAGTGCACTTTCTTAAACACTAGGATATCAGAGCACCCAATTATTGTTGATTCAACAATATTTCTTCAAGTGCCTGGTAAGCATTAGGCACCGTGTCAGGCACAGAGCCGACAGTGATAGCACGGTGTAGTCCCTGCCCTAGAGAAGCTGGCAGTTCAGAGACCGAAAGTAAACGCGTGATTGCATACCTAGTAACAAGGGCTGTGACACAAGAATGCACTCTGGCTTTCTCAAGGTCTCTGTCTTAGATTTAACCCCTCCCTTCCAATTCCACAGCCAAGGAATTAGTCCTCCCCCACCCCCACCCCCACCCCAGTTGGATGAATTAGGCCACAAAATTTTCTAAAGTTCTAAAGATTAAAATCAAAGTGCCTTGGATTTTAGGGCACTAGAAATAGAATTTGCATTAGAGCAAAGACTTCCTTCTTCCCAGTGAGTCACTTCTGGGCATAACATCCTTTTCCAGGGACTGCCTCCTTCTGACAACATTCCCAAAGAACATGAGATGAAGTTTCACCATCTTTGTCTCCAAGCAGCACCCTGTTGTACTTTTGCCAGGATGTGTTTGTTCTATTATCAGTCAAGGGACGTGTTATACTCTTTGCCAACATCATAACTCAAAGGAGCTGTTCTTCTATTCTCCTTATTCACTGTCCAACTTTCAGATGCATGGGAAGTAACTGAAAAGCCCATAGCTTGGATCAGAGGCTCCTTAAATCTTAAACTGACATCCTTGCTCTTTAACATTTTTGGAGAGGTCCTTTGACAGCAGATTTTCCCACTGCCACAAATCTTTTTCTTTGCCACGTATCTTTTGATTTCTTGACTCCTGGTACCAGAGATACTGATTTGTATCTAAGCAAGAGAAAATTATGGATGACCTCAATCCATTCTTTATCTCTCGTGATATATTGCCTATTTGTTGACTATTGAGCCATTGGTGAGGATTTTTGGTTTCTTGAAGGCTGTTGTCTTTGATCTTCTGCAAGCATTTCAAGTCCTACTCACTTTTAGCAAGGAAAGTCATTTCATCTGTGTAAAGCAGGTTGTTGATGAGTATTCCACCACATTCTTCTTCATAAAGACTTACTTCTCTGATGATTTACTCAGCGTACAGATTGAATAAGTATGGAGAAGGATACAGCCCTGTTGCACACCTTACTTGATTTTAAACCATGAAGAGTTTCCTTGCTCTGTTAGGACAATAGCCTCCTAGTCTAGGTATAGGTTTCCCAAGAGCACAATTAAGTTTTCTGGGATTCCCATTCTTCTCATGCCAGCCATAATTTATTGTGTAAAATCTGTAACCTGATTTCAACTGTTCTCTTCCTGATGGCAAAATCACATGTTAAGTCTTCAAACTGACATCTTTGCTCTCCAGCAATTTGGAGAAGTCCCTAACTGCAGAGTTCTCAATGAAGTATGTATTTTGATTTTCTGATTTCTAGCACCAAGTTATTGACTGTGAATGCAAGTAAGATGAAATAATTGACAATTATAATATCTTCTCCATCTATTATGATCTTGTCTATTGGCCCAGTGGTGAAGATTTTTGCCTTCTGGATGGCCTAATAGTAAGTAGTGGTGTTATAATCCCAAAGGCCCATGGTTCAAATCCAACAGCTGATCTATGGGAGAAGGATGGGCAGTCTCCTCCCATGTAATTTACTGACTCAGAAAATCCACTAAAGGTTTAGTTATGGGTCATTTACAACTTGATGGTACTGAACAACAACAACAGATGTTGAAACGAAAGAACTGAGAAATTCAAGTATCAAGTTCCAATATTTGAAAGATACCATGGACAAAATCTGGAATGAACCAGGAAGCATCAAAAGAAGATGGACTGATGTCATACAAATAATACCTAATCATATACACCTTTTAAGAAGTCCTTTCCCTTATCTGTTTCAATGCAGTGTACATCATTTATCCCCTTTTCTTAATTTCCCCTCAACCTCGATGTCAGTCCTGTGACATTATGCTGTATTTGTTCTTTTGTGACTGAGATATTTCACTCAGCATAATGTCCTCTAGGGTCACCCGTTTTGTATAATAGTAACGTGGACTGAGGTGGGATGGGGAATTGTACAACAACGAAAGAGATTCTTTTTTTTTTCTTCAAAAGAGAAAAGTTAACTGGGGGTGGGGGGGCAGGGAGGAAAATGTGCAACAATGAATGAATGGAAATCCAAGTTCTCTATAAACTTTCATTAAAATCTCAATTAAAAAAAAAAGAAGATGGAAAGAATACACTGTGTCACTGTACCAAAAAGACTTGGTGGACACAGAACCATTTCAAGAAGTAGCGTCTGATCAAGCACTAGTGGTGATGAAAGGAGAAGTTCAGGCGCCATTGAATGAATTGGCCAAAAAGAAATCCCCAAGAATTGATGGACTGACATATTTCAACGAAGAGATGGGGTCCTAGATGTGCTCACCAGGCTGTGCCAAAAAATTTGGAAGACAGTTACCTGGCTTACAAAGTGAAGGAGATCCATATTTGATTCTGATTTATGACAATGCTATAGATCAGGGCTGCTCCAGAGTGGCCTAGTAATAAGGAGTTTTGTGGCCAATTCAAAGGCAAGTGGTTGAAATCCACCAGCTGCTACCCTGGAGAGAAACAGACAATCTACTCTCATGCAATTTACAACCTCTGAAAACCCACTGGAACTCCAGTACTGGTCACTTCTGACTATGGCACACAACAACAGCGATAATAGGACAGAGTGTTGTTGAATTCAAACCATGTGTCTGTGGGATTGTAGTGCAGCTTCATACCACGAGGACATCAGAGCTCTCTATGGGACAGAGTAGCCCTGCACACTAGGATTTTGAAGGCCGTGGTCCTTAGAGAAGCATGCTGCTACATCTTTCTCATCTGGAGTCACCAGTGGGTTTGAACTGAAGCCTTTTGGTGTCCTGACAGCTTAAACATTGAACCACTAGAGTTTCTCTTCAATCACTCAGTTAACCCTTGACAAGATGGATTGTAACATGGGCTTAAGCATGGTGGAGATTGTGAGGATGGGACAGGATAGGGCACGGTTCTGATCTGTGTTCACAGGGTCACTATGACTCATAGTTGACTTGACAGCACATAGTTGACTTAACAACACATCTATAAAAACAATCAACATCATTAAAAACAGTAACAAAACCTTCTCTGCTACATGATATCCTTTAGATATTCTCTCAGGTAAACCCTTACTAACCTGCCTGGCAAACCCTAGGTAATCAATTTTTATAACTTTAAAATCTGCATATGTCAAAACCAGACATCTTGCACAAATTCTAGTTTTCCTACCCCTGCCTTTTGATTGGTCTGAGGCTGAGACAGCCTGACATTGAATGGTTTCTCTTGGGAGAGAGGGCCATCCTTTTATGGCTAATCGTTGAGTATGTGGTTCTTCTTTTCTTTAAAAAGACACATCAAAAGGCTTTATATGCAGGGAGGGGAGATTTAATAGAACAAGCTGAATCCACTGTCATCATCTGGCCCCCCAGAGTCCTCCTCCTCTTGTCCGCCGCAGCTGGGGTGGAGGCAGCTGCAGGTGTTGCAGAGACAGAGTTGGCGGAGATGGCCACGGTGCCACAAGCAGGCACTAGACAAGAATGTCTTCAATATTCTTCCCATTTGGTTCAGTGATGATCTTGCGGAGCTGGTTATAGTTGGCCTCGTTGCCCGTACTATCCAAAATCTTTGTGATGTCCTTGGCACTGGAGAAGAATTGCCCTCAATGGCAGCCTGGAGATAGGAGGTGAGGTATTGCAACTCAGCCCCACATATGTGAACTCAGAGGCTTCAGGGAGGAAAGGAGTCATGGTTCTCCTTTAAAGTGCAGGTATCCAAGTGAAGGAAGGGCCTTTATAGAGCCTCAGTGAAAAAGAGGCTGACTCTCAATGATAAGAGTAAATACAGTGGCTGTGACAGTGGACTCAAATGTAACTAAGAAGCTGCCCCCTCCCAGGGCTGGAGAGGGCAATCTTGAGCAATTATCGTCACTCCTTTACTCTGACTCTCCAGTCTCTCACTCAAGGGTTATAATGACTGAGGAAGAAAAGTGTGCTTTCCACTAGCTTGTATGGACAGAGAACCCTCTACAAAATAGGACATACATTTTTCTTCTTTTTTTAAGTGAACATTAACCATTTATTCAAAGTTAGACAGAAGTTGAAGGAATCTTCTATGACATAAAGCCATTTTGAATAGTTTCATGCATGTCTCAACTGAGCAGGAGGAGATGGTAAAAGAACAAGTGAGGAGACTATGAGGAGGCATATATGGCCAGTGAGATGGTAGAAGCACTCTGCAGCAGCCACCCCCAGCCTGCTGTCCTCCCTGACCGCCTGCATGTGTTGCATTAACAGCATGCTGAGGGCCAATTTTTAATGCCATTTGCCTCATTATTAATGTCAAAAATGCCTTCCTGGATTTTTTCATAAATTTCTTTTACTATATTAATAAATCATGCTTGGGAGGGTAGGGGGACAGCGCAGGAGAGGAAGGCCCTCTATGAGGTGGATTGATTCAGTGACTGGGGTAATCGGGATGAGTGTATTGGAGACGGTGCGGTGCGATTGGCACAGGACAGAGCAGAGTTTAGGGCTGTTGTACATAAGGTCACAATGAGTCACAAGAAAATCAACGGAACATAACAACAACAACAACATATTCATAAATGACTCTTCTACATTAAGTTTGGAAGCAGTCTTGACTGAAACCTTTCACTGAAGGAAGGGCAGTTAAAAAGCCAGGACCAAAATCTGGCTGGACATAAAAGTTCCAGACTTACTGGAGAATAAAAGTATAATAGTTATATTCACTTATGTGCCTTATGAACTTGTTTCAATCTCTCAAGTATCCTATAAGAGGGTACTTTTAGGTGAGCTCTGGTGGCCTAGTGGCAGGAAACTGCACTGCAATCCCAGAGGTGCACAGTTCAAATCCACCAGATGCTCTGCTGAAGAAGGAGG
>NW_006399966.1:2963906-2981575 GCF_000299155.1 Elephantulus edwardii
TAGATGTTCATTGAAATGAAAAATAAACAACCTAAGTTTAAAAAAAAAAAAAAAAAAAAAAAGAATGGCCATTCAAACCTGAGGCTGAACTCATTTCAGCCAAACAACATATAAGCCTATCAAGTGAAAACACCATGAGGAATGTACTCCTCAGCAAAATTAACCCGGCAGACCAAAAAGGCATCATTTATCTCACAGTACAATTCAGAAGGTAGGAAGGGGAAGGAAAGATGGGCAAATAGGAACAGGGACCCCAGGGAGAAAGTGTGAAGGGTGTTGTTACATGGAGAGGACCACAGCCATTTTGTCACAAAACTAAATAGGGATTGATTATTGAATGGGAAACTTATCTGCTCTGTAAACTTTATTAGAAACCACAGGGCGGGGGTGGTGTGGAAATAAGGACAGTCACAAGGAAGAGACTAGGGAACTGGAGACAACAGTAAAGAGAAGAATGAGGATCAGGAAATATTGACAAACATACAGTAACCATAGAAGTGGTTCAATGTGGGTTGGAAAAATGAGGAAGACCTCAAGGAAAATGGCCTTCATATCAGCAGAGGGAGAAGAACCAAGGAGGAAAGGAATTCTTACAAGACAGTGAAGGGGCCATTGTACGTGTTGGGCTCTGGCACAGGCACTCTGTGGAGCTTTTTCTCTAAGTGAAGGCCAGTACAGGACAACGTTTCATCTTGGCAGACACAGAGCTCACACATGGGAACATTACTTCTGTTCTTGGCACTCTATGTTGATGCATAGTTAGAGACATGTGACCCTTCTCTGGGATGAAATATAAAGAAAGCTGAGTCCCTGGTGAAGAAGGAGCTGCCTCTGTTGATGCTGGATGCTGAGTCGTGGGAAGAATCTCTGGATTCACAAGTCGAATTGTAACTTGCTTTGAAGGAGATGCAATCTTCTCTGGGGTTGTAGAAGGCTTAGTCTGCAATGGGTAAACTCTACATACAAAGCCCTAAGTGTGTTATCCTTTGAAGGAGGTGCGATTTTTGTGCAGGACAGTGGAATGTTCCATTTTTGAGATGAATTGAGGAGGTGTGGTAAGCGCCAGGTCTGTATGTCTAACTGTGACATCAGGTATGCTTGAATTTTGAGCTTGGTCCTGACCTGTAGAAAGAACTGTCACCTCATTATTTTTGGAGATTGAGTTACAGCCCCTCAGGTGGGTCTAGAGATTGAGTTGGTGGCGCTTGCTAGGTTGGGGAAGACTCAACTTTAGTTTTGGGATCTGGAGATAGAGTAAGCTCCAAGTTCAAAGGCTGAATGGTGGCACTGAATTCAGCACGTTTGAATGCTGAAATTTATCTTGGCTTGGAGGTAGACCTGGGGCGGGCTGTTGGGTTGTCAAAGATTCCACCACTTTGAGTTAATTTTTGTGTATGAAGTGAGTTGTGGATCTTGCTTGAGTTTTCTACAGATAGTTTCATGGACCTAGGACTAAAACCAAGGACTATAAAATTCATTAAAGAAAAGCTTGGAAGAACTCTAGAAGTCCTAATTTACAACATAAACAGTCTTCCAAGCATCCTGAAAAATCTACAACCAGGATAGGATAAAATAGATGAATGGGACCTTCTAAGAATCAAATCCCTATAACATCAAAAAACTTCTCTAACAGGGTAAAAAGGGAAGTCACAGACTGGGAAAAAAATATTTGGTAATGAAATGTCAGACAAGGAACTTATATCTAAAATTTATCAAATACTCAAGCACCATAATAAGATAGGTAAACAATCCAACTGAAAAATGGGCACAGGATATGAGCAGACACTTCACCAAAGAAGACATTCAGATGGCAAACAAACACATGAAGAAATATTCAAAATCCCTAGCTCTAAGAGTGATACAAATCAGAACAACAATGAGATATCATCTCATCCCAGTAAGAATAGCAAAACTTAACAGAACAGCAAACATCAAATACTGGTGAGGTTGCGGAGAAACTGGAACCCTTATTCACTGTTGGTGGAAGTGTAAAATGCTGCAACCACTATGGAAGGCTGTATGGTGCTTTCTCAAAAAGTTGCAAATAGAAATACCATCTGACCCAGCAATTCCACTACTGGGAATATACCCTAAAGAAACCATAACTGCCGCCGAAGCAGATATATGCATACCCATGTTTATCGTGGCTTTGTTCACAATAGCAAGGAGTTGGAAACAACCTAAGTGCCCATCAACAAATGAATGGCTAAGAGAAGCTCTGGTATATTCACATAATGGAATACTATGCTGCACTGAAAACCAAGGAACTCATGACATATTATACAAAACGGGTGATCCTGAAGGAATTATGCTGAGTGAAATAACTCAGGCACAAAAGTACAAATATTACATAGTGCCACTGTTGCGACATTGGGGTTGAGCGGAGACTGAGGCCACTGTTGTGACATCGGGGTTGGGGGGAGATTGAGAAAGAGGGATAAATAATGTATATTGCATTGAAACAGATGAGGGAGAGAACTGTTTAAAAGGGATATTTGATTAGGTATCATTGTCATAACAGGAATCCAGAATGAAGGCTACACAGAGGAGTGAACTTGGGGGGAGGGAGTGTATAACAATGAAAGAATTTTTCTTTTACTTTTTAAAGAGAAGAGAGAATTGAGGGGAAGGGGTAAGCAGAGAGAAAAGCACAACAATGAATTAATGGAAATCCAAAGTCTGTAAACTTTCATTAAAATTAATAATTAAAAAAGAACACACACACACACACACACACATACACACAAAAGAAAGCTTAAACAGGATCCACATCTCACACCATACACAAAAATCACCTAAAAGTGGATTAGAGATGTGGGAGTAAAGCCCCAAACCATAAATTTCTTAAAAGACAAACTGGAATCAAGCTTAGAGGCATAGTCTACGGTACAAAGAGACTGCCGAATACAGCCAGAAATGCACAATCTGAAGAGGATAAAATTGATGAATGAGACCTTCTAAAGATTAAATCTGTGTTCATCAAAAACTTTTTCCATCAGGGTGAAAAAAACCCTACTGACTGGGAACAAACATTTGGTAATACCATCTCAGACAAGTGTCATAAGGGAAGTCTATAGAATAAATACTCCTGGGCCTCCACAAGAGAAAGACTGATAATCCAATTAAAAAATGGGCAAAGATATGGAAAGAATTTTCACAGAGGAAGATTTAAATGGCCAACAGACACATGAAGAAATACTCAAAATCACTGGCAATAAGAGAGATGCAAATCAAAACCACAATGAGATACCATTTCACTCCAGTATCAGTGGCAAAGTTTAATAAGACAGCAAATAATACATACTGGAGAGGATGTGGCAAGATAGGAACTCTTAAACATTGTTGGTGGGATTGTAAAATGGTGCAACCACTCTGGCAGTTTGGCATGTCCTCAAAAAGCTGAACATAGAGATTCCATAAGACCCAGCTCTTCCATTGCTTGGAATAGGTTGTTGTTATGTGCCGTCGAGTCGTTTGCGACTCATAGCGACCTTATGTACAACAGCCCTAAACCCTGCTCTATCCTGTGCCAATCTCACTGCCTCTGACACACCCATCCCGATTACCCCAGTCACTGAATCAATCCACCTCATAGAGGGTCTTCCCCTCCTGCGCTGTCCCTCCACCCTACTAAGCATGATGTGTCTCTCTCTCCTTACAATATGTCCAAAATATGTCAGATGAAGCCCCAGAATCCTTGCCTCCAAGGAGTAGCCTGGTTTAACCCTCTCCAGGATGAATCTATTTGTTTTCTTGGCAGTCCATGGAACATTCAATACTCTTCTCCAGCACCACAGTTCAAAGGCATCAATTCTCTTTCTGTCCTCCCTAGTCATTGTCCAACTCTCTGATGCATAACAAGTGATTGCAAAGACCATGGCCTGTATCATGGAATATAGCACAAGAAAAAGAGAACTGAGGCTCAAACGGAGACACCAGTGTTCATAGCAGCATTATTCACCATTGCAAGAACATGGAAATAGCCTAGATGTCCAACTACAAACAAATGGATTGAGAAGTTGTGGTACATTCATACAATAGAATACTACGCAGCACACAAAAGCAATGATTTTCTAAATTACTACCTAATTTGGGATTGGAGAACATTATGCTGAATGAACTCAGTCCCACAAGGATATATACTGTATGAAATCATTACTGTAGAATGAATATAAGGATCCAAGGGAGGGGAGGGTGGAAGCAGAGAGATAAGGATGTAGGGAAGGAAGGTGTTGTTAATCATAGGGTTGCGCAATTCGACGGGGCAGGTTTGTGAAGCAAATAGGAAGGATCTTGTGTGAAAAAAAATGTCTTCAAACTTTATCAATAAATCTCTATAAAATTGTAAATAAAGGAACGCATTAAAGTAAAGACATTTCTTTGGTGCTCACATCTAGGGAGTATTCTGGCTACACTTCAAAAAAGCACCTTTTCTCCTAGTATCTAAGACAGTTTCTATGTGGTAGTTTTTGAAAATGTCCCCAAATGGCTGCATCTAAACTGAGCTAGTTGAGTTCTTCCCAGAGTTGTTTTTCTAGTTCCTTGTCTTAGTGAACAGCTCTGGGACAGATGGACCCTTCTTGTTTATAGACCTGTTTATAGAACTAGATAAACATCAAGCAAATGATGGTTTGTCCTTAAGCTATGCATTCCATCACCCTATGTATTTCTTAATCTAATCATGTCTTGAGGGTTGTTTGTGTAACAAGATATATGAATAGTTAATTACTCCCTCCACACCCTTAGAGGGTAATTCTCCTGGCCTGATGCCGCCAGGTTCTTGTAACACTGCTTCCTCTGGTCAGTAAGTTTCTTGTCCCAATAAACTAAAAGGAAAGTCTTTTAGTTTGTGTCTGGGTCAATTTTTTGGTGTGGGGAACCTACTCCCAGCAGTTACCTCATTTCCCTTTCTTATACTGACAAACATGTTGCCCTACCATGCAGACAGAGCAGAGATGAATGTGGAACAGAATGCACCCCTCCACAGCAGTGGGGAGAGAGAAAACATAACCTAAACCTAATCTTTTCTACCACAAGCCTCAAACTGTCATGGTGCATGTTCTCACTCAACAATTAGATGGTTTTTTCTGCCTTGGTGATGAGGAAGGATCCATCCTCTCCAGTGATCCTGGAGTCCCTTTGAGTGATTCTGGGTCCCTCTGAGAGATCATATGGGTCCCCATGTGTGATCCTGGGTTTCCTCGAGTGATCTTGGGTTGCAGCACCAAAATATGACCGTGCATATTTCCCTAGTTTAGGTCTCTACTGCTTAGATAAAGTATTGAACCTGGTGGGAGGAAACAGGAAGATCAGTTGAGGACAAATCCTCTGGTCTCTTTGAACCCTCTGTAGGTTGTCTGTTCTGTAAAAATTAACCCTGGGATAGCCTGAACTGAGAGAAAAGGCGAGACAGGAGTGAAGGTGAAAGTAAAGACAGTTATAAAAGATATATTCCAGCAAAACAAGGAACTCATTCAATATTATTCAAAATGGGTGAGCCTGGAGGACATTATGCTGAGTGAAATATCTCAGTCGCAAAAGGACAAATAGTGTGTGCTGCCACTGCTGTAAAATGGAACTGATATCAGGGTGGGGGTAAGACTGAGAAAAACTGGATAAATTGTACATACTGCACTGAAACAGATGAGGGACTGAATAATTTAAAAGTGATGTATGATGGGGTATTATGGTTATCACAAGAGTCCACAATTAAGGTTGCATAGTGGAATGTACTTGGGGCAGTGGGAGGGGTGTAGGGGGATTGTGTACCAGGGAGGGAGTTTTTCTTTTACTTTTGAAAGAGAGGAGCGAACTGGGGGGTGGGGGGAGAGGGCTGGGCGGGTAGAGAAGTGCAGCAATGAATGAATGGAAATCCAAATTCTCTGTAAATTTTCATTAAAATTATTTTAAAAAATTAAGATAATTGAATAAATAAACAAAAATTTAAAAAAAAGAGAGATATATTCCAGAAAGTGAGAGAGAGTTGGGTCATTCTCCTGAAGTAAAAAAGTGGAGAGACATTGCACCTTGTCTGTTGTGGGTTAATATATCTTTCACTTCTGTATTTGGGTGTGCTTCCAGATGCCAATGAGATGATGTCATGGATAGTTCAAAATGTGGTGGGTGGTTCCTACTCTACTCTGTTGTTGCTGACATCATTGTTCCCATGATGAGTTTTTCATGTGTCTAAAACATTAACCAGGTGGATCTGTGGACAGTCTCTACCACACACATCAGGATTGCGAGGCATTTTGGTCCAATGCTACTGGTTCCCTGCTTTTGATGGGGTAGGGCCTGGTCTTGACCACTTCATTTGACCTTTCTCTGTGACTGACTCCTAACAGAAGTTTGGCTTCATTTTGCCTGACTTACCTAATTTTGACTCCCAACAGTTCTACTTCTGCTTTGACCACTCTGTTGTTAGTATCTGTAGAGTCAGCTCCAACTCATGGGGGCCCTATGC
Organism: Elephantulus edwardii; assembly: GCF_000299155.1. Lineage (NCBI taxonomy): Eukaryota > Metazoa > Chordata > Mammalia > Macroscelidea > Macroscelididae > Elephantulus > Elephantulus edwardii. Next base: position 2,970,370 of record NW_006399966.1, read on the forward strand.
TCAACAAAACAAACTATCACCTGGTCCTGAGCTGCCTTCATGATAATCATCATATTTGAGCCCTTTGTCTCAATCAAAGTTTAGTGCTTTCCAACCTAGGAGCTTATTTCAAGGACCATATAGGTCAATGTTCTGTTGGAAACCATAAGGTTGTCATTGGCTAATTTTTAGAAGTAGATCACCAGGCCTTTCTTCTTAGTCTGTCAGCTCCATTGAAATCTGTCCACTATGCCTGAACCCAAAGATAGCTGAAATACAAGTGCCATGGCTTTCAACACTATCTAACTATAGGCAAACTGATTAACAGGTGGTAGTGAATAACAGTCCCTTCACTAGCAGTGTCTTTTAGACACCTGTATTCTTCTTCAAATCTTACCTCTCATTTAGCTGCAATGGAGTTGGGCCTTAAGTCACATTAAGGTGAGCTTTAGTTTGCTGACACTCTCTTCCCAGATGCTCAACTTGGAGTCTATTAGGTGGGCTCACAGTCCATTTGTGCTTTCTCTTTTTTGTGGAAATATTCACAACATGTGTGTACTTTTTGCTCCCCCTACTCCCCACCCAAAAAAATCTATCGCTTTATTTCCTGACACAAGAGATATATGGTCCCAAAAGAAAGTAGAGGAAGATGAGAGATTACCACAAGGTAGCAACTCTACAGAGAGGCTAGGAGTTAAGATTAAAAGATGGAGGATTAAAAAAAAGGCAGACCTAGAGATTACTCTGAGTTTTTCACCATCCCTGCAGGCAGCAGGTGGAGTAATCCTGGATGTTATGTGCTCAGTTTAGGGGCAGGGGATGTTGTGCCAAGTCACTGATACTATCACAGGACCAGTTACCATCCAAAACACCAAATAGTAGGTAAACGTGTTGTTGTTGTTATGTGCTGAGCAGTCACCTGACTCATAGCGACCCTATGTACAACAGTCCTAAACACTGTTCTATCCTGTGCTAATCTCATTGTCTCCGACACATCTACCCCCATTATCCCAGTGACTAAATCAATGCATCTCATTGAGGGTCCTCCTCTCCTGTGCTGTCCCTTCAACTTCCCAAGTATGATGTTCCTCTCCAAGGACTGGTCCCTCCTTACAACATGTCCAAAGTATGTCAGACAGAGCCTCAGAAACCTTGCCTCCAAGGAGCAGCCTGGTTTCACCCTCTCTAAGATAAACCTGTTTGTTCTCCTAGCAGTCCATGGTATATTCAATACTCTTTGCCAGCACCACAGCTCAAAGACATCAACTCTTCTTCTATCATCCCTAGTCATTGCCCTGCTTTCTGATGCATGGCAAGCAATTGCAAAGATTGTGGCCTGGATCAGGTGTACTTTAGTCTCCAGACTGACATCGTTGCTCGTCAGTACTTTGGAAAGGTCTCTGACAGCAGACTTTCCCAACGCAATTCATCTTTTAATTTCCTGGTTGCTGGTACCAAGAATGTTGATCGTAAACGAATTAGTGTGGGTAAAAGGATTTCACATGCAGATCCTTACAGTCCTCCTTATTTAAAAGTAATGCCAAGGGAACACTTGGTTTCTCTATCCTCCCCTTTCATCCTGCTCAATCATCAATGTTCATTCTCCAGAATGTATTCAGTAGGGGTAGTCTTCAGTCTTGGAGAGAGAATTCACAAAAGGGCAGTTCGCTGCACACAGCCTTAGAACAGGGGTATTGGAATCCAAACATGTGGTGAGACCCCCTGCTGCTCCAGCGCTGTCAGGCTCACTTTCTTTTCTGACGAATCTGACAGAGCATAGGCCCCAGCACAGGTCTGTGAAGATCATTCCCAGGAATTGGGCTGCATCCAAGCCCCCATCCCGGAAGTTTTCAGGATCTGCAGGTAGCAGAACTGTCCTCTGGCTTTCTGCCTCATACTCAACCCTTCAGATACCAAGACCTGCAGGAATAAGGTCGGGCCCTGCCTGGCTGCAGTCTCTACCTTTCGATATTTGGTTGTGAGTCCATCTGAAAGTCACTTGTCACGTTCTGTGATGCAAAAACAACTGCAAGGCTAATGATGTAACTGAAACCTTGGGCTTGGTATGGGTTACAAGAGTGCCCAAGTGGATCCCAGGACCCTCCCACGGCAATAAGGTGCAGTCATAACATGTCTGTTTTTCCTCTGAGGCTGGGGATGGGTGGGAGGGACGTTCCCCACCTTGAGCCTGGACTCCAAATGCCAGGTTGCGCTGACGCCCTCCAACAGGCAGAGCTGGGGAAGCATATTTTGTTGTTATGTGCCGTCTAGTCGCCTGCAACTCATAGCGACTCTATGTATCCACAGCCCTATATATACCCTGCTCTATCCTGTGCCATTCTTGTCTCTGACGCAACAACCTCCATTGCCCTAGTCACTGAATCTATCCGTTTCATCGAGAGTCTACCTCTCCCGCTATCCCACCACCCTCCCAAGCATAAGCCTGTGGCAGGAGAAGCGATAGCTTCAGGGTGACGCAAAAGGCTGGGGCTGAGCAAGATAAACCAGAAAGCAGGATCTGACGGACACTGGGTGAGAGGCAGATGTCCGATCCGGTCCTTGAGTCTGAACGCTGCAGACAACACTCACGCTGTGGCTCCCGAGGTCGGGATCTGAGGTCTTTGGGGAAAGCCCGGGTCCACTACGAGCCGCCCGCTCCCTAACCTCGCCGGGCTCTACCATTCGCTCCGCTGGCCGGAGGCGGGGCCAGCGCCCCAAGCCAACGTGATGGCGTCAGGACCGTAGACGCTGCTTCCTGTTGTCAGTGGCCCGGAGGGCACAGCTTCCGGTAAAGGCAGAGGGGCTGCAGAGGCTGAGTGTGCCCCCGCCCCTCGTCCCCGCTCCCTTTGGTGAGTCAGGGGTTGGGGGTGTGGAGGGCTGCTGAGGGGCGGCGGGGCTGAGACTCGAGCAGGCGATGTCTCCATCGACCAGTCCTCTCTGATCCCAAACCTTGGCTGTTGTGAAACGGTCCAATTTCAGAGCCCCTAGCCCAAACCCCGCGGCTCGTCCAGGGTCCTGTCCTCCCCATTTAATCACAGCCTTCAGCCTGCATTGCCACTGCAGAGCTGACCTCTTCACCTACTCCCACCTGTGATCCGAGTCCAACTCTTAACCTCTTCTTCTTTCTGTCTCTTGGCGTATAATGCAGCCTCACTCCAGATCCTTTCCTAGCCCCGATCTTTCACTTCTGACTGGTGTTCTGGCCTTCAGAGCCTTGAAGTGCCACTGTGTGTGGTGGGCCATGGTCACAGAACCCAGTGTTTCTGCCTGCCAAGGCTGATTGCAATCAGTCCCAGCACTAAACACAGGGTATGATGGGCGCCAGAGGTGATGTTTAATGTTGTAAAGAATGTAAGTGATTGGGTCCTGGGGAGGCTGAGAGATCTGGATGGATACATTGAATTCCTTCTTTTGTAGGTGCTGGGTCATTGAGCTTTGAACGTTTTAGATTACTCATGAGTACAGGAAGCCAAGAGTAGCTGAGGCAGAGACTCCTGAGACACTCAGGTCCCATATTTAGCATTAATAGTCCCTGGAGCTTTGAGTTGGCCACCCTTATACGTTAGTTTGAGAGGCCTCAAAGAGAATTCATTTCTTACCATTTCACCAGTCTAGTTTCATTTGTCTAAAAATTAATTGTAAGTGTACCTTGGGATCCCGCCTTTGCATTGCAGTATATCTGAACAGTTTTCAGCCTTATCCAAAATTTGGTTTCGTGCAGAGAATAACATAATTGCTCTATAAATTATATGCCTCAACTTCCCATAGTCTATGAAAAGGAAACGATAATACCACCTGTGGCTTTTTTTTTTAATTCATCCAGTGCCAGAGTGCTCCTTAGAGGCAAGGATGGTGAAACTTTGCCTCACATACTTTGGACATGTTGTTAGGAGTAGTTATTTCTTGGAAAGGGACATCATTCCTGGAAAGGTGAGGGGTCAGAGATAATAAGACAGGGTTCAGATCTACTTTTCATAGGGTCGCTATGAGTCATACTTGACAGCATCTAGCAACAATAACAACAAATATGTGTCACGCACTGTTCAGAGCACTGGAAGTGAAATGAATGACATGAACCCTTTCAGAGATAGGATAATATTCAAATCAGAAATAATTTTAAGAACATCATATATGATGGAAACAAAAGATCATTAAAAGACAGAAAAGACCGAAGTTTATGTCAGAAGAGACTATGAAACTTGCTCTAAAACTTACAGAAGCTAAAACAAATGGGGAAAAAATGATGATATAAGAGAACTGAAAAAAGTTTGAAAGGGCAGCTCAAGAGGACAAAGCAGAGTATTATAAGAAAAACGCACAGAAACCTGGAGTTATAAAATCAGAAGAACACACTTAGCATTTCTCAAGCTGAAAGAGTTAAAGAACAAATTCAAGCCTTGAGTTGTAACACTGAATGATTTTTATGGGCAAAATATTGAATGACACGGGAAACAAACAAAAAAGGATGGAAAGTCACTGTACAAAAAAGAATTGGCTAGGGCTACACCGTTTCAAGAGGTAGCATATCTTCAAGGACCAGTGGTACTGAAGAAGTCCAAGCTCCATTGCAGTCCTTGGCAAAAAAACAACTCAAACCCCCTTACTACTGTCAAGTCAGAACCAACTCAATAGTTTTTCTGTAGTCTGTAAATTGCAAGGAACCGTTGGTGATTAGGAGCACAGCTCCCAAATTGATGGAATAATCATGGTGATGGTAACAGTAATGGTTTCTTCAGACAGGTGCAGTGTTAGATGTGCTCACTAGTCTATGCCAAGACATTTAGAAGACAGCTGATCCACCAACTGGAAGAGATCCGTATTTGTGCCCATTATGATCGACACAATGCAGACATGACTTAAAAAATCATTAATGTCACATGCAAGTAAAACTTTACTGAAAAGAATTTTAAAGCAGCTGGAGCAGTCCATCAGCAGGGAACTGCCAGAAATCCAAACTGGATTCAGAAGAGGCTTTGGAATAAGGAATGAAATAGCTGATGTCAAATGAGGCTTGGCTGAAAGAAGGGAATACCAGAAAGATGTTTACTTGTGTTTTGTTGACTTTGCAAAGGCATTTGACTATGTGAATTATAAATTATTAACAACATTGAAAAGAATGGGAATCCCAGAACACATGTGGCAGAACATAGACCAAGAGGTGGTCATTCCAGCAGAGCAAGGAGGATGTTGCGTGGTTTAAAATCAGAAAAGATGTGGCTTGAGAAAGCCATACAGACGTGGCTGTATACTTTCATCATCCCTATTCATTCAGTATGCTGGGGAAATATTCTGAGAAGCTCTCCTGTATGAAGAAGAACGAAGCATCAGGATTGAAGGAAGATTTATCGACAATATGCAGTGTGCAGATGTCACAACCTTGCTTGCAGAAAATAAAGAAGACAAAACACTTCATTGTTGAAGTATTGAAACAAAGGCTCTTTCCTTCAGTAACAGCGAAAAGACACAAAAATCCTCACCACTGGATCCATAAACAACATGATAAACTAAGAAAAGATTGACGTTTTCAAGGATTTCATCTTAGATCCACAGTAAGCACCAATGAAAACAGCAGTCAAAAAATCAAATGACGCGTTGCATTGGATAAATCTGCTGCAAATGATCTCTTTAAAGTGCTAAAGAGCAAGAATGTCACTTTGAAGACTAAAATGAGCCCACTTCAATCCATAGTATTTTCAGGCACATGTGAAAATAGGCCAGTGAGAATGGAAAATTGAAGAAGAGTTGCTGCTTTTGAATTATGATGTTGACAGAGACTATTGAGTATGCCATGGACTTCCAAAGAACAAACTAATCTGCCTTCCCTCCCCCTTTTCTTCGTTCATCACAAATCTGTCTTGAATGAGCCGGAGTGCCCCTTAGAAGCCAAGATGTTGAGATTTCATCTTACATGCTTTGGACGTGTCATCAGGAGATACCAATCCCTGGAGAAAGACCTCATGTTGGTCGAGTCAAGAAAAAAGAAGATACAATGGCTGCAGTAGTGGGTTTAAGCAGAGGTTCTGAGGGTGGCACACCATCAGGCAGTGTTTCATTCTGTTATGTATAATGTTGTTATGAGTCAGCACCAACTTAGCACCTAGCAACAACAATAATGTGTAAAACAACAACAGCAAATGGATAGTTATAAGAACAGTTTGTTGTAACTTGAGTAAGTCTTAAGTTTGGGACTATTTATATTCAGAATTTGTTTCTGACTAGAAATCCTATGGGATATTGGATTAGGAATATGGATAAAACAGAACTATTATCTGGAGAAAAGGAGGGAAAAGGATACACAATCTTTACCCATTTCACAGTTCTCTGATCCATTTACCTTGTCTTGTAGTCACAAACTTCTAGAAGTTTCTTGCCCTCCTGCTAGTAGTTAAGCATCAGAGTCCACTCTCATCCCTGTCCAACAGAGGATGGACTCCTTCAAATGGAAGGAAGATGCTGTTTACTTACTGGGCACTCACGTGCCTAGAAGATCAGCTGCCCTGCTGAATCAGAAGATAACTTTGTTATTCTTTCCCATACTGACAACTTTGTTATTCATTTCCTGCTGAAAAAACCGTGAGTCATCTATAAGCTTAGCAGCTGGGTGGCTTATGAACAGCTCTTTAGAACAGCCAGGTACACAATTTGATTCAGCCAGTACAGGAAAGGCTGAGAAGTCTAAAGAGAAGTTGCTGTTTACACTGATGGATTGAATTCTTTGAAAGCGGTGAAGCCAAGTTATGTTTCTTCTTTCAATGTAAGTCTTCTTCTAAGCTATTCTTAAAGCTTTTTCTTCTTTTGTCTCTGAGGGAAGTGAAATTGGACATAGAGAGTAAGCCAGTGAGTACAATGAATAAAAACAACTAGGACATATCCATCCTATGTGCTGGAATATTTAAGAAAGGCTGTTCTGAAACTTGAGTACTGTGGGATGGCTTAGGTGATTAGAGCTTCATTTCTGACTGTTACTGATCTTAGGCCTTATTCAATTGTAAACCAAATGGAACTTCTGCATGTTTCCTAAAAATCTGTAAGTAATGTTTGCCTGAAACTCTTAGAGACCTGAGAAAGTTTGATCTTGTAGAAATGCACAGGACTTGGAAAGAGAAAACCAGAGAATTCTGTTCCTTACGTGAGGGCTATTTCTGCATTGTGTCAATTTTCTTTCCTATAAAATAAGCATCTCTCTTACTGAATTAAGTGAAGGTGGAGAACGGGCTCCAAAAAGCTTGGTTTGCTCGCTCTGGAGAGCAATATAAGAATAAATCAGTGCTTCAGGGTGGAAGCACTATGAGTCAACAGCACCTAACAACATAAGGGTGGAGGCAGACCCAGCATCTGTATCACATGATTTGGACTTTTTAAAAGGACAGAAATTACTTCTCTGCCCCAGACTTTCACTATCATTTTTTTAGAGCATTTTGTGATACCCAAACTCTTCCCTTATTCTTTACTTTGTAAGGCTTTTTTGAAGCTCTTGATTTGACAGTTGGTATTCATGAAAAGGACATAGGTTTTGTGTCTCTCTGGAGACTAAGATGCGTCTGATACAGGTCATGGTCTTTGCAATTACTTGCTATGCATCAGAGAGTTAGACAATGACTAGGGAGGACAGAAGAATTGATGCCTTTGAGCTGTGGTGCTGGAGAAGAAAGTATTGAATGTACCATGGACTGCCAATAAAACAAACATATTCATCCTAGAAAGGGTTAAACCAGGCTACTCCTTGGAGGCAAGGATCCTGGGACTTCATCTGACATAATTTGGACATGTTGTAAGGAGAGACAGGTCCTTGGAAAGGGACATCATGCTTGAGAGGATGGGGGGACAGCGCAAGAGGGGAAGACCCTCTATGTGGTGGATTGATTCAGTGACTGGGGTAATCAGGATGGGTGTGTCAGAGGCAGTGAGATTGGCACAGGATAGAGCAGGGTTTAGGGCTGTTGTACATAGGGTTGCTATGAGTCGCACTCATAACAACAACACACATAACAACTTATAGCCACACATAACAACAACAACAACAACAATTTATGAAAAGTAGTTGAGGACAGGAAGCAAACAAAGGATCCCAAAGTATGCTAGAGGCCTGGATCACAGCATTAATGGATTGTGGGCCCAGCAGTCAGAAGACCATGCTCCAGCCCGGTTCCACCCAGTTTCTTGTGTCCTAGACAGTCAGATTCCTGCCTCTGAGCAGATTTCCTGCTTCCCTGGGGCATTACGGGATAAGATAGGTAGGGTGAAGTGGCTTCCTTCATAGAAAGGCATGCCCTGAGTTGTGGCAGGCTGTCTTGTTTTTGTGAATTATCTAAGTCAGTCATCTTGTGGCTTTCTAACACTTTTATTTTAGGAAAGGGTTACTTCTCTGGCTAGCCCAGACTTCGTAACCTTCTGTTTAATATAGTTTGGAAGAAGATGACTTGGTTGGAACACCCACGTACTGACATGCCCTCACCTAAGAATGCACTGTTGCTTATCTTATTTTTGTTTCTATTGTGAATATACCCAGCAAAATGTACACTGATTCAGTAACAAGGTGTATTTTTACAATTCAGTGATATTAATGACACTCTTCAAGTTGGACAATCACTCTTAACTTCCTTTTCAAAATGAAAAAAATTCCTTCCGCATCAACATGAACTTTTTGCCCCTAAATTTTCTATCTAATCTTTTGAGTTGTTCTTGTCTCTTTCATCCCATATATAGATAGTTCTTAAAATCACAATGCTCATGGCAGATGTTCTTTACTGGTTAAGCTAAATTGTTATTTGGGTTAAAGAAAATTTCAAGGGGTGGATTTTTTTTTAAAGTGTAGAGATTATCTCAGAGCAGCCGTTTCTGGGGTTAAGAATACTTTATTACTTTTAGTTACTTAATTAACGAGGCCTCAGTGGACCAGTCTGCTTTCCCTGGTGTTGAGAGCTCTATTCAGGGGCGCTGGACCGTGCTAGTGGTTGTTAGGTTTGAGGAGTTGTTCCAGTTTGTAGTGCTCTTGACATGCACAATAGAATGAAAACCACTGCCCTGTGCTGAGTCACCCTCACAATTGGGGTAGTGTTAGGGCCCATAGTGTCAGTCCATCTTGTTGAGTCTTCCTCTTTTTTGTTGACTCTCTGTTTTACCCCACTTGATATTCTTCTTAGGAATTAGTCCCTTCTGAGAACATTCCAAGTACATAAGACTTGACTCAATGATTCTCGCATACTGGGGAGCACCCTGGCAGGGCTTTGGTGTGGGAGGAAAGGACAATGTTGTAGATTGAAGGCTCTTTCTGGAATGCTAGACCTGAGGGAAAAGCCTTAGGCCTCTGGATTGGCTGAGAGTGTTGAGACATAGGGCCTTAGAGCCGGAGAACCTATACATTACCTTGATAAAAACTTAAATGCAAAAGTTTCCGAGTTTCAGGATCAGTTCATTGTGAGGACAAGTTCGTTAAAGACATGCTGTATGTCCTAGAACGTAGACTTTGTTTGAAGTTTGTTTCTTAGAACCAAATCTTCAGGACAGTTTAATGTTTCCTTAAAAGGCTGAACATTGAAATCCCATATGACCCAGCTATTGCACTGCTACAAATATGCCCCAAGGAAATTAGAACTGATACACAAATGGAGATATATACACCTATGTTCATAGCAGCATTATTCACAATAACAAGAATATGGAAACAACCCAAATGCCCCTCAACAAACGAATAGATTGAAAAAGCCTAGTACATTCACATAGTGGAATACTATACAGAATAAGAAATAACAATTTTGCAAAGTATTGTATAACATGGGAGAGTCTAGAGAGCATTATGCTGAGTGAATTAACTCAGTCTCATAAGGACAAATACTGCATAAGACCATTATGGTAAAAATGGAAGGATAACTAGTAAGATGTGTATAAATATCCAAAAGGGGAAGAGTGGAAATCACTAGGATAACAGTTTAGTGGAGGGGCTTGAGGGAGGATGAGAGAATGGGAAGGCTTCAATGGGGACTTGATAAAACAATGTAAAAATAGGCATAGATCAATAGCAATTTATTATGTGGGACACAGTGCATGTAAAGGATTGCATGAAACATAATGTAAGTGAGGGATTGTGTGAAACACGATGTAAATGAATTATTCTATGAAAACGAATTACATTTTTTTTTTTAAAAAACCAACTTAGGTCTTCTTAGAACTGGTTCATCTGGTTGGATCTCCTGCTGAGAATTTGCCTTTCCATTCAAAAGTGTAGATTCAGATTCAGTATATCTAGGGTGGAATGCAAATTCTCAGTAGAGTTGAACTAGAATGAACCTGTTGAAAGCTCTGCCCTAGAGTCGCTGCACACAGATAGCCCCAATGCCTATGGCAAAACAGTCTTTGCTAAAATGCTCACTAGACCCAGAGATGACTCCAGGAAAACCAGTGCCTTAAAGGTTGAAGGATCAAAAGGACACCATATGGCCTGGTGGGTCACCCAAGCTCTATGAATCTAGAAAACTGAGTTCTCAGAGAATTAAGAATGTCTCAGCTTGCTGGGCAGTTTCCTCTGCAGTGGACATGGGTATTTTTGGAAGAACCCAACATGAACCAGGAGTGATTGTGGGACAGGCTTCTGCTTTGGGACCACAATACACACCTCCTTCCCCACCATTCAGATCTCCAAGTATGGAGCTATCCTTACAGGAAAGCCCTGAGAATCCCTTGACTTGGTTCACTCTGGAGAGCTCTGAACAGGTAAATCAGTACTTAAGTGTATATGGAGACTTGGCCTGATTTTTTTCTTCTGGAGATCAGAAATCACCCTTACCCTTTCTGTGGGAACAGAAAAGGTGGTGGAAGGGTGAGGCAGCCAGATAGGGGTCACATCAAGAGCACATGTGGCAGGTAGCCCATTTGGAACCTTGACCAGCACTGGTCTGCAGCAGCCTGTGTCCTACAAGGAGGTCATCCCTGGGTCCTATTTGCCTTTGATGGAATCAGCATCTTCTGCCATCTCAGGTCTTGTTGCTCCTCTTTTTTGGACCTCGCGTATTGCTGCTCACCTGTACACCTTGTCTGCCACACTGGCCTTGATGTTCCCATACAGCCCTGTTCTTTCCCTCTCCTTGAGTCCTAGCTCAGACTCAAGGACCAGTAATGGAGTCAGTCCACCTGCCATGGCAAGAGTCTTTTTTTTTTAAGTCTATGCTCTGTGATTTATTATTATTATTATTATTATTAAATTTTATTAGTTTTAATGAACATTTACAGG
>NW_006399966.1:2982735-2983329 GCF_000299155.1 Elephantulus edwardii
ATAAACCAATAGGAATAGATAGTTATAGGCCAATAGAAATTAAGCATAGAAGCTATCGAGGTAAAGGGTATATAAGGGGCTGAGAGGAGGAAGTGCAGGCGCCGCGGCCACCATTTTACCACAATAAAGAAGCTTCAAGTTGCAGCGAATCCCAGTGTCGTGTTTTTCCTTTATCCCGTTGGCGGGGTTAGAACGCGGCATCTGGTGGCCCGTACGGGGAGCCTGAAGGACAAACAAGTCAAAGCTGCAGGTAAGTGACTAGTCAATTAAGTCCCGGAAAGAGAAGGACAAATTCACAAAAAAGGGAAGGTATGGATAATACCAGATGTAAAGGGAGAGTTGAAGAAGCTTTGTGCCGGCTGCTAAAAGCCTGAGGATTAAAACTGAAACAAAAAACTTTTACATAACTCAGAGTGCAAAAGAGCAATAACTCCTTACAAGGAAAAAAGGCTTAGGAATTTGGCTGAAATTATGCAGGGATATCGGAGGACCGCTATCCAACTCAGGGGTAAATGTTAATAGTAACTGTTTGTGTTGATTGTTTTAAGTTTGTTATGGTTGTTTGTTGTCTTATTAGGTTTAATACTTTGAGCT
>NW_006399966.1:2985662-2986178 GCF_000299155.1 Elephantulus edwardii
TGCTAACCTGTCTAGATCTCTAAGTCTTCACCTACAGGGAAATTGGTCCAAGACCTTGAAGAAAACCTGAAGAAGTTATGGGAAGAAGTCTTAATTGTGAATTCATCAAGACTGACCCTGCCCATTGTTGAGACTCTGGTTGGATGGTTCTCTTCAGTTTTTACTGGAATATAGGAATGGGCAGAAATAGGGTCTTTATTATTGCTAATTTGTTTTGTAGCTTTATTTAGTTTATGAGGTATTTGTAAATTATAGAGACAACAGAGAACTACGCAAAGAGTCATGATACAAGCCATAATTGCATTACAAGAACAGTCTTCACCTGCTGTATTGCTCAGTATGCTTAACAAGCAGTAAACCCCATAAACTAATAAACCCAGACAGCCACCATATCCAGAAAATGAGCAATATTGGTCTGCGTCAGTGACGAATGTAGCCTGGCTATACCGTTCCCCCGGACAATGGATTGCACATCTGAGGGATTAAGTGAACGGATAGGCAAGTCCGGGCGCATTT
>NW_006399966.1:2987238-3002395 GCF_000299155.1 Elephantulus edwardii
ATTCTGGATATCAGTCCCTTATCTGATATGTTATTACCGAATACTTTTTCCCAGTCAGTGGCTTTCCTTTTTACCCTATTGGAGAAGTTTTTGGATGTGCATAGGGATTTGAGTCTTAGAAGATCCCATTCATCTATGTTATCTTCTCCTGGTTGTAGGTATGGCAAGAGTCTTGACCAGCTCAGCTTCCTTATCTGTCAACTTAAGATAATAAAGCCATCCTAGAGTGTTTATCAGGAATGAATAAGGCAAGATATGTACAGAATGCATGTAACAATACTCTATAGTGAACTTCTGTTGGACCATGATTTTTGTGTGTGTGTGTGTGTGTGTGTACCGTCAAATCAGATCTGACTGGTACAGGAGGATATTGTGCCTCCTTCTCCGGCAGAGCGTCTGGTGGATTCGAACCGTGTTCCTCTGGGATTGCAGTGCAGCTTCTTGCCACTAGGCCACCAGAGCTCCCCATGATTTTTTTAAGAGTACAGACAAGCGTATAATCTCTTGATATTCTACTGAGGTTCATCATCTTGTTCATTAAACAAGTTCAACAATTACTATTGAGTTGATTCTGGCTCATAGCAACCAAATAGGACAGAACTATTCCATAGAGAGTCCAGGGCTGCAATTTTTAGGGACACTTAACTGACACATCTTTCTTCCACAGAGTGGCTGATGAGTTCAAACTTCCTGTCTGTCAGTGAGCATTAAGGACTATGCTCCTTGTATAGTTAGAGATTTGTTTAGGTGTGAATGTGCCTGCCTCAAGTTACTATGTTGGGACTGGGTCAGCCTGCAGCCCTCTAAGAATCAAGCCCCTAGCTACGGTAAGGGAGGAAACCAGATGCTTTATCCTGGGACTTGGCTCCCAAATGCCCTGCATATAGTGCTTGCCCCAGCTGGAACAACATTTGAACCTGGAAGAGAGAGTGAGGATTTTAACAATAGAAAAGAGAGAACCAGTTTTCCATTGAAGAGTCAGTTTCACAGTTGTATGCAACTCTCTGTATAGTTTCTTAGGGAATGCCATTTTCTGTGTGTATATTTGACCATTTCTGTTGGGATCACAGATACCATTTAAGAATACCTAATGTATATCAGGCCTTGAGCTAGCTCCTTTATGCACATACAAAATCTCCATTGTTGTGGTTTGCTATTGTTATGTGCCAGCGAGTCACCTGCGACTCATTGTGACCCTTTGTACAACAGCCCTAAACCCTACTCAATCCCATACCAATCTTACTGTCTCCGACACACATGTCCCCATTACCCCAGTCACTGAATCAATCCACCTCGTCGAGGGTCTTCCTCTCCTGCACTGTCCCTCCATCCTCCCAAGCATGACGTCCTTCTCCAAGCAAGATGTCCAAAGTATGTCAGATAAAGCCTCAGAATCTCTGCCTCAAGGAGCAACCTGGATTCACCTTCTCTAGGATGAATTTGTTCTCTTAGCAGTCCATGTTATATTCAATATTCTTCTCTAACACCACAGCTCAAAGGCATCAGTTCTCCTTCTATCATCCCTAGTCATTGTCCAGCTTTCTGATGCATGGCAAGTAATTACAAAGGTATCAGTCACACCTTAGTTTCCAGACTGACATCGTTACTCTTCAGTACTTTGGAGAGGTCTCTGACAGCTCACTTTCCCAATGCAATTCATCTTTTAATTTCCTGGCTGTTGGTACCAAGAGGGTTGATTGTAGAGCCAAGCAAACCAATGCTGTTACCAATCTCAGTCTCTTCACCATCCATCATGATGCTGCCAATCCACCCAGTGGTGAGAATCTTTGTTTTCTTAATGTTGAGCTTCAATCCCTATTGAAGGCTGCAGTCCTTGACCTTCTGCAAGCACTTCAGGTCCTCCTCAGTTTCAACAAGCAGGGTTGTGTCATCTGCATAACGCAGATAGTTGCTGAGTCTACCTCCTATCCTGATGCTACATTTCTCCTCATAGAGCCCAGCCTCCCAGATAATCTCCATCAGAGTGGTCTAATACCTTTCCCTAGCCGGCCCTGATGGTTAGAGGCAAAACTGAAATGAGAATCCTTGTTGAAGTCTCCCAGCAAATAAGAAATGTATGCCACTAGTGCCAAAGTGATAGAATTTCTGGCAGGAACCAAAAGGTGGTTACACAAGGAAGTGGCGAGCTCTGGTGGCCTAGTGGCAGGAAACTGCACTGCAATCCCAGAGGTGCGTGGTTCAAATCCACCAGATGCTCTGCTGAAGAGGGAGGAACAATCGCCTCCTGTACCAGTCAGATCGGATTTGATGGTACACACATAAAATAAATAAATAAAAATTTAAAAAACAAATAAAAAAAAAACAAGGAAGTAGGCCCCTCCCCAGCCACTCACACATGTCCCTATGTGGGGCTGGACTGTGACCAAGTGTCATGAGATTGGGAGTCAGTGCCTCCCGGGGATGTTGTTCTTTTTTCTCTCTCCTTTTTAGCTGACAGTGTTAAGATTTAGGTTCACCCCATCTTCCTAGAGGTCCTTTCCCCCTCCTCCCTTTTCTTTCTTTTTCACTTTTACTCTTTTATAGCATACCTTTTACTAGCCATCTGTCTGTCTGACGTATTGCCTTAGTAAATCTTTTCCACTTGTTTTGCTAAATTGCCACTATGTACATGTTGATTCACTTAACTCCAGTCACCTCAGCTCACCCCCTTGCAGGTGAAGAGGTAAGAGAACTCTGGTTTTAGCATGTTTCAGTTCCATTTAAACACAGTGTCCCTTTGCTGCTAAAGCTGGGCCCTCATAGCCATGAGGAGAAGCAGAAGGGAAACCTTCCCCTTCGGAAACTATTTCAGTTATGTTTGATGCTGAGCTTGTAGACGAAGGACTGAGGTAGGAGTTGAGGGTGCTGTCGGAGAGCCTAGGCCCCAGCGAATTCTGAGCTCTTGCTTCCTGGTCCTGATTGGTCCTTGGGTTTGTTAGCTGTGCCCTCCCCCTTGCCTTCTTCAAAATCGG
Organism: Elephantulus edwardii; assembly: GCF_000299155.1. Classification (NCBI taxonomy): domain Eukaryota; kingdom Metazoa; phylum Chordata; class Mammalia; order Macroscelidea; family Macroscelididae; genus Elephantulus; species Elephantulus edwardii. Next base: position 2,990,211 of record NW_006399966.1, read on the forward strand.
CCTGTCAGCCCCTGTACCTTTCCAGCCCCCAATCTCATGGACACAGGCCTCCCTGCCGTTGTTGGGTGTCTTGAGCCCTTACTGAACTCTCATTGGGGCAGATTCACCTGTGGTACACATGGCTCCCCACTTTTTGAGACTAAGCCCCCTGACTTTTCCTTTTTTGTTTATACTTCCTTAGAATGAAGTTTTTTTGGTTTTTTTGTTTTGTTTTTCAATTCACGAGGCTATTCAGAGGTCAGAGCCCTCGAAATTTTTTCCCTTCCTATTTATACTTCCTTAGAATCCACCCTCTGGTTCTCATTTTTGTGTTCAAGAAGGTAGTTTAAGGGTCCAGACCCTCTGACTTTTCTCCTTCCTAGTCTGTACTTCCCTAGAACGCACTGCCTGGCTTTTGGGTTTTTATTCAGGACGCCTTTCAGTTGCAGTTTGAACAAGATCCTTTGACCTCCTTCCTGTTCCCTGGGAGGTGGATTCTCTAGCGAAGAAAGGGGAGTGACCTGGGAGCCAGCTCATCCTGCCTGCCTTTCTTTGCAGGTGTCATGTGATTGTCCGTGGGAGCTGCTGTACCCGTGGAGATGCTCTCAGTGGTGGAGAATGGACTGGACGCCCGGGCTGCCATCCCGGTAGGCACACAAGGGAGGGTCAGGCTGGACAAGGGAAGAGCAACACATCAGCCTTTCTCGGTTCAAAATGAGTGGGCATTAGCCAGAGGGACCTCCGATGGAGACAAATTATAACTGAAGTAGGCTCTGAGGAGAGCCTGCCCATCATTTTTATTATAAATGGGAGTTTGTAAAAAAATACTACCCATGTGGTTGGGTACATCTGTGTTTACTAACAGTCAGAGAGCTCTATCCCTGGAATGTTTCTCTGAACGCTTCCATTGTGTTTGACACTGCCTAGGTCATCAAGAAGAAGCTGGTGGGATCAGTGAAAGCACTGCAGAAGCAGTACGTGTCCTCAGACACAGTGGTCACCAGTGAAGACGGAGATGCCAACACCATGTGCAGTGCCCTGGAGGCTGTGTTTATCCATGGCCTGCAGGCCAAGCACATCCGAGCTGAGGCTGGAGGGAAGAGGAAGAAAAGTGCCCATCAAAAGCCTCTGCCTCAGCCTGTCTTCTGGCCTCTCCTGAAAGCCGTCACCCACAAGTGAGCTCAGCCGAGAAAGGCTTCATTTTGAGGAAGAGTCTCTGAGTCTGGGACACTTGGCTCTTCCTCATCAGCTCTAAGGAAACTGACACAGCCTCTCTATGTTCTCTGTAGAGAAAGTAGATGGAGACAGTTAAAGGCTTTATCCATAGGCAATGCTTCTCAGCCTGAGTCCTGTTAGATTCTGGCCCCCCTGACCTTCAGGGACGATGTGGGACTACTTTGCGACCCAGGCCTAGTCTCCTCTGACTGGAACAGCATCCTCAGTTTACTTTAGGCTGCCACATGAAACATTCTGTGTATTTGTGACAATGTGAGAAATATGAGGAACTTTGCTTTAGAAAGGAGTTGGCCAACTAGAGCTCATGGGTCAAATTTGGTCCTCGATCTATTTTTGCTTTTAAAAAAGGAAGTTTTGCTGGAACACAACTACCCTGGTTCACATACACATTGTCGATTATTTTTCCCAGCAGCCACAGAACTGAGTAGTTGCAGCAGGAGTTATGTGCCCCTGTTTGACTCTTAAGAAAAGAGTTTGCTAGCTTTGTCTTAGAACACCTGAACATCTGCGTACTAAATATGCTACAGTACTCCCTCCGTGGCCACAGGTTTGCTTTCAGGGGTTTAAGTTACCCACAGCCAACCACAATCTAAAAATACTAAATGGGAAAATTTCCGAAGGAAACGGTTTCTAAGGTTTAAACTGTATGATGTGCTGAGCAGCTTGATGAACTCGCACACCCAGGGCAGGAGCCGTCCCCCCATCTGGCACATCACAGGATCCCTGGAGTCACTTAGTAGCTGTCTTGAATATCAAATGAACTGTCATCACAGTGCTGTGTTCAAGTAACCCTCTTTCATTTGCTAATTATTGTTAGTTATTATTGTTAATCTCTTACTGTCCCTAATATAGAAATTAAGTTTTATCATATGGACAGTCTCCTCCCGTGTGAGTTACTGGATCTGAAAAGCCGCGGGAGGGCCAGCTATGAGTCAGTTCCAACTTGACGGTACATAACAACAATATATGTATATTCACATCCACTGGGGTTCTTGGGACATGTACCCTACAGATAAAGAGGTACTATAGTACTCATAAGTAGGAATAGGATTTTTATAGAGTAGTTTAGGTGGGATGTGACAATTCACCGTGAGATTTTCATCTCTTTGGTCCTGCCTGGACACTTGAGTGAATCCCTGTGTCCTTCAGCGTCTCATTATTTTTCTGACTACTATCGTGCTGTCTCAGGGCCGCACCTCTCCCTTGGCTGACAGTGGCCTCTCATTGTCTCCTTTGTCTTTCCTTAAGCCATTCAGGAGGTTACCATTTATTGATCTGAAGCTGGCACGAGGTCAGTTATTGAGTCCAGTAGAGTATGGCCAGCCCACCCACAAAGGACATAAGCATAGAGCACTAGGGTGGCTCAGAAGAGAGTGTTTGCTTCAAACCCAGGGATTCAGGAACTGAATTGGGTAGACTAAAAGTTTTTCATTCTATTCAGAGAAATTCACCCCAAAATCTGCATAGTTATCACCCAGTCACTTTTCCTGCGCAAAATCCCCAATGTTTCTCTGGAGCTGCTGCCAGGCCCCTTGAGCCTGGTTGGAGTTGGAGCCTTAGAATCCTAATCAAGTTCCCCAGGCAGTTTTGATGCCCAGTCTGTGAGAACCATTGCCCTAGTTTGGCCTTGTATGTTTGATACTCAAGACCCTCTACTACCTGGCTTTTGCATCTGAATCACCTCCTGGAGTAGTACTTGGAGTGCTCACCATTCCTATTATATGTCTGTTGCTTCTTTGCCCTTTCATGTTTTGGGGTTTTTTTCTGTCCCTCTCTTGTACCTTGAAGGTTCTCTTTCCATCTTTGTCTTCCGAAGTCCCTCAGGGCTGACTTTCTTTTTCTTCTTTTTCAATTTGTTGTTGCTGCTGCTATTGCTGCTTTTCTTTTTCAATTTGTTGTTGTTGCTGCTGCTGTTGCTACTGTGTACCATCGAATCAGATCCGACTGGCACAGGAGAGTCCCCCTCCTTCTTCAGCAGAGCATCTGTGGATTCGAACCATACACCTTCAGGATTGCAGCTCAGCTTCTTATCAGTAGGCCGCCACCAGAGCTCCCTTCTGACTTTTGCGTAACATTTGCCTCACTAACCCTCAAATCACACATGTTGTGAAAGGTACTTTCTTGTCAATTGCTGAGGGGAGACACGCTTTACCCCATGACTTCACAACCCCAAGGAGCTTGCACTGAAGGCTCAGCACACACATCTTAGGTGAAAAGACCAAAGTCCTAAGTCCCAAGGAGTAGTTGCACGAAACAGCAATTATCCTTTGTGACCCCAACGTAAAAAAACTTGAGGATTATAGCTTTGATATTTCTAATTTCAAAATTCTCCTTAAAGCACTATTGTTAACATGAAGTCAAGTTGGAACTGACTTATGGCTGACCCTCCAGCAGGTTTTCAGAGACTAAATTACACATGGGAGGAGACTGCCCATTTTCTCCCAGTGAGCAGCTGGTGGGTTCAAACTGCTCACCTTTGAGTTGACAGCACTGCTCCTTAGCCACCAAGCCACCAGAGTTCCCTTCTTGACACACTATTATCTAAGAATCTGTCATGCCAATTATTATTATAAGTTCTTGTTAGCTAGTGGATAAAATGGTAGCTCAGTGATTTGAGATCATCACCTGAACCAGTCTGTTTTCTCTCTTCCCAGACACATCATTTCCGAATTGGAGCACCTGATCTTTGTCAACACAGATGTGGGCCGCTGCCGGGCCTGGCTCCGCCTGGCCCTCAATGACGGACTGGTGGAGTGCTATCTGAAACTGCTCCTCCAGGAGCAGGCCCGGCTGAGCGAGTACTACCAGCCCACAGCCCTGCTTCGAGACGCCGAGGAGGCTGAGTTTCTCCTTAGCTTCCTGCAGGGACTAACATCTTTGTCCTTCGACCTCTCCTACAAGTCAGCCATCTTGAACGAGTGGACACTCACACCATTGGCCCTCTCTGGGCTCTGCCCGCTCTCTGAGCTTGATCCTTTCACTACCTCTGGGGCAGAACTCCAGCGGAAGGAGTCCCTGGATTCGATTTCCCATTCCTCGGGCTCAGAAGATATTGAGGTCCAGCACTCAGGCCATAAGATCCGGCGGAACAGGAAGCTCACTGCCTCCTCCCTCAGCCTGGACACGGCCAGCTCGTCCCAGCTGTCCTGCAGCCTGAACTCTGATAGCTGCCTACTCCAAGAAAATGGCTCCAAGAGTCCAGACCGTTCTGAGGAGCCCATGTCCTACGACTCAGATCTGGGGATAGCAAATGCCGATGACTCAGACCGGTCTCTGCAAGAGTGAGTACCCACCTCCGTCCCCTTCTTTCTTCCCCCCTCCCATCTCCTTCCTTCCTTCCTTCCATGTGGGGTTTGTAAATTATCAGTCATTGGACACTGAACTCTAATTCCGGTATAAAGAGAAAGTCAAAGAAGATATCATCTCTTGTTTGGGATTAAGAGATTCCAGGGGTTGTAAACAGGAAGCAATATGAGGGCGGTGGGAAGGAAGGACTTAGGGCTCAGAGGTAAGTCAGTGTTCAGCTCTGCCCCTGGATGACAGCAGTGGGCAAGTTATTTAGTCTCTATGAGGTGCAGTGTAAAACATTTTCTTTGACCTGTTGTTATGTGTCATTGAGTCAGAGCCCATTCATAGCTGGCCCTCCAGTGGATTTTGACAAGCACAGAGAAACAGGATTTTTCCAGTATCAAGCAGAGGATTGTGGATCTAATCTCTGTCCAGAGATGGCTGGACCTGCGGTGTGACTTGGGCTCTCTCACCTGCCTCAGCCCTTCCTGCATCTCTACTTCCTCCCACACGCTGACCGCTCTCATGGTCATACACCTCGCCCCTATCTTTCATGAGTCTTGTGACTGGAAAATTCTAGCTTAAGTTTGTTGACTCAGTGGCAATCACCCACCCTGTGTGGGAAATGTTGTTCTGGTATGACGGGAGAACTCGGGGAAAGAGGGTCAGGTTGGAATGATGAACACTGAACAGCCCCCAGGCACACAGGCACATCCAGCACTATCATAGTATGTTTTTAGTGTATGCTTTAAGAGTAAAGGCTCTTCATTGACATTGACATTGACATTTATATTACTTAAGTATTTGTAAACTTAGAAATAGGGCAAAATATTTTAACCGTTGTAAGCAAATAGCTATAAAATCAAAACATCTGTAAATGAAATATTATTTACAAAACATTCAAAATGAAGTTTATTAAAGTAATGTTAATGTTATTGGTGTTGTTGTGTACTATTGAGTCAGAAGTAACCCATAGGGGAGCTCTGGTGGCCTAGTGGCAAGAAGCTGCACTGCAATCCCAGAGAAACACGGTTCGAATCCACCAGAGGCTCTGCCGGAGAAGGAGGTGCAATTATCCTCCTGTACCAGTCAGATCTGATTTGACGGTACACGCACACAAAATTTTTTTTTTCTATAATTATATTTTATTAATTTTCATAAACATTTACAGAGATTTTGGGCTTCCACTCATTCATTGTTGCACTATTCTCTCTACCCTCCTCCCAGTTTGTTCTTGTCCAAATGCCACAGTGCTTGTCAAAGCCAGTTCTGATTAATCTTCTTTGTCAGTGTATCCTTTGCCATTCCCTATCACTCCTCCCTGAGAGAGACTTCACCCTGAGTCATAAGGAAAAGGGGATGGCGTATTCTCTTAGCTACTTCCTGCTGAAAAGGGACGCTGTGGGTTTCAGGGTGAAGATCTTCTCTCACTACTCTAAAGGGCCCCTTTGGCAGTAGGAAACACATAGACTATTATGGAGATTGATTTTGGAATTCAGATGCACTCTTATTGATTGTGCTTGGCTGTACATGTACATATCCTTGAAGATGTATCATGGGGGTGTTGCAACCTAGAAGACACAAATTTGACTAACAAGTTATAAGTACATGAGTCCAAAAATTATGGAAAAGTAAAAGAAAAGATTCTTTCATTGTTTTACAAACCCTCCCCCAGGTCCCCTCCACCATGCAGCCCTCACTCTAGTCTCCTGTGATGACAGAAATACCCAGTTACATCTCTCTTTTAAACGGTTCTCTCCCTCCTCTGTTTCAGTGCAGTATACATTATTGAACCCATCTTACTCAGTGTCTCCCTAACCCCAAGGACAGTCCCATTCTACAACAGTGGCATCATGTAATATTTGTCCTTTTGTGACTGGGATATTTCACTCAGCATAATGTTCTCCAGAGTCAACCATTTTGAATAATATTGCATGAGTTCCTTGTTTTTTAAACGCACACAAAATTAAAAAAAAAAAAGAAGTAACCCATAGCTGACCCTCCAGCAGGACTTAATTGCACAATGGGAGATTGTCCATCATTCTCTTGCAGAGTAACTGGTGGACTCAAACCATGTGCCTTTGGGATTGCAGTGCAGCTTCTTGCCACAAGACCACCAGAGCTCTACAGTTTAATGTAGACAGTTATTTTTTTGTTATTTTACTTTTATAGGTTTGTGGTTTGTTTTTTTTTATCCAAGGTCTCAGTGTCATTCTACAGCTTGTTGATTGATACATACTTTTATAGTTTTAAAATTATTTTTTATATTGGTTTTCATATAAAATTCATATACATTGTGTTCTATTTATATTCATTGTGTTTGGCACATTCCTTTATCCACATTGTTTCATACGATTATTCCCATACATTATATATCATAAAATTAATCATTGATCCATGCCCACCATTACCCCAACAGTTATGTTTTGCTGAAATAAAATTTTAGCTTGTCCTATGAACAGAGCATTTTCTGCCCCTAGAAACTTCTTAGGGAGCTCTGGTAATAAGACACTGTCTCATCCCCGACAAAAGAAATCAGAATTCCCAAGAATCTACACTAAGGAAATATGCTTGTTTTGATGGATGAGGAGTTATCCAGAAAAATTTCATAATAAAAGCAAATTGCTTCCTGGGGGGGGGAAAAAAGTGAGTGGCAGAGGAGAAAGTAGCAACCAATTCAATAGCAAAATATGTCCAGTGAACAGAACACAAGACCAATTCTCATTTGCCATTCAAGAGCATTTAATAAGCACCTAACCACAGAGGACTTTTCCAGATTAAGCGAGAGACAGGACTTGGCAGCGGTGGTTCTGAAAGAATATCTCCTAGACCAGCTTCCATGTCCTCACCCTTCAACCAAAATACCACTGTACCACATTCTCTTCCGTCAAAATATAGTCTATGGTGAGAATGTGCAGCGGGCAGGGGAAGGATTAACTATGGGGTCATCCAGTCTGATGGGGGATGAGGGAAATGGAAAGGATCTGGTGTGGAAAACAATGTATCCGGATTTTGTAATTAAACTTGTATAAATAAAAAAATCTAGTCTACAATCTAAAAAAAAGACACCGTCTCAAAGGCAAGCAGTTCACATCTACCAGCTACTCAGTGGGTGAAGGTTGGAAAGTCTGCGCTCATATGATTATACTGCCTCTGAAAACTTGTTGGAGGGGAAAAAGAAAAATCCTGCTTCTCTGACACCAAATATAAGGATACATCAAGATCTAAATCAGTTCTCTGCCACTTATGCTCTGACACCAGCTGTACCTCCAGTACTTTTCTCTCCTCTAATCCCCAAGAGTTCAGATCTCACAAGTTAAAGGACACATTCCTCTGACTGCCTAGCCAGCCTAAGACGTCACATGCCACCTGCAAGCTTGGAGTTCCTCTCTTCTGACTTTCGAGTGACAAATCCAGGCATTCCTCACATTGCTTCAGGGTGCCAGCTGCAAGCTCAGGATTTCCAGTCTCCCTCTCTCCTGACCTGCCCTCTCCTAGCACCCCTCTGGGTTCAGTCGTTTACTGGACTGGTTCACACATGTACTGTGGCTTTCACCAGTCATGAAGCCAGTGGAACGGAACTTCCTTGTCCTGAGCCTTTTTTGGCAACCTCATTATGTAATTTAAACTCTAGTCTCTCTTCTCTGAAATTAGTTGATATCAGCAGGTGATCATGAGGTTGCTATCATAGGATAGTCTCTCTGGCCCAGCCACCCCCCCATCGTAGTATCAGCTCTTTAGGACAATCTATTAGGGTAGGTGAAGGTCTGAAGCCCTTACCAAGTTACCGGGGAAATGCTCAGATTTTAGAGATTATTTCCTAGGATCTGAGGATAAAGGTCAAGTTGGAGGTGTTGGAAGATGCCATTGAGTCAACTACAGCTCATAGCAGCCTTTGAACAACAAATGGGCATCTTTCGCTGTCCTGCTCCATCCTCACCACCTCTGATTTGTTCAGGTCCATTGATTTAGTCACAGTGTCAGTCAGTCTTGTGTCTCTGACCTTCCATCTTTCCCAGCATGATGTCATTTTCCTGACAATATGCCCAGAGTATATGAGATAAAGTACCACCATCCGTGCCTCTCTGGAGCATCCTAGATACACTCCTCTAAAACAGACTCATTTGTTCTTTTTTGCAGCCCATGCATTCACTCCTCTTCAACATCATCACAATTCAAAGGCACCAATTCTTCTGTCAACTTTATTCATACGCCTGACTTTCAGATACATGTGAAGTAATTGAAAAGATAGTGGTTTGGATCAGGTGCACCTTAGTCTTTAAATTGACCTCATTGCTCTGAGCACTTTGGAGTAGTCCTTGATCTCAGACTTTTCCCAGAGTGACATGTCTTTCTGATTTTTAAATTTTTTTCTTTTTTTTAAATTTTTTTTTGTTTGTTTGTTTGTTTTTTTCTTAACTGCTATTACCACAAGTGTTGGTTATGGACCCAGGTAAGATTAAATTGTTGCCTGGATGATTGAAGTTGCCAAATGGGGGTTGTTGTGGTGGTGGTGGTTAGGTGCTGTCGAGTCCAGTATGACTTAATGAACCCCTGTGAATAGCCATTCTGAAACCAGTCTAGTGCCGTCCTCATCATCTCTGAGACACTCGAGCTCATTGCTGAAGTCACAGTGTCGAGCCCTCATGTTGGGGGTCTTCTCTCCTTCACTGACCCTCTATCTTGTAAACACCACAGATGTGTATTGTCATTATCACAGTAGTGGTTAAGAGCAGGACCTCAGGAGATAGACTGCCAGAGACTTCCAGTAATGAACTTTTTGACCCTGGGTAAAGTACTTAACCTCTCTGACCATGAGGTCTTCATTTGTAAAATGGAAGTAAGACTTTTTATCTCACTGCACCACAAGGGGTCCTTATATATATGTTAACACATAGACACGTATATCTACATTTACCATTATTTGTCAAATTGTTATCTAAGTGAAAGTGATAACCAAAGCCCCTTCAGGGATGATTAAATCAGTTGTTGTTATTGTTGAGTGGGAACCAACCTATAGCTGACTTTCCAGCAGGTTTTCAGAGGCAGGAAATCACACAGGAGGAGATTGTACATTTTCCTCTCATGGAGCAGCTGACAGAGTCAAACCACGTACCTTTGGGTTGACACAGCAGTTCCTTATCTCCAAGTCACCAGAGCTCCCTGATGAACTGAGTTCTTAAGTATAAAATGCTTATCACAGTAGCATACACATGATGAGTGTTGATTAGGTGATATTACTGTCATTTTGTTCTTGGTACCTGTGACAGCCATTCTCTCATGACTTATTTATGTATGTTGTTGCTGTTGTGTACCATCAAATCAGAACTGACCCAAAGCTGACCCTCCAGTGGGTTTTCAGAGGCAGTTAATTGCACGGGAGGAGATTGCCCATCCTTCTCCCACAGAGCTGCTGGTGGATTTGAACCACGTACATTCAAGATTGCAGCACAGTTTCTTACCACCAGCTTGATGTATACAACATAAAACATTCCTTTGACAGATTTTTAAGGGCTTTTTAAAAATAGAAGCATTAGAAATACAGTAAGACTAAGAAAAGAGAGGATAACTGATGTATGAATTGTTTAAAATATAAACCTTTGTAATACTTATCCGATGTCGCTGTCTTGAAGGCTTCTCTGAAGGGAAATGATTCTTAGCATATGCTACCCACCCATGTGCTGTTCACTGTAGCCCTTTGTAGCCAGAAAAGGGACAGTTTCAGCTGCCTGTCACTATAAGCCAATTGAGTAGAGACAAGGATTGAATCTTCTAAATGCACTTTATTCACATGCCAATGATCTGAGAGAAAACAGAAGCATTGATGCTACAGTCTGTTTTCTGACTTCTCAGAATCAAGCCAGGCCTTGTAAGGGGGTGACCAAGGGCAGTAAGTAAGGAGAAAGAAATGCCAGAAGGTTCCGGAGGGGAGTGTCCAGGGGTCTGACACGGTTGTTTGTTCCATGTTATCTCTTCCCGTGATGGTTGTCAGATGTCCTGTGTTTGGTTTTTGAGGTAGGTAGTTATCAGGCCTCCTTGCTGATTGTGCATTCTTCCAAGTAATTTATCAATTTTTTTTGTGTCAGGGTGACTTGATAACAAATCCCTCATTACCTTATGTTGGCAGCTAAACTTAGGCAACTATGAGCAAGCAGGTAAAAGGACCTTACATAAGCAGCTTTTACTATCATCCTAAGCTTATAAACAATGTCTGAACTCCTTCCCCCATCACCTTGGCTCCAGAATAGTGCATATAACATCACTACAGTAGCTGGGATCAGGAAGGCAAGCTCTGGGTCACTTGGCAGGGCTGGTTTTTTAAGGTGAGCATCAAGATTCTTGCAGCCAAGCTTTATACTTAAGCATGCATGCTTGGTGTGTGGCCAGGTGCATATCAAAACCCTTAACCCTTTGTCGTTGAGCCAGTTCTGTTTTATAGCAACCCTATTGAGCAAAGTAGATCTGTCCCATAAGGTTTCAGGACATTATAGGGGAGTTCTGATGCCCAAAGGCAGCGCCCCTTGGGTGTTTCAGATCCCCAAGTGCCTCCATAGGAGAAAGATGGGCCATTTTTTAAAAGCTTTTTTGGTTGGGTTTTGTTTGTTGGTTTTTTTCAGTCTTTACAGAAGCACACTTTCTCTCAAGGTGGGTTTGAATCACAGACCCCTAGGTTGGCTGGCAGATGAGAGCTTAATCACTATACTATCAAGGCATACATACACATGTAGACAATACACATTTACACTTTTTTCAGGTTGTTATCTATATGAAAATACAAAGCCTTTCTCTGGCACTTTTATCTACATGATGCACCTATCTCTCCCTTCACTTTCATCGGGTCCTTAACACTAGTGCTGCTTCTGGCAAAGCACTGTTCTTCGGTATGAACTTGATTTCTCCTTGACCTTGGCTCTGATTTAGTAGATGCTCAGTTGTTTATCATACACGCTTCTTACTGTTCAGTGGCATTTTCTTAAGCATTAAGTTATTCACGAATTCTAAGGCCCAGTTTACTTTGTCATTAAAATATTTTTGTAGCTTGAAGTTTATTTATGTTAAATGCTAGCAAATATTTTTGTAAAGCAGCTCCCACCCCTAAATTTTCTGTTTGTATACATGGGTGGGGAGTTGCTAAGCAGTCTTCTCAGTGATAATAAAAACAGCCACAGTAGCAGATTACAGCTGACATTTATTGAGTACTTACCTTTGTGCCAGACACTCCACTAAGCATTTTACCTCCATTATCTCACTTAATCTTTGTCGCAATGATAAAAAGTGGAGGGAATCCAGGCCAAGGGCTTGAAGAACCTGTCATGGGATGCACAGCAGTATGTTCACCAAGGCCAGGTGGACTCAGTGGCCCCTGCTCTTAATCATTCACCACCCCATGTTCTAGGAGCCCATGAGGATCTGTGGCTTCACAGGGGACGTTTATCAAAAATCTCCCTGTTTAGTTCATTTGAGAAGCTTACTGCCTTCTGTCAGAGTGGTTTATGCATATATAATTAGGGTTTTTTTGTTTTTTTTTCTTTCTATAATTATATTTTATTAATTTTCATAAACATTTACAGAGATTTTGGGCTTCCACTCAATCATTGTTGCACTATTCTCTCTACCCTCCTCCCAGTTTGTTCTTGTCCAAATGCCACAGTGCTTGTCAAAGCCAGTTCTGATTAATCTTC
>NW_006399966.1:3003405-3018917 GCF_000299155.1 Elephantulus edwardii
TCTCATAGTTGTTTTAATTTGCATCTCTCTTAGGGCTAGGGATTTTGAGCATTTCTTCATGTGTTTGTTAGCCATCTGAATGTCGTCTTCGGTGAAGTGCTTGTTCATATCCTGTGCCCATTTTTCTATTGGATTATTTACCTTTATCTTGTTGTGGTGGTTTATGCATATATAATTTGTTGACAAGTATTCTTTTCTTCCCCTGCAAGATCACACAGTCTGCCTTGGTCCATGGAGGCTCTCAAATAAAGTATTACTTTTAACTTGCCGGTGGAAGTTAGCAAGGTGGACAACAGAAACTGCTCAGTGGTGCTCACTTCAAGTGACACCCAGGGCATGGGCAATGCTCGCCACGCCGGCCATGCCTTTGTATCTTAGATGAGCTCTGTTGAAATACCTTCCTCCTGTTCGTGGAGTCTCTGTTCTGCCACAGACAGTGTTTGGGAACAATTGCCCACGTAGCCATTTATTTTGCTGAGAAAACTTTCGGCCCATAGTTAGGCCTTTCAGATCATAACCAAAGGAGAGTGCTTGAGCCTGCTTGAGCCTGGGCTTTGGTGGGGTTAGGTTTCTCTAGGGAGTAATCAGTTCCCTTTTGTAGCAAGTCTTCTTTCTTTGTTTTGTGGGTTTTTTCCTCAACTTGCACACCCATTGTGCTGAAGCCCTGCTTGGCAGAGTCCTTGGTGGGGAGGCTCAGAGAGCAGCAGGTGGACAGTGGAGGAGGGCAGGAGATAAAGCCCACAGCTCTTGGTCTGTTCCACACAGCAGCCCTCCGTCAGGTTTCAGAGGCTGACTTAAATCTTTACGAAAGGAGGCTGCCAAGGGGAGCTCTGGTGGCCTAGTGGCAAGAAGCTGCACGCAATCCCAGAAGAACACGGTTCAAATCCACCAGATGCTCTGCCAGAGAAGGAGGTGCAATATCCTCCTGTACCAGTCAGATCTGATTTGACAGTACACGCACACAAAATTAAAAAACAAAACAAAACAAAACAAAAAAACGAAAGGAGGCTGCCCGTCTTTTTCCTGTGGAGCGCCTGTTGGACTTGAACCACGGACCTTTCATAGTAAGCAGCGCAGCAGGTAGCACATTATGTCACTGGAACTCTTTGTGCAGTGGTAGATAAGGGCTCTAAAAAAAGAAAAAAATCAACAAAGTGCAGTTTTCAGTCTTATCATGGCCCCAGTAGTCTTGGGCATTCTGATCAGTAACCAGTCTCACAGGTTTCTTTGTTTAAAAACCTCTAGGGTATTGTCGGAATTCAGCAAAGCCCAGGTGAACTCTGTGCCAGCCCACGCGCTGAGCCACGAAGCCGAGCCCTCTGCCCTCCAGGCCTCACTCTCGCTCCAGGGCCCCGACGCCACCACACACCCACATCTGGATGTGCCCGCTGAACGCCTCCCTGCCTGGGCATCCTCACGGACTCCAGATGGCGAACACAAGCAAGAGCCACTTTCCCACATAGCTGGCACCCCAAGCTTGCTGAAGCTGGGCACTGCCCCAAATGCTCCTTCAGGGGACACTTTGGCCAAGCCATCTAGCCCTGTGAAAGAGAAGACCAGGCTCATCTGCCCAGGAAGTAGCCCAGAGAAGCCCCCAGAGTGGGACAGAGTTGGACTGAACCTTGTGATTTCCTCACCCACCAGTCCGGTAAGTGGTGCACCTTCTCAGGGCGGGCAGGGGTCTTGTGCCATGCCTAAGAGCTGATACGGATCTTCCTAACTAGTGACCTCGAGTGGTCTCTGCCTTCCTCTCATTCTCCCTCCCCCTGCATGGTAATGGTATTACTCAGCATCATAACGATAAGCGGTGTTTCTTGGTATGTAAGTAGTGGCACTGTGTGGTTCCCGGCCCAGGTGGATCTCTCACCTGAGCACAGACACTCTGCTCTTACCACTGCCACCTACCAGCGTAAGACCTTCACTTACGCTCATGGTTTCCTCCTTGGTACTTTTTACTGTTAAATCAATATTGTTATAAAATACCAAGTTTTGAAAATACTAGTTTTTATTAGGTTTTACAACTGTGCTGTCCCATATGTCAGCCACTAGCCACATGGGCTGGCTATGAATTATTTTATATTGGCTAGTCCAGATTGAGATGCGCTTTATGAAATGCACACTGGATTTTGAAGACTAAATATGGAAATATGAATTTCAAAGACTAGTGGCCTAGTGGGTAAGGAGTTTTGCTGCCAACTCCAGAGGTGAGTGGTTCAAATCCACTAGCTAGCTGCTCCTCAAGGGAAATCTCCTCCCATGCAATTTACAGCCTTGAAAATCCACTGAAGGTCAGCCATGAGTCAGTTCTGTGACTTGATGGCAATAATGAGGAATATAAAAAAGAAAAGATTATAAAATATTTGCCAATAATTTTTATTAATTACATATTTTAAAGTTTTCCTTTTATGTTGATTTGCTTACAAGTCCATACACATTGTGTTTCATGCTAGTCTTCATTCACAAGGTGTTTCCCAGACAAATTATTAACATTTCTTAAATGTGTCAGTAGAGGGGAAAGGTATGTGTGTAGTACTCACCTCTTCTGTCCCTCTAATCCCAGCTACCTAATAAGGTAAAGGAGAATCGCTTCTAAGACCAGCAGAGGGAAGTACAATATCCTCAGGAAGGAGGAAAAGATAGTGTGGGTTAGGGTTGCTGGTAAGGTGAGAGAAGAGAGTAAATTTGGGTGCTTCCAGCTTCTTATTTCTCTGGGAGTCACAAACGCACCAAGGAGAGCAAAATGGTCAGAAGCAGCTGAGCTAGGGAATCGTGTTCCTGTGCACGTGTGGACACCTGGAGCTCTGGGTTTCTCCCACTGCAGCTGAGACTCATGTTGGAATGTAGTCTTACGGACACAGCATCCAGATCAGAGCAGCTCAGGAAGGGCCAGGGCTGGGAATAGACCACCAGAGACACACTATCTCCCTTTTTAGCAGCTTTATTGAGATAGAATTCATAGAACTTAAGAGTACCCAATTAAAGTGTACAAACTTATTTTAGACTATGTTGTCCCCCATGAAAGAAATAACTTGTCCGTTAGGAGTCACTCTTCACACACAAGACCTCCCCACCCCCAATTCACCGTATTCTGCATAGGTCATGCCAGATGCTGGTCAACTTTCTGTCTGTATCGATTCGTCTGTTGTGGACATTTTATATAAATGCTGTCATACTGTATATAGCCTGTCTTGACTGGCTACTTTCTCTAAGCACGTTTTCATGACTTCGCACATAGCATTTTTCATTGCTTTTTATTGCCAAATTATGTGCCATTATCTGGATATCCTTGGAGCTCCTGAAAGGTACAGATGGCTAATGCACTTAACTTAACTGATGGGCTGCAGGGGAGGTTAATGTGTCCTGAGGAGTCTTGAAAGGGAAGCCTGGCAGTCCACGTCTGAAAAGCATCCACTGACAACCTAGTAGAACACAGTTCTGCCCTCACATCCATGTTGCCATGGGTGGAACCGACTCAACAGCCACTAATTGAGATACGTTTTCTTTTAATGGATAAACCACTTATCATTTGGTGGACATTTGGGTTGTTTCCACTTGATGGCTGCTGCTATGCTGCTGTGAACATCCATGCACAAGTATTTATTTGAATGTGTATTTTAAATTCTTTTTTAATATTTTTTTTAAAAATTATTTATTTATTTATTTTTTGTATGTGTACTGTCAAATCAGATCTGACTGGTACAGGAGGAGATTGCCCCTCCTTCTCCAGCAGGGCATCTGGTGGATTCGAACCACATACGTCTGGCATTGTAGTGCATCTTCTTGCCACTAGACCACCAGAACTCCCTTATATTTTCAGTTCTTTTGGTTACATACCTCGAAGTAGAATATTTGAATCATATGGCAACTCGATGTGTGCTTTTTTTGAGAAACCACCTAGTTGTTTTCTACACCGCCCACACCAGTTTACATTTCCATTGGCAATGCGCAGGAGTATATGTAAGCTGTAAGCTGCACAGGAAGAGATTGCCCATTTTTCTTCTGCAGAGGTGCAGGTGGATTTGAACTCCCAGACAGATTGGCCCTTAGGTTAGCAGCGTAATTCCCTACAGACCCCATCCCACCAGAGCTCCCTTACCGCACCTCCTGTGCTTTGCAATAGGAATATAGTGGTGGATAAGAGAGATAAGGACCTTCTTTGGGGACAGACACTAGATTAGATGTCATCATGTACTTGTGATAATTTCTGGGAAGAACTGGTGAGGAGAGGCCTCTCTAGGACTGGCTTGTTTATCTGAGATCAGGCGTTTAGGAGCCAGTTTCATTGAAAGACAGTTCCCATTACCACCTGCTTGTGACATGTACTCGCCTCCAGTTAGGGTGCAGGCCACTCCTGTGTCTTTTTTAAATCCATCTATAGCCTTGACCATTTCACACCTCAGCCAGACTCCTCTCTGGTATTTGGCCATGGTTGTCAGTGTCATGATACTCTTAGTGGTTTGAGGTGGCAGCATTTCTCTGTCTTGAATTCTCTGTGGTGGGTGCTGTTGTGTTTCTGATTCTTGGTCCGTGGTCGAGCCAAGTGGTTTTCTCCCACTGCTGAAGGAGAAGGAGCTCACAGGTGTGGGGCCCGAGTGAGAAGTGGAATCATGGTACAAAGAGGGGAGGAAAAAGGGATGCAGTGGCATTCGTGCTAGCTTTTCCTCCTTCCCTCCCTTCCTTCCTCCTTCATGCCTGGGACCCAGTAGTTGGGGGTGGAAGCCAGGCCACACTAAAACTCTGGGGCACCAGGGTTCCCACTGTTTTCTCTACACTGAAAAGACCAAAGATTGTCTCTAGAGTATCATTTCCTGGTGCCTGATTCTGTGGTCAGGGGCTGGGGCTGGACATTGCTTCGTGGTCTCCTCTCCTCAGCAGAGATAGAAAACCTCACCAGGGAACACACATAATCTTAAAATGCCCCCTTGTCTTCTTCATCCCACTACTCTTTGTGTTTTTTTTTTATTTTATTAGTTTTAATGAACATTTACAGGGATTTTGGGTTTTCATTCCTTCATTGTTGCACTGTTTTCTCTACCCTCGTCCCCAGTTTGTTCTTCTTCCCCCCTCCGAATGTCTGTTTTAATTGTCCAATTGCCACAGTACTTGTCAAAGCCAGTTCTGATTAATCTCCAGTTCTGATTAATGTCCTTTGTCAGTGTGTCCTTTGCCATTCCCTATCACTCCTCCCTGAGAGAGACTTCACCCTGATTCATAAGGAAAAGGGGATGGCGTATTCTCTTAGCTACTTCCTGCTGAAAAGGGACGCTGTGGGTTTCAGGGTGAAGATCTTCTCTCACTACTCTAAAGGGCCCCTTTGGCAGTAGGAAACACATAGACTCTTTGTGTTTTATGTTAATGATGTGTGAACAGTGAAGATTAATTTCCACAAGTCTGTGCCAATCACTTGTGCTAAAGATACTGAGGAAAATGACAATTGAAGCAGCCTTTTAGATGATAGGATGGCAGCAAACACAGAATGACATGGGAGTCAGGTTGAGGTCCCCAACCTCATGGGCAGTAGGAGGCTTATGGGCTGGAGAAGAGTAAAGAAAACTCCCGGGAGGAGGCCACGAGTCCTGACCTAAGACAGCAGTCTTTCCTACAGGCCTTTAGCAAGGACAGAGAAGGGGAGCACATGATTTTTAAGTGTGTTTGCCAGGCCTGTGGGACTGCCAGCAAAGCTACATAGTTGATAGGGTGCTGCTCCCCCTGCTGGCTTTCCTCAGGGAGCTCCTGCGGGTCCCACTTGCCTGGACAGACTTGGAGCAGAATCTGGTTTTATAGATAGTCCCCAGTAGCTACCCTGGGTGACATATCATTCTGTCCCTGATAGACCTTAGCCACCTAGAGTCTCAGAGGCCAGCTTAGAAGTGAGGAGCAGAGACAAAAGCAACCAGTAGAAACTGGCCTTCGTCACTTCAAATCCCTTGGTAACAAATCATTCTGTCCTGCCAGTTCTGAGGACCCTGAGGTGGGGAACCTGCAGGCCCAGCTCTGTGCAGAGTCCACTCAGAACTCACCACATGTGGCTGAGGGGGTCTGGAAGCAGTGACGTGGATTAGTATGTCCAGTCAAACCTTTCAGGAGAGTCAAGCCCAGCTCTGCTTGCCTATCTGACAGAGTGGAGAGGAGCCTTGATTTAGGAGTTGGAAATAGCATTGTTGGGGTGAGATTGGTGCCACTTAACAAAATTGCTGGGCTGGTCCCACTCCTCGTGTGACTCATTTCCTCTGTGTCAACAATCCCTCTCGTCTACCAACTGGCATCATATTTAGGTACAGAAGGATAGAGAGGACTCAGAATAGTGGGGGGAAAAGGAGCTAGACCTTGTTCCCACAACCTACTGACCCTTGGGCAGTGAGCTATTCAGAGAGATCCACAGAGAGAAGGGCAGACAGGATCCGACCGCATGGGCTCTCAAGAGGCTGATCAGAAATGGGGAGCAGAGGCAGAGGCAACCAGTAGGAGCTGATTTCCTTCACCTCAGGCCCCAGAAGCAGGGTCATAAAACCCGAGACCTGTTCAACAAATGGTGCCAGGACAACTAGATCTCCACATGAAAAAGAATGAAGTAGGACTTCTTCAGAGAGAGCTCCATACACAAAAATTAATTCCAAATGGATTGCACACTCATAAATGTAAGAGGGAGGAAGAATGGATGCCTTTGAGTTATGAGGCTGGAGAAAAGTATTGAACATTCCTTGGACTGCTAAGAGTGCAAACATATCTGTCCTGGAGAAGGTGAAACCAAGCTGTTCCTTGGAGGCAAAGATTTTGTAGCTTCATCTCACATACTTCTGGCATATTGTCTGGAGGGACTAGTCCTTGGAGAGGGATATCATGCATGGAAGGATGGAAGGACAGAACAAGAGAGAAAGGTCCTGGAAGAGATGGATTGGCTCCGTGACTGGGGTAATGGGGATAGGTGTGTCGGAGGTAGTGAGATTGGCTCAGGATAGGGCAGGGTTCAGAGCTCTTGTATATAGGGTTGCTATTAGATGCACGTGCTTCAGTGACACATAACAACAACAACAACCTCCTTAAAGAAGACATGCAGATGACCCTACAGAGCATATTAAACACTTGGAAAGATGTTCAACATCATTAGCCATCAGGGAAATGCAAATCAAAGCCACAGCGAGACAGCCCTTCTTACCCAGCAGGATGACTATAATCAAACCGGTAATGACAAGGATTGAAGAGGCCGTGGAGACACTGCAACCCTCATATATTGCAGTGGGAATGCAAAGTGGTCCAGCTGCTGTGAGCAAATTTGGCAGTTCTTCAAAAAGGCAAACATGGAATTATCATGTAACCCAGCAATTCCACTCCTAGGTATGTTACTAAGAGAAATTTTAAAAGCCAGGTTAACCGAAAAATTTGTATCTAAATGTTCATAAGCAACAGCATTCGTAATAATAAAAAAGTGAAAACAAGCCAGATGCCCATTAGCTGATAAACAGAATGTGGTGTCCATACAACAGATTGATATTATACACTGTCAATCATTAATTGGGAGAATGCTATTCACTGGTAAGAAGAAATAACATTCTGATGCATGTTCAGTATACACGCACCTTAATAATGTTGTGCTCAGCGAGCTCTGGTGGCCTAGTGGCAAGAAGCTGCACTGCAATCCCAGAGGTGAGCAGTTCGAATCCACCAGATGCTCTGCTGGAGAAGGAGGGACAAACTCCTCCTGTACCAGTCAGATCTGATTTGATGGTACACACACACACACATACTGTTGTGCTGAAAGAAATCAATCATGAAAGACCTCATGTTGTAGGATTCCACTAATGTGAAGT
Organism: Elephantulus edwardii; assembly: GCF_000299155.1. NCBI lineage: Eukaryota > Metazoa > Chordata > Mammalia > Macroscelidea > Macroscelididae > Elephantulus > Elephantulus edwardii. Next base: position 3,011,214 of record NW_006399966.1, read on the forward strand.
GTCCAAAATAGACAAAGACATAGGGACAGAAGGAAGAATGTTTGCCTCATGCTGGGAGCTTGAGGGGAAATGGGAAGTGCCTACGAACTCCAGAGTATCTTTAGATGGGAGCTATCTTTTGGGAGTGATTTCCATTTACATTGTGATAGTTGCCCTATTCTTGCAATTATAATAATATACTAAAACCATCGAACTTTTGGATGGTATGTAAATTAAAAATGAAAAACAAAACTTTTGTCTTCTTTCCTGATAGAAAAGCAAGAGTTGGATCTCAGAGGATGACTTCTACCGGCCTCCCCAGGAGCCACCCCCAGAAAGTCTTTCCGATCAGTCCATAGCTTCATCCAAAGGGACTCCAGAGCCAAGGCCTGGTCTGCACAGGCATTTTTCTCAAGGGCCAAAGAAAAGCCACTCCATGGGGGCCTTAGACAAAGCTTGCGTGCCTTCCCCAGGAAGCGGGAAAACCAAGACGGCGCCCACGCAGGAACACAAGAACTTCCGTGTGGTACACCGGCGGCAGATGGGTAGGTGACCGTGTGGGGTCTCGGGGTGTCCCCACTGTGCAGTTTTCCATTATCAAATGGGTGGTGTGCTCTCTTGAGTAAAACCTGCTTCCAAAATGTAATAATATGGAACATTCATACTTAGTAATTCAGGAAAGCATTTCAGGAAAAGCACACCGCATTTTCTTCTTTTTTTTTTCGCATTTTCTTATAAAATCTTAATAAAGTTCCAAACTGTCTACAGAGTCCAGCAATCCTGTTTTGAAATGGAAAGCCCTTTCCTGGAATTTTTCTATAAAACTTGTGATTATGGAGAACATGACTCTGTAGCTCAGAGAGAACCCCTGTCTTGAAGCGCCAGGTGTTTTAGTGGCTCCTTCCAGAGTCCTTGACCCGAGGTGGTATATTTAACAGCTCTGATGGGTTGATGAGATCTGCTGTTGGTTCAGTGTCCTTGACCTGCTGCTTGTAAGGAGGCCAGCTTGCTCTCTACACCTGTGAAATTCCAGAACCTGTTAAATAACCATAACCTAATTTTTCTATAACCCTCATAAATGGTTTCCCCTCCAGTACAAAAAGAGAGAAGTCTACCCTAGAGCCACAGCTTTCTCTCATCATTGTCTGTAGCCCAGGAGAACATGCTGGCTCAGTTTCCGGGCCCTGGCTGGGTGACTTGGGTAGAGCCCTAATTTCCATGCCAGCTTCTGTTAGGTTTTACTTTCTGCCCCTGTGGTAGTTGCCATCTGTAACTGTGTCAGGGAAGGTGTGCCCTGCACCTGGACCAGCAAGGTTCCTTGAGGGGCCAGAAAGCCCGTAAAGGCCTGGGGGAACCCTCCATAATTATTCAAAATATCCAAGACCATTCCACATTAAGACAGAGTCCCCTGAGCCCTCTGGTTGGTGATCTCAAGGCAGCAGGGAACATGAAGCTTAGTGTGGGATTTGTAAACATTTACTCACTCACTCACTCACTCATTCATTAAGTATTTCTTGATTATCAGTGATGTGCCAAGGGCTGTTCTGAGTGTTGAGGGCACAGCAGGAAGCATAGCATTATCCCTGTCTTCACTGGACTTAAATTCTAGTAGGGCTGGACAGGTAATGCAACACTACCAAGCAAACGTATAGCCTGCTCAGATGGTAATAAGTGCTATAGAGGTCAAGTCCCGGCATGGCGGACGAGGGGCAAGGGCAACTTCACATTAGAAAAGGGAAGCCTTCACTAAGAAGGTGGCATTTGACAAGGTGTGATGGGAAAGAGAGGGAGGCAGGCTTTGTGCTTCAAGCAAGAGGACAAATGCAAAGACTCTGTGATGCCTCCAGTGAACTGTGGCAGCCAGAGTGGCCAGAGAGGAGTTGGGAAGGTTAGAGATGGGCCTAGGTCACAGGGATTCTTGAGGACAACTGACATTGGCTTTCGCTCTAAGGTCAGTGGTGGCTGTTGCAGAGGTTTTGGCAGAGGGACCTGGCCTGACCTGTCTTTTGAAAGAATCGTCCTGGCTGCTATGGGGAAAGAGACCAGTTAGGTTATTGCCATAACCAGGTCAGAGGTGATGAGGATTGGACCAGTGAGGCGGTGATAGAGGTGAGGGAAAACGAACGCACACTCCACTGGGGCAGAACCGACTCATTCATGAGGTTTTCAAGGCTGTGAATTGCACAGAAAGGAAGAGATTGCCTTTCTCCTCCAGAGTTGCTGGTGGATTCAAACCCCCGACAGACACATAGCCTTTGGTGTAGCAGCAGAACTGCCTGTAGGATGCACTGGGAGAGCTCCCTGGGAGAAATGGAGGAAACAACAATTGTTGATGGACTGGATATAAGATTTGAAAGACAGAAAATCAAGGATAACTTCAAGGATTTTAGCCCAAGTCAACCAGAATAATTAGAATAATTAGTGTCTTTGTCTCTCTGTCTCTCTCTCTTCCTCCCTCCCTCCCTCTCTTTTTCCCTCCCTCTCTCTTTATGAGAAGAAGAGAGCCAGTGTGGGGTTGGAGGAACAGGAATTTCTTTCTGGACATGGCCACTCTGACACCCCTGTTAGTTATGGGAGTCTGAAGTTCAGGGAAGAGCTGAGGCTGGAGGTCAAAATCTGCAGTCAGTGGTGTATGGATGGTATTGAAAGCCTTTAGAGATCCTTTAGGAAGGAAGCCATTGTTCTCTGAGAAGGGATGAAGACCCAACAACTCCGGGGCATTCCAACAGTGAGAGGTCACAGGAGGAAGGACAGCCAGCCAGGGAGACCAGGAGTGGGCAGTGATGTGAGCCACCCAGTGACTCAAAAGCTAAGTGAAGAAGGGCTCACTGTGTCCGGTGGTGCTAACAGCGCAAACAAGACAAGGATGAGGATTGGCCTCTGGGTTTGGCAACAAGGAGGGTGTTGGTGCTTTTCTTAGAAAGCAATTTCAGTGGAATGAGGGGACCGAAACCTGATTAGAGTAGGTTCAAAAAGGAACAGGAGCAGGGGAACCAGAGACAGTTTCAGTACCTCAAGGAGTTTTTCTGTAAGAGACTAGAGAAACAGGGTAGTAATTAGAGACGTGAGTAGAGCTGAGAGGTGCTTTTAAAGATAGGAGCAATAACATGTTTATGTGGCATGATCCAGCAGAGAAGGGGGCAATGGTGATCCGGGGAAGAGAGGAGAAATTGCTGCAGGGTTGCCCTTGTCCTTGAGTAGGACACTGAGAGGGGTGCATCTGCTGCACAAATGGAGGGGTTGGCCTCAGACGGAAGTGCAGTCACTTCCTCCCTCACACCGGGAGGGAAGTCAGAACCCAGGTACGGATGGAAGGAAGGACTACAGGTATAGTGAGGGGGCATGTGGAGGTCATCTTCCGAGTGTTTTCTTTTCTCAGTGAAATATGGGAAGCAAGGTCAACAGCTTGAGGGGAGGAGGAGGTAGAGGTATGCAGTAACTATGTCCCTCTGGTTTCAAGTCCATTTGGCAGTGCCCTAGGGCTGTGTTCTGCTGGCAGTCACTTTGCCTTCCCTCACTGTGGTACTTCAGGCACCAGAGGTTTCCAGGGGAGGGAGAGGCAGGCCCCTTGGTCTAATGTGCCGCTTTCTGCCCCCCCAGGGCTGTCCAACCCATTCCGAGGCCTCATGAAGCTGGGCACCGTGGAGTGCCGCGGGGCCATGGGCATCTGGAAGGAACTCTTCTGCGAACTCTCGCCCCTGGAGCTCCGCCTCTACCTGGGCACCGAGGAGCGCACCTGCGTGGAGAGCTGCTCCCTGCTGCGCTGTGAGTCCGTGGGGCCGGCCCTCAGCGACGGGCGCTTCGAGCTGCTCTTCTCCGGCAAGAAGCTGACCCTGCGTGCCTCCTCGCAAGACGAAGCCGAAGACTGGCTGGACCGGGTGCGGGAGGCCCTGCAGAAGTGCCGGCCTCAGCAGGAGGACGAGTGGGTGAATATCCAGTACCCAGAGCTGCCCGAAGACCTCCCCGAGGCCCCCCAGGCCGGCCTGTCCTCCCACTCAGAGCCCCTGGTGGAACCCGAAGCCTTCCAGGGCACACAGCTCAACTGGTCATCTGCCCAAATTCCGGAGCCAGATGCCATTAAAGAATCCCTTCTTTACCTATACTCAGACAGGACCTGGGCGCCCTACATTTTCTCCCTGTCCCTGGAGTCTCTGAAATGCTTCCGGGTGAGAAACAACGAGAAGATGCTAAGTGACAGCCATGGGGTTGAGACCATCCGAGACATCCTGCCAGACACAAGCCTCGGGGGCCCATCCTGCTTCAAAATCCTCACGGCCAAGGCCGTCCTGAAGCTGCAGGCTGGGACCCCTGAGGAGGCTGCCCTGTGGAGGGACCTGGTGCGCAAGGTGCTGACATCGTACCTGGAGACAGCCGAGGAGGCAGTGACCCTCGGTGGGAGCCTGGACGAGAACTGCCAGGAGGTGCTCAAGTTTGCCACAAGGGAGAACGGCTTCCTGCTGCAGTACTTGGTGGCCATCCCCATGGAGAAGGGCCTCGACTCCCAGGGCTGCTTCTGTGCAGGTGATGTCGTACTCCTGCCCCCCCCCCCCCGACTGCTTCCTGTGGGCTCCAGATGGAGGCTTTCCACAGGTGTCCCCATGACCCCATGGGTGTGCTGCAGCAAATAAAGCTTTCCCCTCAGCTTTTGTATTTCCCAAGCACCCACTAGGGCAATCCACTCTGCCTGCCACTGCTTGCCAACAACCAGAACCTGTGGGTGGCAGCCCCAGTTGCCTGCCCCTCGGACCTCCTGGGAGCTCAGCACCCCACTCCCTGAACGGTCTTAATACTATAATGTATTCTTTTGGAGGGAGAGGCATGGTATCCTTCCCGAAATGTTTTCACACTATAAATTACAAAAAAATATTCTACTCTGCCCAACAGAACTTTGTGAAAAGATGAAAATGTTCTCCATCTCTGCTGCCTGTGTGATCACCATGAGTCCCGTGTGGCCACTGAGTATTTAAAATATGACTTTGTTTTTGTTGCCGTGTGCCATCAGGTTGAAGCCAACACATAGGTGACCCTCCAGCAGGGTCTCGGGGGCTGTCAATCACATGAGAGGAGACTGCCCATCTTTCTCCCATGGAGCAACTGGTGGATTCAAACCACTTGTGCTTGGGTTGGCAGTGTAATTCCTTACCCATTAGACTACCAGAACTCCCTAAAATCGGACTTTTGTTATTTTGTACCCTCATGTTGGCTCCAACACTTCTAGCAGGTTTTTAAAAGTGGTATATGATGCTTGAGTATATTACTCACCTTTCTCCTGCAGAGCAACTGGTGAAATTGAGCTGCATGTCTCTGGGTTGGCAGTGCAAGTTCTTAAATTTTACTTAAATAGATATATATATGGCTGTGGTCACTGATTAGATAGTACTTGCTATAGCTCTATATCTTTCCGTATTGGTCTGTTGATGTTGTGTACCGTTGAGTCAGAGCCGACCCGTCAGGGACCCTCTGCCAGGCTTTCAGAGGCAGTTAATCACACGGGAGAAGATTGCCCATCCTTCTCCCACGGACCAGCTGGCGGATTCAAACCGCGTCCCTTCAGGATTGCAGCACAGCTTCTTGCCACTCATTATGATGTTATTCCAGATCCATATAACACTAGTACAACATCAGAGGTAGCATCATCATCGTCATCAAATTTAATGCTTCCGTACCAGACCCTGCAAATGCTTATCTCACTTAGTCCTCACAACACCTCTTTTGGGATAGGTGCTACTATCATCTTCATCTGTAGACGAGGAAACAATCTTAAGAGCTGGTAGATACCTATGCTACGTTACTTAGCTCATAAGTGAGCTAAAATTAGGGCTTGTGCTCTTGGCTAAGACCTCAGAAGATCTCCTGAACCCCAACCACATATTTCAAGGCTGCATAATACTGTACTGTTCACATCCCATCTTTAGATCCGTGAACATCTAGAGCAGACCCCCATTTCCATTTGCCAGGGGCCCTCCAGGTGGGCTGTCAGGAGGTTGGTTACCTTGCTGCAGAACGCCAAGGCAGGAGAAGTAGCAATGAGCTGAGCCATGAAGCTGTCCTGTGAGGTGGGGCCTGTGGCACTGGAGGGAAAAGCCTGCAGCAAGTGTCTGGAAGGAAGTGGTCTGCGGTTGGTCCCCCTGGAGGATGGGGGAAAGCCAGGCGTAGCACTGCTTCTCGGTACCACTCATCGCTGCCTGCCCACAGTACTCAACACTTGTCTCCTCAGTGTGTGAGCATCAGATTCAGGGAGGAGGGACGCCCCACTGTAGATGTGAACATGTGAGGTGAGCCAGGAAAGCTCTCACTGTGAGTTCCCCTGACCACCTGCTGGCCAGGACTGAGGAGTTTGGACGGTATTTCCTGGTTTCCAGGGTACTTTCAATACCTTGTATTACTAAACTTCGTAATAGCCTTGTAAGTAGCTAGTTGTAGCTGGATTTACAGAGACTAAAATGGACTGGCTGTCAGTCAAGACGAGGCAGAAGAGCTACGCTGTGCATTCCACTGGCCTGCCCGCTGCCCTGCTCCGGAGGGAACTCCAGCAGAGGGGACAGAGCCTGGGCCCTGCACCCCTCTCCTGAGTTATCAGGGGCTCTGGATGCCGGCTGGTACTGACAGTGTCCAGACTGCCCTGCCCCCTGCTGGCTTCTTCACTCAGGCCCTGAGGCTGGCCTGTCTCCCCACTATTCCTTTCTTCCTAAAGCCCTGACTTCTTGTTATGTGCCAGATGAGTCAGAACCCGCTGAGAACTGACCCTCTATTGGGTTTTCAGAGGCTGTAAACCACACGGGAAGAGATTGCCCAGCTTTCTCTCAAGGAGCGGCTGGCAGCACAGCTCGTCACCCACTAGGCCACTAGAGCACCCCTAGAACCCTGACGTAGTCTCTCCCATTTCTGGGTCCCAGTGGAGAAGTAGACCTGAAGGAGGTTGGCATTAATGAGTAAGCACTGGGGACTCAGGACAAAGGCAGTTGGGGGTAACGGATGAGAATGTAGGATTTAGAACCAAACCCAAATTTGAATAATACTTAATGGCTATGTGACTTTGGACAGGCTTCAACCTCTCTGCATCAGTTTCTTCAGCTATAAATTGGAGACAATAATTTTCACAGTGTTTTGTTATAAAGGTGAATTGCTAGGGTTGCTTCTAGGTGATGGAAATATCAGTGGTAGTCGTTTCTATCTTTGTCCTTTCGAAAACAAGGCTTAGATAGTGGGCCCTTTCCACACGGTGGCTTTTGTGGGTCCAGGGGCTGCCTCTGGCCTACAGCTGCTCACTCTCCCACCTTCCCTCTCCCCAGGCTGCTCCCGGCAGATCGGCTTCTCTTTTGTACGCCCCAAACTCTGTGCCTTCTCTGGCCTCTATTACTGTGACATCTGTCACCAAGATGATACCTCAGTGATTCCAGCCAGGATCATCCACAACTGGGACCTCACCAAGCGCCTGGTAAGTCTTGCGACCAGCCTGGAAAGGCCACGTGGGGCTCCCAAATGAAAGGAACAGTAACTGTTCTTCACTGCTGCTGCTCCTCAGCTAATTGGGGGATCTTGGCGAGGGGGATTCATTGCCACAGCTTCAGTGCCTGTGATGTGGGCAGCTGACCAAGAGGAAAACTTGGTGCTGGGCCACAGCCCCTGTGCAGAGGTTACCTGACTCGGGAGCCAGGCTGGGAGTCTGCGAATGGTTCCCTACAGCTCCGTGGCTACACTAAATGGGCTTAAGACATGAGCAGG
>NW_006399966.1:3019070-3021210 GCF_000299155.1 Elephantulus edwardii
GAAGAGGGAGGGAGGAAGGGAAGAAGGGAGGAAAAAAGATAAAATGGATTAGTGTGATAGGGAGGAAGAGGGAGGGAGGGAGGGAGGAAGGGAGGAAAAAAGATGAAATGGATTAGTGTGATAGTGGATGGACAGGCTGCTGGTAGACTGACTGAACTTAGAATGGTCGACCATGCAGGCCCTGCGTGGACTTCATCTATTATTTTAATATTGTTGTTATTTTTGTCCCATCAAGTTGGAACCGACTTGCAGCTAACCCTCCAGCAGGTTTTCAGGGACAGTTAATCGCACAGGAGGAGATTGCCCAACCTTCTCCTACAGAGCAAGCTGATGGATTCAAACCGCGTGCCTTTGGGATCACGGTGCAGCATCATTCCACTAGGCCACCATTAATGTCAATTAAAAATCGTGCTTTTGGAAGATCTTTTTTGTTGGGTATTTCCCCATCACAAAGATAATATATGGTTTTTTATAATTTTAAAAATTATACAGAAGGCCAGGGTAATCGCCATGAACATTTCAGGTGGTAGGCTGTGCACCTCCTTACCAATGTACGTGAATGTGGCCGTAAAAGCGGAATCCAACGGGCCGGGCCTGCTTTATTTCTTTACTTATTTTTGTAATAGTCACAATCTTGGTTGAAAAATGGCTTTTATAGTCTTTATTTTTAAATTCGGTTTTTTTACTATTTGAGGGAAATTTGACAAAGCATATTAGCTTGTCAGCCATTCTTACATAGTCTGTTTACTAACATAGCTGAAAGCACCTACAATTCAATCACTCTTTCCCACTTTGTCCCTGTTATGCTTATTTCTGTTAATCCTTCTCTCCTACCCCTTCCTGCCTTCTGGGCTTTACCCTTCGCCCCATATTGCTTTACATTGTGCCTCTTCCACTTGATTCTCTAGTATCTTGGGCATTTTCTTCCGTTCACCAAATGCCTTTTAATGAAGTGTACCCTAAGATCCTGAGATGGTTTTGGGTTAGCACTGCAGTGTCCTATGGACTACACTAACTGCCTCTGCAAACCCGCTGGGGGTCAGTGATGGATTGGTTCCAACTCGATGGCACAAACAACAACAACAATCTAATATAATATGTAATAAGTTTGTTAAAGATACCAGTGTGTGCAATTTCTGTTACAGTGACACTAGATAACTAAGATATATTGCAATATTAGAAAGTTTATTTTATTTAGATATAGTGGAATAAATGTGTTTTTAGTAATGATAATCCACCTTAGAAAATATGGTAATCAAATGGTCATGTTTTCAGGCAGAAAATAATAAAGTAGAAACTGTTAGTATGTAACAATTTAAATACTTTGTTTACATTTGCTCTATTTCTGTTACTTAGTAGCTGTTGCTTTTTTGTTAACTTTGATCTTTAAAAACGGTTTATAAAAAAACTGTTCTTTGTAACTACTTTTTGAAGCCAAGTGGATAATTAATTTGCTTTGCTTTTTTAGAGTGAAATGAAAATAAGGGTCTTTTGCCCTATGAAAACTTTCTAGTTAGCCCATAAAAAAGTACCATGTTTATATATAGGTAGGCAGCCATGGTGGACAGTGTTCCCTGGAGCTTCCCAACTAAATCAAGCCTGGAAGCAGGAGCGGCATCCACTTCCAAAATGGCTTGCCTCCGGAAACTATGTACGAACAGTGCTCAGGCTGTTCGTTCATAGGGTCACTATGAGTCGTCTACGACTCGACGGCATTAAACAACAAAACAACAACAACACCCTAAGATCCTTCCAATTTTTCTCTTCTCTTAGCTAGCCAGTTTACCATTAGCAAATTATTTAACCCCAGCTTCCTTATCTAGGAGTCCTGGTGGTACAGTGGTTAGACATTTGGTTATTACACTGAGGGTTGATGGTTTAAACCCACCAACTGCTCTGTGGAAGATATAGCAGTCTGCTTCTGTGAGGATTACCAGCCTTGGGGACTGTATGGGGCAGTTCGCCACTACACCTTGAGGGGGAACTCAATGGCAGTGTGTTGGGTTTGGCTTGGGGGTTTCTCATCTGTAAAGGGGGTTTAGTGGGGAGCTCTGGTGGCCTAGTGGCAAGGAGCTGCAACTACAATCCCAGAGGCGAACGGTTCGAATCCACCAGATGCTCTGCCGGGTAAGGAGGGACA
>NW_006399966.1:3022293-3052980 GCF_000299155.1 Elephantulus edwardii
CCAGCATTTGTTGCTTGCTGTTCTGTTAAATTTTGCTAGTCTTACTGGAGTGAGATGATATCTCATGGTTGTCTTGATGAGATGATAAATCTTAATGGAAGGAGAATGCCCCTCTTTCTCCAGCTGTGGGATTTGAACTGCTCACCTTCTGGCTAGCAGTACAGCAGCCTACATACTATATTACTACTAAGAGCTCTTTGCTTTCCTTCAGACTCAAGGCCTGCCAGCCCTGCAGCCTCGGCCCTGGGCTGTATGCTGGCCAAAGAGCAGGGAAGGTGATCCTTAGAATCAATTCCATGGAGAAACTGGGATTACAGTCCTCCTGGGACCCTCTGCGCCGCCCCCACCCCCAGTAGCCTGTGTTGACCTTTACCTCAGGAGGAGAGAAACCACCAGAGAAATTGGCTTCACTTTAACTTTTTTTTTCTCTTGTTCTCAACCCTGTTAAGTATTTAACTAACTATACAGAGGAAATGAAACTCAAAAATGCAAAGAACCCTAAAGTACCTTGAGTATTTCCAAGACCTCGATACTTTCACTGCACCTTGTCCTTGTCCATTGCAGATCCTTGTGCCATTTCCTGACCAGAAAACAAAATCATTTCCTAGGCATACGTGAGGTCAGGAAATACCTAATTCTCAGACTGCCGACCTGGGACATTCACAGTAGAAAGGGACTGGCTCGGAGCTGGAGGCCTCTTTGTTGCATGTGCCACTCTGGCTAAGCCACTTGTGCCAACCCCAGCTGGCACCTTACGGGCACTCAGCCCAGGGCTGAGGTCTCTTTGTCTCCTCCTCGCCCACAGAATCAGCCCAGTCCCCTGGGAGCACGAAGCCCCTGCCTATCTACAGTGCTTGGCAGTTTTCAGCACACATTCCTGTGTGCTGGTTCATCTGAGCCTCACCCAGGGCCTGGGGCTGAGGCGTGGGAATTGCTCTGCTGGGGCTCAAGAGCAGCCATTTATCCAAGTCACAGAGAGGAGAGAGCTGGTTTCACCACTAGCTACCCTTCAGCTGGAGTGGGGCTGGCTCCTCAGGGATCCAGGGTCCATTGGAAGAGGTTGAGAAAGGCTGGGGGAACTGGGTGACAATCCTCCCAGTGTGGTGGGTCTCCCTGTTGCATTCTGTCAAGGGGACATCTGGGCCATAGCAGGCCCCCACGGACTCTTACTAGCAGTTCACATTTACTGAGGATATGCCACGTTCTCTGCACCAGAAGTTTATGTGTCTAATCTCTTTGCCTCTAAATCCACAGTCACCCCATAAGGAAAGAGCTTTTATTATCCCCATTTTATAGAGGAGGAAACAGAACCACAGAGAGGTTACATTTTACAAGATCATGCAGCTAGGAGGTTGGTAGAGACAGGATTCAAGTCCAGGAGTCCACCAGGGAGAAAGCTTCAGCCCGTCCGTCCTTTCACAGCAGTGTTCAACCTGCGGGCAAGAAGTGTCCCATTAGTCAGAGTGGCAGCCTGGTGTGCAGACGACACCTCAGCCTGGGCTCCACTTCCTAGAGGCGGGATTAGATACATCTGCTTCAGCTTCTCTGAGCCTCACTTACCTCATCTGTAAGGTGAGGAGGATGACACCTTGTTTGGTTGGTTGGTTGGTTTGAAGATTAGGAGAGGATGAGGTTGAGGTTGTTAGCCTAACATCTAACAAACAGTCGATGTTCAAAATCTGCCATTGTCATTAGGGCCAGGACTGATGGCAGAACCTTCACCAGCTGGCAGAGGCAGACTGAGTACTTAGCTCCATGTAGAGACTGGATGTGGATGGAGGAGCAACACTCTAGCAGAGCTACGTCTAATCTGTGACTTCCTGCGCCTGTAGCCTGACTCAGGCCAGTCACCTGGTTCCTGAGTCAGGACCCAGGGGAGGGTGCCTCTTTCCTTCAGGCAGGAAGACGAGGGCTGGGAGAACAGGAAATAGTGGGAGGGGTCTTGGAGGCCTAGCAGGAAAGAGGTGTTGACAAAAGCAGTCCACCCCCCAACTCAACCTGGCCCGGGAGGGGCAGCAGCTGGCACCCTGCACAGAGGGCAGGCCGCCTTGAGATCAGATGAATGGCGGTCAAATCCTAATGGTACCAGAGGGTGTAGACTCATTCCAAGCCTCAGTTTCCTCATTTGTGAAATAAGGATGGCACAACTTCCTTTGGAGGGTGGTTTCAGGGATGAATGAGGAGGTGACACTGTGCCTGGCCCCAAATGGCTCACTGAACAGCCGTCCTTCCCCACCCTGATGCCTGGTGGTGTCCTCAGATCTGCCGGCAGGCCCTGAAGTTCCTGACACAAATCCAGGCCCAGCCTCTCATCAACCTGCAGCTGGTGAACGCGTCCCTGTACGAGCACGTGGAGCAGATGCACCTCATAGGGAGGAGGCGGGAGCAGCTGAAGCTTCTGGGGGATTACCTGAGCCTGTGCCGAAGTGGGGCCCTGAAGGAGCTAAGCAAGAGGTAAGCACTGGGGCGTGGATGGAGATCGAGATACACGATGGGGGGCCAGGGGCAGAGCCTGGGCAAGGCATCTGCCTGGCAAAAATGCCCGGGTGGGCCAAGAGCTCCTTCCGAGGGCTTGGCAAACTGTAGCATGCTTTGGGAGTGTTTTGTTTGTTTACTCATCGGTTCCTTGCTTTAGTCAACAGCTATTAATTGAGAACATACTAAATGCCAAGCCCTGGGCCAAGTGTGTAAAATACCCAGTTCCTGGTGTCTTGAAGTTTCTGTCTGGTGGGGAAGGTAGATGAGTAACTAGGGGTGAAGCTGAGAGGAAAAGGTAAATCCAGAGCCAGGGGGATACTCACCCAGTTTGGGGCAAGGGACTTCTAGGATGAGACCTAGGAGTTGAAAAGAGTATTCCAGGTAGAAAGACTAGCCTGGGTAAGGCCATGAGGGGAAACAGACCTAGAAGGAACCTGGACCAGAGTGAGGAGAGGGGAGTGGGGAAGTGTGGGGAGTGGTGGGCTGGAGAGGTGGGTGAGGGCTGGGCCTGAGGGCTCTCACCTCCCTCATCTCATCTCCAGTCAGTTCATGTCTGCGTCTCTGCCAAAATTCTACAAAGAAGGTGAGATTGGGGTGGAACTGTCAGGATGCCTCTCGAGAAGCTTCTTGGTGCCCAGGGAGCCTCAGGATCTTCAGTGCTCAGAGGGATAAGAGAAGACACATCTTAGTCCTGCAACCCAGACTGCAGCCATCTGTGGGGCCCAGCTGTCCTGAGGACTCTGCTGGGCAGACCACAGGCAAAGGAACTGGGACCCGTGCCTAATCTGAGATGTCTGTCTTTGCTGCTTGCTTGAACTTAAGTAACTCACGTGCCTGTCTAGGGTCCCTCCTCTCCACAGGTCTGGTTCAGAGACCACCTCTCTGAGGGGCAGCACCCCTGCTGTAGTTGTGGATCTAACTCCCCTGAAACCAGTGCAGGTCTGCAGGATTCTTGAGAGGGTGCCACAGGGAGGTTCTGTCAGGTGAAGAGGACAGGGGAGCCCTTCACAGGCCTCCCAGAGAAACCAGATATGCCTAGGCCTCTTCACAGGACTTGAAAGAACTGAAAGACCTCTAGGGACAGTGCTGAGGGGACCTCAGAGGCTCTACCCTCCGTCATCAGCTGAATGACTGGATCGTTCCCTCTTAGTAGGTGCTGACTCATTCCCAGCTGCTACAAGGTCCCATGAGGGCTCCAGAGTCTGTCCTCCTGCCCTCTGACAGAGTGGTGAAATCTCTGAGACCATATGGGGCCTCGTCACCCTCCTTGATCCAGGGGCCCAGCACTCCCACAGGCCTGCAGACCATGTGCAGGTCAGGTGCCTGATGAGAATTCTTGCTCTGACCTTCCTCATCACCACCCTGTGAGCTCAGCCAAAGTGAACCAGAAAGCAAGGTGCTTGGCCCTCGGGAGCTGCTCTAGTCTCTGGGAGACCACTTGTTCATGCTGCTGTACTCACCTGTCTCTGACCAAGTCCACACTGCAGCCCGCTGGCCTCCTCCCTATTCCGGTGTTCTCATGCCTGCCTAGTGTGTGCCCAGCCTCAGGGCAAACTTCATGCTTGTGGATGGTCCACTTGAGGAGCAGCATGGGACAGGGGAACTGTGTTACTAGCAGAAGTTATTTCACTTGTCCAAGCACCAGCTTTCTCATCCATAAAATAGACCAGAAACTGCTGTGTGCCCTTGACCTTCCTGAGTGGTGGGGAGGCACATAGCCCTCACTGGCTCCCCACTGGCTGCTGTCAGGGTGGCACTTTGTGGACCACAGTCCAGCTCTCCTGGACCTCTCGAAGATCTTCAGACACATGACCGGGGTCAACATGGCATGTGCTGTGAGGGAAGACACCTGACCAGCCTGGGCAAGGCCCAAAGGGCCACAGGGCTCCTGAAGAAGATGGCATCTACACTGAGGGCTTGTTTGCAAGGTCCTTTTGGTCCTCCTTTAATTGTGTGTATTTTGTTGTTGAGACTATAAATGGCAAAATTTAACCAGTACAACAGTTCACCATGTACAGCTTAGTGGCATCAGTTACATTTTCACCCTCCTTTTCTGACCTGAGCTGTTCCTTCTACATTAACATAAATGTACAGCCTTCTAAGGTTCTTTTCTCATCTCTCAAGTTGCTGTTGTCAATTTGACCCCACTGGATCATTCTTACGATAGCACAGTACTTAAATTATTTTTTTTTAGTTAAGCCAAATTATTGTTTTAAGGAGCTCTGGTGGCACTAGAGCATTACACTTTGCACTGCTAACAGAAACGTCAGACATTCAAATCCACCAGGTGCTCCAAGGAAGAAAGATGGGTGGGATCTTGACCCATTTGGGGTTTGGGAATATTTTCTTTCTTTCTTTCTTTTTTTAACATTATGCATCAGAGAGTTGGACAGTGACCAAGGAGGATAGAAGGAGAATTGATGCCTTTGAGCTGTGGTGCTGGAGAAGAGTATTGAGAATACCATGGACTGCTAGGAAAACAAACAGATTTGTCCTCGAAAGGGTTAAACCGGGTGGCTCCTTGGAGGCAAGGATTCTGAGGCTCTGTCTAACTTACTTTGAACATGTTGTGAGGAGAGACCGGTCCTTGGAGAGGGACATCATGCTTGGGAGGGTGGAGGGACGGCGCAGGAGAGGAAGGCCCTCTATGAGGTGGATTGATTCAGTGACTGGGATAATTGGGATGGGAGTGTCAGAGACAGTGCGATTGGCACAGGACAGAGCGGAGTTTAGGGCTGTTGTACATAGGGTCGCTATGAGTCGCAAGCGACTCGACGGCACATAACAACAACAACAACATATTTTATTTGGGTGAAAGTTTACAGAGAAAATTTCTTCCCCATTCAGTAAATTTTACACATTCCATTTCATGGCATTGGTTGCAATTCCTTTAATGTAACAACGTTCTTTCCACTTCATCTGTAAGTTCTTTTTTTTTTTTTTTTCATCTGTAAGTTCTGTGCTCCTTCCTGCCTGCCTTCTGAGCTTGGTTTTGGGGGCAAATTTTGCCTTTTTGGTCACATATGGTTGATTATCCTGAGGAGCAAATTCCTCACATTTGTTATTGTTCATTTTTCAGACTGATTGGCCAAAAGCTGATGTCCAGGAGTGGCTTCAGCTCTAGTCTAGAGGGGAGGTGCTAAGTCCCCTATCAGACCAGTAAATCTGGTCTTTTTTTATTATTTGTATCCCCCCTACTTCCCCCCCCACACACACACTTTCCACGACCTTTGGTTGTACACGTAAACAGAATGGTCAGCAGTAGTCATCTAGTTCTTCTGTTCTCAGGGTAACAGAAGCTTTCGTTCATATAGTCTATAAACCCTTTTAATTGTTTCCTTGAATGTTTGGTTTTCTCCATTCTACTTTCTACAGGAAGATACCATTCATTGTATCTTAGATGGACATTTGAAAGCTTTCAATTCCTGGTTGCAGCAGCCTGGGGCCAGGCAGGCCTCACCTGTGGGAATTCCATTTTAGGGTCAACACGCAGCAAGGGAGAGAGCCAAGGAGCTGTGTCGCTAAGGGAAGCTTTTTCACTTATCTGCACATCAGCCTTCCCAGCTATAAAACAGATCAAAGTGGAGTATTGAGCATTGTCTTTGTGGGCTGTGTTGACTTCAGTGTCTCCTGAGACTGTGATCCTATGCCTTCAAGCCCAATGACTCAGTCCCTTCAGTGGTTTTATTATGGCTATGAAGTTTACCTAACTGTGCCTCCTGTCCGCTGTACTATATGCCTGGCTATATTTACAGCATTTGTTGTGGTGGTGGTTAGGGGCCTTCTAGTTGACGACATCACTATGAGTCACAGTCTGTAAGTCACCGTGAGTCACTCTGAGAACATCTCACCAAGGGTCTTCCTCTCCTTTGTTGACTCTCCGCTTTTCCAAGCTTGCTGTCCTTTTCTGAAGGCTGCGCAAAATTTATGAGGCAAAGCCTCACTGCTCTTGGTTCTAAGGAACATTCTGGCTGCCCTCCTCCTGTTCCTGATTCTCCTTCCTCTATTCCTGAGTAGAGGTCAGTTGTACCTGAGATGGCCACTTGCAAGATTTTAAGACCCCAAGAACTATACAGTAAGCTAGGAAGTAGAACAGAAAAATGCACAACATTAGTCCAGTTCACTGGGATGTCCCAGGAATCCATGGCCCAGAACCTCCAACCGAGGAGCCAGTCCCACGTGATCTGTGGTTGGATGTAAGTGCCTCAACAGCTACTCTGTTGTTGTTGTTGTTGTCAATATATCTGTTAGACACAGTTTTCCAATTCAGTTTTTTACAGGTATGCAACTTGTCAATGGCAATTGTAATAATCATCTCTGCAGTCCTACCCTTAATTAATGTGATTTTTCCATCACCCATTAACCTGCCTTTGCACCTTCCCTCACCCCTGGTAAATAAGTGAAGTCTTACAATATTTGTTCTTATGTGATCCGCTCAGCATAATTAATGTCTTCAAGCTCCATCCAAACAAACACCGGGGCCTATGAAGGGCCCAGGGCAGCTGGAGTCCGGGGCGTGGACCAGGTGTGCTCAGGAGCCAGACTGGAAGGTCCTGTGTGTCACGAGGTGTTTGGCTGGAGAGTCAGTGAGCATCTGTGAACAAGGAACTATCACACTGCTCTGGGTTTTAGGAAAGACTGCTTTGGTTAGTAGCATTGGGCTGGAGGGAAAGGCTAGTAGAGTGATTAATTAATCCAGGGAGATGAGAGGGCTTGAACTAAGTCAGCCTCAGTGGAAACTGAGAGGGAGAGGGAGTGAGAAGAATGGGCAGGCTTTGTACAGGTATCAGGTTGGGGTGGCAGTGCCCTCTGCTTGTGGCAGTAGTCTGGCTGAGTGCTCTGAGAGAAAAGAGCAGACTTGGGGCATAGCTGTGTCTCCAAGAGGCAGAGAAGTCTGAGTCTGTCCGCTCAGGCTTTCGTGAAGGACCCCTCAGAAGGTGCTCACCCACCACCCCTCAGATTCTCCTCCCAACATCCCAGGGGATAGTAACACCCAAACCACCCACCACATCCCACAAACTGGAAATCAGACTCAGCCCCTTACTAGTGCCCTTTCCTGTCCCCTCACTTTGTTGTTTATGGGAGTTAGAATGAAGCCATCTCCTCCCATCTTCCAGGGAGCCCTGAGGAGTCTTCTCTAGGGAGTCATCCCTTCCCTAAGGAGTCAGCTCCAGCGCAGAGAACAGAGAAGGCTCTTCTCGTTGTGTGGGGCAGTAACTGAGGGCCTGAGTAGACCTAGGGTGTGCCCAGTGCATGTGGATTTCTCTACCCCAGGTTGGACTGAGAGGTGGCGCTCTCCTCTCTGGTCTTGGCTGAGTGTTGTGGAGAGAAGCCAGCTGCAAGGCCTTGTGGCTGAGGGTATGACATTCCAGGAGATGGTGGCTTGCAGGGAAGCTCAGGGCCTGACTGGCACACAGGACTTCAGGACAGTGGACAAGGACAGATGACGGATATCTCTCTATCCAGTCAGCTCCTCCCTTCCTGCCAGCTCAGGGCCAGCCTGTGTACCCCCCACAGCCCATATTTTCCTGGTGATAAATGGCAGCTTCCTGTTTCCAGAAAGCTGGAAGTTTGCTGAAGAAACCTATTAGCAACATCCTCCCCCTCCCCCCCCCATATGGCACTTGTCTGATTTGTGAGACCTACCATCTCTGCTCTAGATAGGGCTACCTTGGACCACCGCTAAGGCTGTGGGGGTGAGGCAAGCCCCCACTCCAGATGCTTCGCAGTTCTGTCACCATTCCCCCAGATGCGCAGTGTGACCCCAGCTTCCTCTGACTTAGAGCATTCTCTTCCTGCCCCGAGAACCCACACAAACACATACACACAGGCCAGGCAGGGGGACTTCTGCAGGTGTTTCCTCTCTCCCCTCAGGATGTCACCAGTGGGATCCCTGCCATTGGTGTGGAAACCAGAGCCACACTGGTAGTTGAGCCCTCATGCCCTGCCCCCACCTCTGAAATGGAACCTGCAGGGCTTCACGCCCCAGGTCCTCTCGCATAGCATCGAAACCAGGTGCATTCTTGAATGTCTGTCCCTCTCTAGACTAGGACTGCAGGGGGACAGAGGCCTTCCACGCCCTGTGTATTTCTATCCCCAGCACTGTGGCCGGCACACTACATAGTAGTGGCCGTCCCCACAGCCACCATCTGGGGACATTCAAGGCGGGTGAAGGCACAGGCTCTGGAGCCAGACTCCAGACTCTAGCTGTGCCGCTTACCAGCTGTGTGGGCTCGGGCAGGTGAACCCCTCTGAGGACTGAATAGTGCCTGCCTCACAGGACTGCCTGAGACTGGAACGAGTCAACACGAAGGTCAGATGTTCCTCTTCCTTGTCATCCTTTGTTAACTATGTGTTCACTGTGTGCTAGTACAGTGCTAGGTTCTTGAAAGAAATTACTTAGTCCTCAAAACAAGTCTGTTTCTCACAGCAAGAAGCCTGAGGCTCAGAGAGCTGAAGTAGCTTGACCACTTGACCAGAGCCACCATCTCTAGTAGAGCGGTGCTCCTGACCACCGCCAGGCAAGGGACAAGTGGGTTCAGGCCTGTTTAACAGCTGAGGGAATGGAAGCAAATACCACAGGTCGGACTGGCTCATTGAGACTCTCCTAAGGAATGTCTTCTGTTTTCTTTGAAGGCTCAACCACAGGAATTATCTCTTGGAGTTTCCCCACAAGTACAGCGTTGTTGACCTTCAGCAGGTAGGAAGTTCATGCACTCCTCCAGTCCCCAGCCTCACGAGAGAGAGCTTATTCCTAGAAGGATCTGGAAGGGGTTTGGGGAGTGGGTGTGAATGCCAGCTTCTCAGTGCCTCAGAATTAGTCTCCATGTTGCAGTGATGAGGCTCTCCTCGCCCCCAGTCCCCTTGGAATAAGCAGTTCCTTCATTGAACCCCAGGGTCACAGTTCCTCAGCCCCTCCTCTGCCTCTGGACTCCTCCCCTGGGCACAGGACACTCCTTCCTCAAGGAGAGGGCACATTTCACTGACAGCACATTTTTCATGGATTAAAGGTTTGTGGCCACCCTGCATTAAGCAGGTCTGTTTAGCTCCATTTTCCAACAGCATGTGGTCACTTCACATCACAGTCGCATCTGGAAAATTCTCCCAGTACTTCAAACTTTTCCATAGACACACTTTATATACTATAATATAGTATAAATGTAACTTTTGTATATTACATACCTTTAAACATAATGTTCTTGTTATAGTCACTTTACTGTGATAGCTGGAATCAAACCCACTCAGTCTCTGAGATATGCCAGAGGTAGGCATCCCACGGTGAGGGCTGGATCCTTCTACTGAAGGAGGTTCTCTTGGCCAAGCGGAACCTTGGGGTTGAACGTCCTTCATGAAGGCAGCCGAGGGCATCTGCAGCCCCTTTTCATGCATCGCTGTGTCAGGAACTCCCACCTAAAAGGCCTGGCGGCCTGTGTCTGCTCTCCGCAGATTGCAGAGGGCACATACGAAGCCTTCCTCCAGGCCCTGATCGATTTCGCCTCCCAGCACGTCTATCACTGCGACCTGTGCACCCAGCGTGGCTTCATTTGCCAGATCTGCCACCACCATGACATCATCTTCCCCTTTGAGTTTGACACCACCATCAGGTATGCAGGACACCTCACCCCACGCACACCCACAGTCCGGTCCGAGTGTTCCGGGGCAGCAGACCGAGTTCCATTTTGTGGGAACGTATTGAATGAACTTGCCCTTTGTGTCAGTGCCAAGGTGGGGGACGAGGTTGTCTGGAGCAGCCCATGCCCTGGGCGGTCATGACTGGCTCCAGTCCAGCTCAGGGGTCAAGATGAGCCCTCTCAGGACTCTGCTGAGCCTCTGGAAGAGGTGGGTGCAGGTCCTCTGAACAGGGGCCTCTCTGAGCCTCAGTTTTGTCATCTCTGAATGGGTTGAGGATGGATTAAATGAGTTCCTGCCCTGGAGGGTTGACGCAGTGGCTACTGCTGTAATTAGAATCGTGTCTCCAGTTACTGATCAGCTGTCTGAATGCTTTTTTTTTTAAATTTTATTTTATTTTATTATTATTGTGTGTGTGTGTGTACCGTCAAATTGGATCTGACTGGTACAGGATGTCTGAATACTTTTAACAGCATAGCGCAGGTGCCTCTAAATGCAAAAAAAATTCATCCAGCAATCTCTCATTCCGATCCACATGGGACTGGAAAACCAAACTAGGGGTTTGATTTTTTTTTTTCTTTTTAGAATTAATTTTCAGCAAGTATCCCCTAGCCAAAGTGTTCCCTGGTGAGGTGCAGCCTCTGAACAGTGGTTTTTGTTTTCATTATCATTATCTATTGGCACCAAACCAACTGCTCAGTGTTTTAAACATAGACAAGAAATCTATTTACTGAATCTCAAACAGCATTTTTGAAAAATGAACGAGACCAGAGAAGATCAGAATGTCCCGCTAGCTTTCAGATCAGCATTTCTTCGGGAAAGGCTTTGGTTCTTCTTGGGGTGTGGGGAGGCCCACCCGCGCTGGCTGGCAGAGTGGATCACAGCCTCCCCGTGACAGTCAGCGCTGGCCAGCTGGGCCACAGGGAGGCTTCTGGCCGGTTTCACACAGCTGCCCTTGCCACTCTCTCCCCAGGTGTGCTGAGTGTAAGACTGTCTTCCACCAGAGCTGCCAGGCCGTGGTGAAGAAGGGCTGCCCCCGCTGTGCCCGCTGGCGCAAGTACCAAGAACAGAACGCCCTCACCTAATCCCTCTCCTGCCCCCACCTTGGGGCCCACGAGGGTCAGGTGCGGCTCAGCCTTCCCAGCTGGGTTTGCCATCCACCTTGGGCTACTCTCAAAGTACTATCTCAAAGTGTGGCAGCGTCTCCCAGCCAGGGATACTCAGATGTGATGAGCGCAGGAGTGCCTGGGGAAGGCAGGGGAGCCCTCAGTGTCCACCGCCCTCCCCACTGCCATCTGCTGCACGAGGCTGATGCCACCAGCTGCCTCCTCCATGAGCTGTCTTCTCCTGCTGGACGCTTGGTACACACCAGGTCCCAGCTCATCTCCATTAGGGCTGTGAAAAACACTGTGGAAATGAGACTTGGGAAGCATTTTCAATTCTACATTCCTGATTAAAAAGGCTAGGATTTTTTTTAAGGTGGGATTACCCCCCCCTCACTTTCATATTTCAACAGAAAATATTTTTTTATTCTTGACTCTACACTAGTCACCCGAGAAATCCAGACATTGTCACCTGAGCAAAATAGGCAGGAGATACTCGGGCCTGTCCTGGTGGTGGACACTGGCAGGTGGGTCACGGGTGAGACAGAGCCTGTCGTCAGACCTGGTGCCTTTCCTCTGCCCTCCTTGGGCACTGACAGCTCAAGAACAACGTGCCAAACTGCCCACCGGGCAGGGTGGGGTTAGCCCCATCCCATTGGATACCCTGTGTTCTCTCTCTCCCCTCCCCTAACCTACTTACCTGAAAATCCCATCTTCTTTCTTGGTGTCAGAGACCCCTAGCTCTTTTCTAGTGTGGGGCCTGGCCCCAGCAGAAGAATGGGAAGTGATTCAAACCCAGCACTGTCAGCACTTTGAGCCCTCCTTGTTCTTTAGAAGGAGCATCGTCCTGCCCACCCTCCACCCTGACGCCTTCCTCACTCCCACCGCACCTGCAGGCAGAGGGGCAGGGTGCTCCTGCAGCGCTCTTGGCTCATCTCAGTGGGTTCATGCGACCACCCCACCTGCCTGACACCTGCCCTGGCAGAGAGATGGGCTGGGCCTCCGGTGAGGGCAGCAAAGCCAGGCCAAGGGATGAACTAGAGGCACTATGGCTACCAAGCTCTACACCATGAAGTGGCGCTGTCGTTTGGAGAAGAGTGGCAGCCCCACTGTCAAGCGGCGCAAGAACCGTGGGAGAAGCTATACCTGTGGAAGGATCCTTTACTTCACTTTTAAAAGCCATTAATTCACAAAGCTTCATCGGATGTGCCCAGTAGGAGGAGCCACCAGAGACTGGACACGTTCTTTGGAGCAGCATTGCCTTTGAGGAGCTCCTGGGGTTGGAGTGGGGCCTGGAATTGTTTCTGAAGTGTGATGTTTGGGCCCCTGGGGCTTTGAGGGAAATGTTGGCATGATCCTTTTGCAGCTTTCCTGGGGTCCTTAGACCATTTTACCTACACTGAGCTGGGAATGGGAAGTCTCAAGTGGGGCCAGCATCTGTCACTGTCAAAGGATGACCCTACCCACTTCTCCCCCAGGGTGATTCTGCTGAGTCACCTGGCCAGCTCTGTGGTGCCCGGTGCATCGTGCAATAGGTCACATGGTACATTTGGTAGTAGGCAGGCGGAAGAGCAGGAAGGCTGACGCACAGCTTCTCTGTCTGTTCGTCATGGAAGATGGTGCCCACTTGTGCCCAGCACGCCAAAGCCTCTTAAGAAAGAAGGTTGGCCCCTTAACCCCTAGGCAGCCAGCATTAATGCCCCACAGTCCTCACTGGCAGGAACCCCACGTGGGATAGGCATTGCCACCTAAGCCTAGCCCTCTATTCTCAGGCCTGCAAGTTCCAAAGCTGCCCTTGGAGGCAGTGGTCAAGGTCCTGACTGGGCTCACTTTAGTCGATGGGCACTTCTCCTACCCCGGGCACTATTAGCATTAGGATGCACCCCTCCCCATTACTAAAAAGCTGCTAATGCTTAGGATACGCTGACTCTGACTCCCCTGACCTACAGTGGAAAGCTGGCCAGAGCCTCAGCAGTGCCCACACTATTTTAAAAACTGTTATTTTATGCAATAAACTGTTTCTTGGGAGTGGGGCTTCGGCCCTGAGAAGTGCTTTGCAATGCAATGAAGGAGCTGCTGCTGTGTGACTTTTGAATGATTTTGCAGTAAAGTCCTGATCTTTCTAAATCACTGGTTTTGCTTCAAAATACTGACACTGCCTCTGAGTAGGGAGAGATCACAGCCATCTGTTACTGTCTGTGATAGGGCTTCCCCTGCCCGTAGCCAGTCCCCTGGCAGAAGAAAGCTCAGAAGTTGGGGGTAAACATTGAAGACGGGCTGGAGTACCCAGAGTGAGCACAGAGAAAGTGAGGGGCCTTGAGAGGTTTACTCATATAATGCTCAGATGTGACAGCTGGAGCCTGTGGCCTGAAAGTCCCACAAAATGGCTTTTTTCCTGGGCTTCAAGTGTCATAGGACGTGAAGATCTCTCTGTTATTTGGGGGGGGGGGTGTCAGAGAGGAGGGACGGAGCAGGGCCACTAGTTCAGGACTGATAGCTTTAAGGACTTGTCAGTTGATGAAGTTCCAGGGGACCAGGAGGGAAAACCCATCAACCCCATTGCTGGTGCAGTACAGGGAAACTGGACTAACTTCTAGGAAAGCGGGACTTGCAGACCATTCGGGGCCCTGGGCACAGGCTCCTCCCTTGTAGGGAGCATCTTCTGCCCATCCTAGGAGCCCAGCTGTACCCCCTTCTGGAAGCAGTAGGTGGTGGGGTTTAGAGAAGAGGATATAGCTGTGAGGACTCAGGGAAGGCAGGCCCAGTAGAGGACCAAGGTACTGCCTTGCCATTGGATTCAGCCCCCCTAACCCCCCTCCCCTCCTCCTGCTGAAAGAAGAAAGTGAGGCTTGCAGATCCCGATCCAAACCCAAAGAGCAGGAAGGTTCATTTAATAATGAAAGTGGTGATACTAATAACCTGTCTCATTTCCTGTATGTGAGGCACTGTACTAAGTACCTCTCATTTCATCTTCCCAACAGTCCTATAGGTGTTACTACCCCTAGTTTACAGGAAGGCTGTTACGTACCATCAAGTTGAGAAGGAAAGAAAATGCAGAGATAAGGCAAATAAATATCCCAAGGCCAGCAAGGCAAATAAATATCCCAAGGCCAGCAAGTGGTAGAGCTGGGTGGGAGAGCTGACACATCCTCCCTACCCCTAGCAAGGACCTTGATCACATAGCTGTGGTCACTATGCTGGGTCACCCTGGGACCAGTAGGGCAGGCCCTCCAGCTTCATTTTTCTAAGCTTGCTAGGCACCAAGGACGTGAATCTTCACTTTGGCCCAGTGGCTGCCCTGGAAAAGCTCAGGTTGCCACCAGACCTCAGGCACGCGGAGATGGCTGCCTCAAAATGGAGTCAGTCAGGAGCAAAGCCTAGCGGGGTGGATGGAGGCGTTCTGGGAAGCGAGTGGCCAGATTCCGTACCACTCGAGCCCTCATCCCTGGGAAGGTGGCGTCAGGTGGGGCCTGGTCACCTGTTCCATTAAGGGCCCTCAATAATGAGACCACGGTGGAGTGGTCCAGCTCATGTCAAGGGAACTGGAGGCTGCTTTCCTTAGAAAGCAGGAAGATTCCTGAGAGACCCTGGGCTGGATTCAAGGTCCTGGCCTCCAGAGAGGAGTTACTCTGAGTTTACACTCGGGACAGAGGGGAGAGGGCTCCTTCCTCCACAGAGAGCAAAGGAGGGGGGCGTGTAGGGGGTGATTCCGGTCAGGAAAAGTCGCCGGGGAGGCTCCAGGCCCACTCAGTGGTCATCCTGGTCCTGTTGCCTCCTCCTCCGGGGAGACTGCCAGGTGTGGCCGAGGATCAGGGTCTCGGGTGGTGCAGGGGGAGAGGGTGGCGTCTCTGCTCCTGGGGCACTGGCCCAGCCCAGAGGGGACAGGAAGCCGGGACACCGGGGATTGTCTCTCACAGCCGCAGCCCAGTCCGGGAGGAAGTTCTGCCGGGCGCTCTCCGCCGGTGCCTCCCTCACTAGATTGTAGAACAGGAAACCCAGCAGCGCGGGAGTCCGGCGGACAGAGAAGGAGCGCCGGCGGCGAGCTCCCGCGCGCCCGCCCGGACAAGCGAAGGCGAAGAAGGAGGCGCGCACGCTGGTGCGTCCAGGTGCGGGGTTGGACAGGGGGCCGTGGGGGGCGCAGGTGGCCACTGCCCCCAACTCTCTGTGCTGGGGACAGAGCTGTGCGCGTCGAGAGAGGAACCGCAGGGCAGCTGCGCCCCGGGAGTGGGGGCTTCTGCCCTCACGCCAGGGGCCGGAGGGGCCCAGACCTCCTGTGCCGACCCCAGCGCGGCGCCGCAGTGACTCCTGTCTCTGGAACAGTGCCCGCAGGGCCTCCTGGCTACGCGTCCGTCCTTGGTTTCTGGGAGCTTCCTCTTCTGTCGACCTCCAGAGGGTCCAGGAGGAAGTTGAGGTGTGGGTCCCCACCTCGCCCACTGCGGGGTACCGCGATCTGTCGGTGACCCCGCCGTGGGAGCCCCGCTCGGAGTTTTCTAGGCCCGGTACTGCTGCGCCAGCCACAGGCCTGGGGAGGGCGGAGGTGGGCCGGCGCGGGGTGCCGCAGTCCAAGGAGAGGGCTTGGAGTTGGAGATTCAGAGCGGAGACAGCCGATGGGGTCGGGTCCAACAGGGTGTCTCAGTCGCAGGGGCTCCAGAGCAATGAATCTTGCTGGGGGCGGCGCAGGGGCGGAACCCTGCCTCACCCCAGGTTCCTGCACCCGCGCAACGCAGCCCCCAAGCGTCTACTCCCACCCCATATGTCCTCTCCCTCGGTGCTCCGTCCCCGAGGTCCTTTCAGGTCCCAGCGGCGGCATTCAGCCCTCCTAGAGACAACTGCTTTGGAAATTGGGAGCACCAGTCCCTCCTGAGCGTCCTTTTGAGACTTTGCTCCCTTCCCCAGCTCCTGGTCGGCTTGGTCTCGAAGACTTGCCCTGGGAAGACTCGAGCAGCGAGATGATAACGATTTAACCTGCACTCACCCGCCAGCTCCGCCCACCCGGCTCATGGGCGCCCTGAGGTCGGCCTTACCTAAATGAGTGCGTGGCCCGGGACCGGTAGGAATTAATGGCTCAGCCCAGGGACCCTCATAGACCCCACCTTCAGAAGGCCAGTGTTCTCAGTGTCTCTGTAATGCGTCGAGTAAAGTGTGGCTAGGGAACACTATGCACCCGAAAAACCTGTTCCTGGGGTCCCTCAGCTTCAGCACGCGACCAACCTTCCGCCTGCTGGAATCATCTTTGTGGAACAGGAGAAGGTGTGGTCACTGTAAGAGTCTGAAGGGATCAACCGCTTCCAGAGGACTGGACTCTGCTTTGAAGGCAACACCGTTCCTCCAGCAATACCGCGCAGGAGCAGAGCTGAAGCACTTAGGGAACTTGTGATCATTGCTGGAGAACTTGGGAAGGGGCTCCCCGGGGACACTTCATGGCCATCACTGTCACAAAGTCTATTGTTCGTTTGTTTTTTTTTTTCATTTTTTTTTTTTTTTTTTCACAAAGTCTATTGTGTAGAGGTCATTCTCGGGAGTAGGGGCTGCAGCCCTCGAGGCCGAGCCTCCCTCGGGGGATAAGAGCTGGAAGATGGAGAGCAAGGGTCGGTGCAGGCCAGTCTGGGCCGGCCGGGCTCCGGGCTCACATCTGCGGGAAGCCGCTGGGTAGGGAAGGAAAAACCGAGAGAACCGGTTTCCCAGCTTTGACAGGCGCAGCTCTGCTGCTCGACACTGGGACTGATCAAGGCATCTCCGGGCAGAAGCCACACAGGAGCCGCCCTTGGAGCCTGCGCCCCAGCCCTGACCTCCGCAGGTTGCACCCTTAGATTTCCCCTAGGGAGGCTGGGTTGTTCTTCCCATTTTACAGATAAGGAGACCGAGGCCCAGGCAGGATTTTAGGCAGTTGTGATTTGATAATTCAAATTCTTTGAGCTAAGGCTTCCCTGGAACTATCAAATTCCTGAGGATGGGACAGACCCGCTCACATCTCACAGAGGGAAGAAGGCGCTGTTGTGGTTCGTCATGAAGTGTGAGAGGGAGTCTTAGGGTGTCTCTTGTTAACACTCTTTCGCCACTTCCAATTTGTTGTGTGCCATTGAGTCAGGAGCGACTCATAGTTGATCCCTCAAGTGGGTTTCAGAGGCTGTAAATCGCAGATTTTTCTCCCACAGAGCAGCTGGCTGCCTGCTTTTTTGTTTATCCACTAGGCCACCAGAGATCCCGCCCAGTTTAGAGATAAGGAAAATCGAGGTTATGCGCACATGGGACGAGTGCAGGGTCCGCATTCCATCTCAGGCCTCCTTCTTAGCGTCTGTGCTCCTAGGTAGGCCTTGACCTCTCCCCCATCCAACCCCTCTTTGTCGCCTGCAGGGAAGCGCCGAGGCCGCCATGGCGGCGGACGTCGAGGAGAACGTGTATGTGCTGGTGGAGCATCCCTTCGAGTACACGGCCAAGGACGGGCGCCGCGTCGCCATCCAGCCCAACGAGCGTTACCAGCTGCTGCACCGCAGCACCGAGCACTGGTGGCACGTGCGACGTGAGCCCGGCGATCTCCCTTTCTACCTGCCCGCGCAGTACGTGCGGGAGTTGCCAGCGCTCGGGGGCCCCGCCACGGCCCCGCCGCCTCCCGCACACGGTCCGCGCCCCACAGCCCCCGAGCCGCTGGCCTATGACTACCAGTTCGTGAGCGCACCGGCGCCCGCGAGCCCTGACTGCGCCCCCGCTGAGCCCCCGCGCCGCTCAGGCTCTCTGTACCGCCCGTCGCGGCGAGGAGCCTTGACCCAGCGCACCAGCCTGGCGCCCGGCATGCCCGCCTCCCTCTACATGCGGCCCTCCGCGCCGGTGCGGCCCGCGCAGTCCCTGGACGACCTGGCGCGCGCCGCTGCGCCCTCTGCGCCCTCTGTCGGCCTCCTCGGGAGCGCCAGCCCCTTCAAGGCCTGCAGTGTGGCGGGCTCCTGGGTGTACCCGCGGCGCCTGGCACACAGTGGCTCTGAGAACATCTACGAGGCCGTCCAGGATGGAAGCAGTCCACCGCTGGAGGAGTGCTCATACCAGGTGAGTCGCCCTGGGAGAACTAGGGG
Source organism: Elephantulus edwardii (assembly GCF_000299155.1). Lineage (NCBI taxonomy): Eukaryota > Metazoa > Chordata > Mammalia > Macroscelidea > Macroscelididae > Elephantulus > Elephantulus edwardii. The sequence continues at coordinate 3,040,568 of NW_006399966.1, forward strand.
GCCGATTCTCACGGGGCCAGGGCCAGGTACAAGGAGACCCGCTTAGTGTCTGGCCCGATGCCCAGTGTCCTTCCAACCAGTTTCGTTACATAGCTTACCAACCCTCGCATTCCAGCCACAAACCGGGGTGGCACCGACTCACCATCACTCATCTGTGCTTCCAAAACTTTGGGGCGCCAAAGGGTTTTCATAAGTTAGTTGGTGGCAAACTTTGATTTAAATTGTTGTGAGGTCACCGATGCTCAAGCTCATTGCCGTGGAGTCAATTCTCTTCAGAGTGACCCTGCAGGACAGGATAGAACACCTCTGTGGAGTTTTCTAGAGTGCAGTCTTTGACCTGGGCAGAGCAGCTAATGGGGTCCAATCACAGGCTTTTTCGAGCACTCAGCAGCTATGTTATTAGGCCCCTACAGGCCATCGGTTGTCTTTATATATCCCACTGAGTATAAATATTCATGTTTTGATACAGAAATCCTAATGCTAGTTGCCCTTGCATGGCCCCTGTCTTACAGAGATCCCATGCACACACAGCACCTTGTAGCCTGATCCTGCCCCATTTGTGCTATCTTGGGTGTGCCTAATCCATTGCTTCAGCCACTGTTTATTCTGTGGGGCTCATCTCTCTGCACTACACTGGACAATATGTAATCCATAGTGTTGTCATCGGTTCCATTTGGGCAAAGAGCATCAAGCCTTTCTTCCTAACCTTTTTTTTTTGTCTGGACATGTCACTGAAGACTGCCCACTGTGATGACTGCTGGTTAAGATATCAGTGGCATAGCTTTTAACATCATAAACTCACAACCTCAAATTCATTGCCATTGAGTTGGACCTGACTCATAGCTGACCCCTTAGCAGGTTACTGGAGGCTATAAATCTCACCGGGGGCAGCTGGAGATTCACAGCTTCTTACCCACTAGGCCATCAGAGCTCCTGTCCAGCATCACAGCGCACACAAGTCACCACAGATTGGTGGTGTTGCAGACACACAAATGAGATTACTTACAGAGTATTGCCCCAAACCTTGCCAGTATTACCTTTCTAAAATCTGAACCATTCTGTATTCTGAAACGTATGTGAATATGAACTAAGGTTCTGGGAGCTTGTGGCTGACCTCACTTGCCTTCCCTTTCTCTCAGAAGTTGGAGACTCAGAAGAAATGATGAATGTGAAAGTTAGGGGTCTGCTTCTCTTTTTTGGCTCCTTCCAATATTTCAGTTCCTTTTTAAAAAAAAAAAAACCAAAAAAAACCCAAAAAATTTTCAATGACTTTGTTTCAGAATGAAGCCCAGTATGATAAGAAGTTGTTTCTCATCAGATTCCATTTATGTTAATATGGGAAATCAAAACCAGAGCATATTTTAAAATACTCTTGCTCTGAGTTCTTGAACTTGAGGAAGTTTTCAGGAAGAAGCAGTCTGAAAAGAGAAAAGAGTTGTACAGGCGGTGTTCTGTGATCGAGTTGTACAGGCCGTGTTCTGTGATCGAGTTGTACAGGCCGTGTTCTGTGATCGAGTTGTACAGGCCATGTTCTGTGATCGAGTTGTACAGGCCGTGTTCTGTGCTCGAGTTGTACAGGCTGTGTTCTGTGATATGCCTCCAGCTGTGTTGTTCTAGGCCATTCACTTCCCCTTATGGAGTCTCAGTTTGTTCTTTAGGCTAAAGGTTTGGTGGGCAAGGAAAAGATCTAAAGAGCCTCTGATGCTTGTGAGCCTCTAATACCCTCATTTCTTTTTTTGAACTCCATGGTATTACGGGTGCCAGTTACACCCTGGTGGCAGCTGCATACGAGGACTGAGGCCAGGAGATTGGGATGAACGGGACATGGTCACTATTTGCAAGCTGCCTGGTCTTCCTGCCCTGTTATAGCTCAAAGAGGTCAGGTTTTGAAGTAATTTCAGATGCCATTATGTGGGCCCCGACTCACTGTGACCTCCTGTCTGTGCCAGCGTAGACCTGTGCTCCGTAGTGTGGTCACTGGCTGATTCATTTAGAATTAGATTATAAGACTTTCGTCTCTGGATGGACTCAAACCTCCAACCTTTGTTAGCAGCCAGCCAGCAATGTGTTAACATTTGCACCACCCAGGGACTCTTTTGATAATAGAAGAAACACTGCTGAAACCCTTGCCCAGTCATTGCTATGTTTGAGCCCACGGTCACAGACAGTAGGTCAGTCCCTCCCTTTCAGGGTCCTCCTCTCTCTCTCACTGGCCCTCTACTTTGTTGTCTTTCCCCTAGGATTGATCCCTCTTGATAACATATTCAAAGTACGAGGATGAAATTTCCCCTACTTTGCTTCTAAGGCACATGCTGGCTATACTTCTAAAATAGATGAGCTTGTTTTCCTAGAAGTCCATAATCTATTCAGTACTTTTCACCAACACCATAATTCAGAGACATCAATTCCACCTCAGTCTTCCTTATTCATTGCCCAGCTTTCACAAGCATATGTTGTTGTTGTGTGCTGTTGAGTCGCTTGCCACTCATAGAGACCCTATGTACAACAGCCCTAAACTCTGTCTTGTGCCAATTGCACTGTCTGACATTCCCATCCCAATAATCCCAGTCACCGAATCAATCCACCTCATAGAGGGCCTTCCTCTCCTGCGCTGTCCCTCCACCCTCCCCAGCATGATGTCCTTCTCCAAGGACCGGTCTCTTCTTACAATATGTCCAAAGTATGTTAGACGAAGCCTCAGAATCCTTACCTCCAAGGAGCCACCCAGTTTAGCCCTTTCCAGGATGAATCTGTTTGTTTTCCTGGCAATCCATGGCACTCTCAATACTCTTCTCCAGCACCACAGCTCAAAGGCATCAATTCTCCTTCTGTCCTCCTTGGTCATTGTCCAACTCTCTGATGCATAACAAGTGATAGCAAAGACCATGGCCTGTATCAGATGCACCTTAGTCTCCAGAGAGACACCATTGCTCTTCAGTACTTTGGAGAGGTCCCTAACAGCAGACTTTGCCATGGCAATGCGCCTTTTAATTTCCTGGCTACTGGTGCCAAGAGTGTTGACTGTGGAGCCAAGCAAACTAAAGCTGTGAACAATCTCAATCTCTTCACCATCCATCCTGATGCTTCCAATTGGTCAAGTGGTGAGAATCTTTGTCTTCTTGACATTGAGCCTTAATCCATATTGGAGGCTACAGTCCTTGACCCTCTGCAGCAGGTGCTTCAGGTCCTCCTCAGTTTCATCAAGCAGGGTTGTGTCATTGGCGTAACGCAGATTGTTGATAGATCTTCCACCAATCTTGACCCCACATTTCTCCTCATGGAGCCCAGCCTCCCGGATAATCTGTTCTGCATACAGGTTGAAGAGGTATGGAGATAGGATGCATCCCTGGCGTACGCCCTTCCCAATTTTGAACCATGCAGTGTTCCCTTGCTCTGTTCTGACGACTGCCTCCTGGCCCAAGTATAGGTTTCGCATTAGAAAGACAAGCATATGAGGCAATCGAAAATACCATAACATGGGTCAAATAATCCTGAGTACTATAAATGACAACTTTGCTTTCTAACACTTTCAAGAGATGATTTCAGTACATTTTCTCAAAGCCTCATTTGATTCTTGGACTTCTGCTTCCATCAGTGCATGGATCCAAGAAAAATTAACTTCTTAACAAATTCAATGTTTTCTCCATTTATCATGATGATAAATGCTATATTTATCATGGTGCTTATTGGTCTAGTAATAGAGATTTTTGTTTTCTTCATGTTGGGGTTTAATCCATTTTGAAGGCTATATAGTCTTTGAACATCATCAGGCCTTGTTTCATGTCTTCTTCAGTAAGCACAGTGTGTCATCTGCATATTGCAGGTTGTTAATGAGTCTTTCTCTAAACTGGGTGATGCATTTGTCTCTATATAGTCCAGCTTCTCAGAATATTTGCTCAGCATACAGCTTGAATAAATACCATGAAAGGATATATCCCGGATGTACACTTTTCCTGATTTTAAACTATTCAGTGTCCCTTTGTTCTGTTCTAATGACAGTCCCTTTGTCTATGAATAACTTACGCACAAGCACAATTAAGTGTCCTGGAATTCTCTACTCTTCACCATCTTACCCATAGTTTGTTATGATCATCATAATTGAAGACCTTTAATCATAATAAAACAGAGTATACACATCTTTCTGATACTCTCTGCTTTCAGTCAAGATCGATCTAATATCAATAATATAACTCTCTTTTCACATATTGGTCTGAATCAGGTTTTATCTTCAGTAAAACTTTACTTGTGTGTGATAGTACTGATGTCCTTAATAGGTATCATCTAGTTGAATACCACCCATAGCGACCTTATGAACAACAGATGTGAATTATGTCCTATCCTGCCTGTGCCAGCCTCACACCTCCTGACACATTGGAATCCATTGCAGCAGTGCCAATTGAGGGTCTTCCTCTCCTTCGCCGACCCTCTACTTTTCCGAGCATCACGTCCCTCTCTAAGAAATATCCCCTCCTAGCAACATACCTGAAGTATATTTTAGGCAAAGCCTCATTATCTTTGCCTCCAAGGAGCAGTCTGGATGCACTGTCTCCGAGACATATATTTATTTGTTCTTTTGACAGTCCATGGGATGTTCAGTACTCTTCTCCAACACCACAGCTCAAAGGCATCAATTCTTCTTCTGTCATCTTTATTCATTGTCTAGCTCTCAGATGCAGTGGTCGGAAAAACTATGCTCTGAATCAGAAGCACCTTAGTCCTCAAACTGACACCATTAATCCTCCATTATTTGGAATCCTATGAAGAGTAGAAGAAAGTGAACAGTACTGATACTGCTTGATGATTTCTTTTTTTTGAGTGGACATAAATATGGATGTCTTCTAGTGACTCATCTAAGTAACTGGCTTCCAGATTTGACACAGACTCTTCCAGTCAGCATTACATCCATTTACTGACCATCTCAGTTAATATTCTGCCAGTTCCTTGACTCTTTTCACCAATGCCTTCAATACAGCTTGCACTTCTTTCAACAGTACCGTTGGTTCTTAACTATGTACTACTTCATTAAATTATTCCCTGTAGGCTAATTCTTTTTTGCTACTGTAACTCTGTGTATTCTCTCAATTTTGGTTTGATGCTTCCTTTACCATTAAGTATTTTGTCCATAGATTCATTCATAATCCAACCTAAGATTTGAAGATTTTTCTTCTGTTCTTTCAGCTTGATAAATGCCAGGCATTTCCTTTCACTTTTACTCTCTAACTCCAAGTCTTTGCATAACTCATTATAATAACATTTTGATTTGTCTTCTGGGTCACCTTTGAAATCTTGTGTTCAGCCCTTTTATGTTTTCACTACATTCAAGAGCAAGTTTCAGAGTTTCTTCTCACATCCATTTTGGATTCTTCTTTCTTTCCTGCGATTCCAGTGGCCTTTTACTTTCTCTTTTAAAAATTTTTTTTTAATAATTTTAATGAACATTTACAGAGATTTTGGATTTCAATTCATTCATTGCTGCACTTCTCTCCCCACCCAGCCCTCCCCCACACAACAGTGGCCTTTTACTGTCTTCGTGTTTGATGTTACTGATGTCATCCCACAACTTATCTGATCTACAGTCATTTTTATTTTTATTGTTGGTGCCATTGAGTCAACTATGACTCATAATGACCCTTGCTTTATCCTGTGCTATCTATATGTTCTCTAATATGCTCTAACCCATTGTAGAGTTTTTTTATTGTTTTAAACTTTATTTTATTGTGATCTTAATGACATTACAAAAAAGTTAGATTTCCATTCATTCATTATTGCACATTTTTCCCTTCCTCCATTCCCTCTCCCCTAAGCCACCTTTTTAAAAAATTTATAATTTTTCCTTTTTTTCTTATTGCACATTTTCTTTTTCTTCTTTCCCCTCCCCAGCCTACCCAGCAATGCACCCCTTTTTCCAGATTATTGTCATATGTATTTGTTCTAATGCAGCTTTGTTATATGTCCACTCTTTCCCATTCTCTGCCCACCCTACCCCCATCTGTCTTATTTTTGAACAGTGGTGTTACACAGTAATTTGTCCTTCTGTGACTGAGATATTTCACTCAGCATAATATTCTCCTTGATGTTGTATAATGCTTTATGAGTTTGTTTTTTTTTTCAATGCTGCATAATATTCCGTTGTGTGACTACACCATAGTTTTCCTATCCATTCGTTCGTTATTGGACACTTGAGTTACTTCCATCTCTTTTCTATCATGAGTAACGCAGCACCAAATTTGGATGTGCATACATCTGTTTGAGTCATGGCTCTAGTTTCTTTAGGGTATTTTTCCAGAAGTAGAATTACTGGGTCAAATGCTATGTCTATTTCCAACTTTTTGAGAAAGCACCAGAGAGCCTTCCACAGTGACTGCACCATATTACACTGTCACCAATAGTGAATAAGAGTTCCAATTTCTCCACAACCTTCCTAATATTTGGTGTTTGTTGTCCTGTTGAACTTTGCTATTGTTGCTGGAGTTAGCCCATTGGTTTTACAGCCACTGTGTCAATCCTCTTGTTGGGGGTCCTTCCTCTTTCTCTGATCCTCCACATTTCCAAGTGCTGGCCCCTCCTGACAAAATGCCCAAATTATGTGAAATGAAGTTTTACCATCCTTGCCTCCTAAGGACCATCCTGGTTGTACTTCCTCCAAGATAGACTTGCTTGTTCTTTTGGGAGCACTCTTCTCCAGCACAATTCAAAGGCAATTATTCTTCTGTCATCCTTATTCACTGTCCAACGTTGAAGATGCATAGGAAGTAATTGAAAAGACCTTCACTTAGATCAAGCATTCCTTAATCTTTAAGTTGACATCATTGTGTTTTGGAGAAAGCCCTTGACATCAAATTTTCCCAGTTCAACACATTTTAATTTCTTAACTGCTGTTACCATGGGTGTTGATTATGGATCTAAGTAAAATTAAGTTATTGACAATTTCAATCTTTTATGCATCTATTGCATCGTTGTATATTGGTCCAAGAGTGAGAATTTTTGTTTTCTTGATGGCTGTAGTCATTGATCTTCTACAGTAAGTGTTCTCTTTATTTTCAACTAGAAAGATTGTGTCACTGCATACAAGGTTGTTGATGAATCGCCCTTCAATCTTGATCATATATTCGTCTTCACATAATCCAGACTTCAGCCATTAGTGTTCAACATGTCAAATCTAGTTTTGAGAGGATCTCTGAATTTAGGTGGATATACTCAAGGTTGTATTTTTTGGCTGTTGTGCACTGCTTTTGAATTTTTAACCTTTAATTTGAAACTTGAACTTGCGTATGCGCGATTGATGACCTGTTCAACAGTTGACGCCTAGCTTTGTTCTGATTGATGTTATTATGATTCTCCATCATCTTTTCCCACGAATGTAGTCAATATGGTTCCCATGTATTCGGTCGAGTGAACTTCATGTGTATAGCTACCCTTTAAGCTGTTGGAAAAAAAGGATCTTGGTAATGAATACCTTGTTGGTCTTGCAAAATTCTGTCACGAGGTTTCTGGTGTCATTTCTACCTCCAAGGTGGTGTTTTCCAACTACCAATCCTTCTTTGTTTCCAACTTTCATATCTCAATAGTGACTAATTATCTCTCCTTGCATCTTGAGTGCGTGTTTGCTCAATTTTAAACTGCAGAAGTTGGTAACAATCTGACAGAGGGATGTGACCAGACATGTTGGTTGGGACATTAAGTCTCTAGAACCGTGAGGGGGGGAGGAAGTCTATTTGTCTAAGCTAAAAGAAGAAGAAATTGGTAAAAAACACTAATTTCTTCTTTCTTGGCTTTAGTGATTGGTCCATAAACCTGACTGACAGTCGTATTAACTGGTCTTCCTTGTCAGCATATCAATATGATCCTATCATTTAGAGTGTTTGTAATTCAGAATAGATCTGGAAATGTAATTTTTGATGATGAATGAATGGGATCCTCTTCCTCTTCAATCTTTCTTTCCCAGCATAACAGATCGTATGATTGGCTGACTAAAAATGGCCCATATAAGACTGTTTCCACATATTGGTAATGCCTCGGATATTGAGTTTTCTTATACATTTTAATTCATGTTTATGGCTTACAAATGTACCTAGATTCATGCCGTGCACAGTCCACATTCAAACTATTAATGGATATTTACCACTGTTTCTCTTCACTTTGAGACCTGTCACATCCACAAAGGTCTTGAAAGTTTACTGCATCCGTGCCATTAAGGTGAGCTTTGCACTGGAGGCAGCACTTGCCCAGTGATGCTCTGAGTCCCTTCTATCATGGTGGTTTGTCACTAGATCAGACAATGCTCCTTTCCTGTTCAAAAAGTTTCCACTGACCAGTATTTTTAAGAAATTAAGCCCTTCCTGTTGTTGTCGTTGTATTTGCCGTCAAGTCACTTGCAACTCTTAACGACCCATATACAACAGCCCTGAAACCTGCTCTATTCTGAGCCAGCCTACTGTCTCCGACACACCTACCCCCATTTACTCCAGTCACTGAGTCAATCCATCTCATCTAGATCTTCCCCTCCTGTGCTGTCCCTCCACCCTCCCAAGCATAGTATCCCTCTCCAAGGACTGGTCTCTCCTTGCAACATGCCCAAAGTATGTCAGACAGAACTTTAGAATCCTTGCCTCCAAGGAGCAGCCTGGTCTCACCCTCTCCAGGATGAATCTCTTTGTTCTCCTAGCAGTCCATGGTACCCTCAATACTCTTCTCCAGCACCACAACTCAAAGGCATCAATTCTCCTATCATCCCTAGTCATTGTCCAGCTTTCTGATGCATAACACATAATTGTGAAGACCATGGCCTAGATCAGGTGCACCTTAGTCTCCAGACTGACACTATTGCTCTTCAGTACTCTGGAGATGTCCCTGGCAGCAGACTTTCCCAGTGCATTGCATCTCTTGATTTCCTGCCTGCTGCTGCCAAAGGTGTTGATTGTGAGTCAAGCAAACTAAAGTGGTTAACAGTCTCAATCTCTTCACCATCCATCATGATGTTGCTAATTTACCCAGTGGTGAAAATCTTTGTTTTCTTGATGTTGAGCTTCAATCCATATTGAAGGTTGTAGTCCTTGACCCTCTGCAGCAAGTGTGTCAGGTCCTCCTCAGTTTTAGCAAGGAAGGTTTGTGTCATCTGCATAACGCAGGTTGTTGATGAGTCTTCCTCTAATCCTGATGCCACATGTCTCCTCACAGAACTCAGCCTCCTGGATGATCTGTTCCACATATAGGTTGAAAAGGTATGGAGATAGAACACATCCATGGTGTACACCCTTCCCAATTTTAAACTATGCAGTGTTTCCTTGCTCTGTTCTGATGACTGCCTCTTGGTCTAAGTATAGGTTTCGCATAAGCACAATCAAATGTTCTGGGATTCAAATTCTTCTCAGAGTTAGCCACAGTTTATTGAGTATCTGGAATCCAGCCCCAATATGTCAGGAGAATTCTGCCAAAAGGAGGCACCAGGTTGAAATGAAGACACGGAGAGGCTAATTGCTGATGACAAATAGCAAGTTTAATATTCTGGCAAGGGTGTGTATACACGTCTTAGGAACATGCCTGCAGGGGTAATTGCATTATCTCTTATCTGTCCAAGATGTTGACTGGTAGATCAAACATTCCCAGACCTCAACACAAACAAAGACATCCCTCAACACAAAACAAAGACATCTTCCCGGATATCCTATGATATCTATTGGAAAACAAGAAGGTATCACATTCCTAGAATTCTGAGGCCTTTGGTCACTCCTTATTCATTAGCATACTGCTTCCTGGAGTTGTTTACTGTAGAAAGGATGGTCAAGCCAAGATGAGTGGTCCCGCTGTTTTTACTATTTACTATACATCGCTGATCCTGCTTTGCAGGTTAGCCAGGCCCTGACAATTGAGATCCACACAGTCAAATGCCTTTGCATAGTCAATGTAACAGATAGACGTCCCTCTGGTACTCTCTACTTTCAGCCAAGATCCATCCAACATTAGCTATAATATCCCTAGTACCAAGACCACTTTTAAATCCGGCCTGCATATCTGGCAGTCTCTGTTGATGTGTTGCTCCAGTCGTTTCTGGATAGTTTTCAGCAGAATCTTACTTACATGTGATATTAATGATATTGTTTGATAATTTCCACACTCTGCTGGGTCACCTCTCTTTGGAATGGGAACAAATATAAACTGTCTTAATCTAGAAGCTCTGTTGAAACTTCTCCACAATGGGTGGCCCTGCTGCTATTTAAAATACTGGTGCCATAGCTTCCAGCATCACAGCAACACACAGGCCATCATGGTGTGACAAACAAGTGATGGTTTTTGAGGTTACAAAGACTCAAATTTGTCTCCACTGAGTTCCCTGCTAACAGGCCACTTGAGTAGCTCAGCTTCAGTGTTCTCCGTAAATGTAGAGCAATACCTAGTGTTTAAGGACATTCTGAGCCTTCAATGAGGTGAGTCGCGGATGCTCTTGGCACAAGAAGGTGGCCCACCAAGCTGGTGTGGTTCCCGGATCTTTTCTGCCAAGTCCGTCTCCGGATTCCATTTTCTGCAGGGATCAGCCTGCCCCCTTGTGGCCAGTGCCGAGAGCAGCACCTCGCAGGTGGAGACAAGGGCTGGTCCTTGCACCTGGCGCCCTTTGGATTAGTCAGTAGCCTCTCTGGGATAGATGGCAAGTTGCCAGCGCCCCTCTATTTCTGGGGCAGGTTACAGCAGCATACTCCCAAGCCTGTCTGAATTCTCTGTCTTCATGACGGTGGAAGGGTCTGCCTACCACTTGGGGTCCATTTCTTGCTGGTGGAGACTGGCATTGTCCGCACCCGCACCCCTGTCTCAGGCCCTGGCTCACAACATGTGCCTGAGAATGTGGGTAGGTGTGGGGCGAGGGAAGCAGCCCCCTTGTCCATAATCCGGGACTCCACAGGTTTGCATGGGAGAACTCCAGGCCAGGGATCTTTCCTGAGAAACCACCCCAAATGAAGAATCTCTTCATTTGTCAGGGGTGTGTTTCCCCCTCCTCCCTCTAGCTGTGGCTCCCATCTTGCAGGGCGTGCAGGAGGGGGAGGACAGAGGCGATGGGGAGGGGTACTTGCTCAGTGTTGACTGCCAGAGAGCTACCTGGGTATTAGTTACAGATGCTGCTGCCTGGCCCCACTGCACTATGGGGCTCCCACACATTACTCTGTATCCCTGGGCCTGCCTCCTCAGCTGTGTAGTGGGTGTTGCGAATTACCTTGCCTCTGACAGAGTTTGCTAAAATGTCAGCCTTGAGTCCAATTCCGTTCCCACTGCCCCTACCAGCAAACCCGAGGGCCAGGTGGCTGGTTCTCCCCTGGGGAGGAAGCACCACCCTTACTCCTAATTGTTCTAGGTAGCCTTGAGAAGGGATTTCCCAAAAGGTGAAACAGCCTGGTTTCTCCTCAGAGAGGCAAGGACAGGCTGACCTCCCCGCCTTATCACTCCTCTGGGTCCTTCTCGAATCCATTCAGCATGAATTAACTGGACCTCTGTCAAGGACCTGGTGACCACTGTCTGGATCCCGAGGTGGCAGCTTCAGAGATGGGAGGCTGAAGGGGAAGGGTGAGGACGGGAAGGGAGGTCTGAAGAAACGGGCCAGAAGCCTCAGTCCAGGCTTCTGGTTGAAATAGCCGCAGGTGCCTTGAAAACATGGCCAGAGGTGGAGGTGTGGAAGAAGCTGCACATTTAGGGTCCTCAGCCCCTCCCCGACCTCTTTGTGGCTGAATCCCAGGAGAGCTGTGTGGAAAGGGGCCAGGAGTGGGTGGCACCTGCTTAGCAGGGCCTTGTGTGCCCTCAGTAGGCGAATGGACTTTGTCTTGCAGTGCTTGGACAACTTTGAGCAGAGAAGGAACCCCTGTGACCGGGACTGGGAGATCTGCCAGGGACCTTGAATCCTTGCAGGCACGTGGGAGGCTTAGGAGGTGCACTTGGGACCTGGTGGCTCAGGGGCTGAGGAGAAGGACCAGGATAACCTCTGGCTCCGAGGCTTGTACACCAGCGCTGAGGATAATGCTGTTTACTACGAACACAACCTGAGGAGAATTGGGATGAGGAGGGCAATGCGACATTGCTGATTTAGTCAAGCTAAATGTCTCTTCCCTTTCAACGTTGAGGGAGGTTTCCAGAGCAGCTTCCTGGGCAAGGGAAGACCTGCAGGACCCACCTGTCTAAGTCCCAGGTTCAGCTGGGTGGACGGCGGTGGGCCTCTCAGGAGAAAGCCTCCAACAAGTGATGGTGGAGGTCTGAGTGTGAGAGTGTGTTGTTGTTATGTGTCGTCGAGTCACCTGCGACTCATAGCGACCCTATGTACAACAGCCCTAAACTCCTCTCTGTCCTGTGCCAATCGCACTGTCTCTGACACTCCCATCCCAATTATCCCAGTCACTGAATCAATCCACCTCACAGAGGGCCTTCCTCTCCTGCAC
>NW_006399966.1:3054618-3070625 GCF_000299155.1 Elephantulus edwardii
TTCCCTGTGCTTTGGCTTCTCTGTGCTCCAGTGCAATTTTCAGAGTATCTTCTGACATCCATTTTGGTCTTTTCTTCCTCTTCTGTCTTTGCAATGACCGTTTGCACTCTTCCTAGATGATACCCTTTGTATGTTGTGGGAGGAGGTGAGAGTGTAGGTGGTGGAAAAAGCACCCAAGACAGGCCCATGAGGGAGAAAAAGCAGGTGAATGAGGGTCAGAAGCTGAGGAGACACGTCTAGAAGGATTGCTAGCAGGTCAAGTGTAGATAAGGGCCTGGAAGCATGTATCTACTGTGGCTACCAGCAGGGCAGATACCCTCAACAGGACCTCATAAAAGCGGACTTACTGAGGGCAAAGGGCAATGGGTCAGAGAGAAATGAAGGTGAGAATGTATGTGCATGTGAGAGTGTGGCCAGCTCTCAGAGCTGGGCCGGGAAGGGAGAGATGCAGTGTGGGGAGCAGTGGAGGGTGGAGGCCGGAGACACATGTGAGTGGATAGGCAGGGCCGGAAGAGGGGGAGGTAAGGGGGCAGAGAAGGAGGTAGTGGACAAGCTGAGATTCTCAGGAGAAAGCTGTGAAGGAGAGGCCAGGGCAGAGAGGGAGAAGGGCCTGCTTATTTCTTTGAAGGTCACTGGGGAGGGTGAGGGGACCTGGAGGAGGTAGGGACAGCGTCCAGTCAATGAACAGCGAGACAAAGGGAGAGCCAGGTGGTGTGATGGACTGCCAAGGGTGGGGCTGCAAAGTGGGGTGACCCATCTGCCAGGGCATCAGCTCAGGGTGGGCCATTCAGCAGGATCTGTGCCCCCCAGAAGAAATGAGTGTCTCCCCTTGACAGTGGCATTTGGACCCCAGGGACACAAAGTATGGTTCCACCAATGAATGGCCTATGGGTTCTCAGCATGCACATGAAGGTTAAGGTCATCTTCCCTGCAGCTTAGAAGACCTGAGGACGGAGAGTAATTGGCCCAAGGTCACACAGCCAGGAGCTCAATCCAGGCTTTTCGACGGCATTATCAAGTGTCCCCCTCCAGTTGGCCTTCAAGCTTGGGTAGGTCCCCTCAGTGAGGACAGTACAAGCTTAGGGCAAAACAGTGCTGACTTCTCTGACCCCCTCAGGGTGCTCAGCCCCGTCCCTCACTCCCTGCAGCTGAGGGAACAGGGAGGATTAGCCATCTCTGAAAGAAGGCAGAAACACGATCTGAGGAGGAAGAGAGGGAGAGATTAGCCAGGAAGACTTCCCTGAGGAGGCAGTTCCAGGAGCCCAAGGAAGCCAAGCAATAGCAGGTGCAACAATGGGCCTCTGAGACTCCTCCCCTGTGGCTGTAGGTCCCTCCCCTGGACAAGGGCTGTCCTGAAGGGTGTGGCCACCTTCCAAGGGGCCTTAGAGGCAGGAAGGCAAAAGCTGGAGAGAGCTGAACTGCCAGGACATTAGCCACAGGGAGGAAAGAGTTACACAGGGCCACCCAGCCTCTTATGCAAACAGCTGAGCTGAGGAGGTGCCTCACCTGAGCAGGGAAACTCCAAGGTGGCCTGGCCCAGAGTGGGGCCCGGAAGGAGCCTCAAGGCCCTCAGCCTTCTCGTCCTAAGAACTGTAAGTGGCCCTGGCCCTGGGAATAGGGGCCCAGGGGAGGAGGGCACACGTCCACCAAAGCCGTTTTCTCACAGTTTCCCGTCCCATTCTTACTCCCTTCCTGGTCCTTCTTTACGCCCATCCTGAAGCCCACCCAGGAATTCCCACTGCTGGCTGCCCCCTCTCTCCTCCTGGAATCCCAGGACTGCCATTGCTTCCTGGGGCACATTCGAAGGGCAGTCCGTGGTGTCTGTACCTCTGACAGACCTGCCTACTTCCAGCCCAGCCAGGGAGCCTTTAGGAAAGGGGGGTCAGAGAAGAGCCTTAAGGAAAGGGGGTCAGGGAAGAGCCTTTAAGAAAGGGGGTGAGGGAAGAGCTGGGGAGCTGAGGCCTAAATGAGAGTCTAGTGGATCGTTTGCCTTTATTCCCTCCGCCCAACTCTTCCCAAAAGCCCGGGGGCAACTCAGCTGTTTCCCCGACACCTAGCAACCTTTTCACCTGACTCATCTGCAGCCCCAAGCTGGCAGGTTCTTAGGTCTCCCCCTCCTGTTCTCACCCCTCATTCCTGACTCCTGAGAGCCCTCCCTACCCACCCCTTTAAAGGCAAGGGAAGCAGACACCTTTCCCTGCAGGCCAGTGGCCAACCCATCGCCCTCTGAGCCATGTCCTCGGAACTGGGCCTCCATGACCACTTAGTTCTCATCCCTTTATCCTCTGAGCCTCCTGAGATGGCCCTGGGATAAGCCCACCTCCTCCCAAGGACCCTAGTACTTGGCCACTCTCTAGACCTACTTTTTTCTGCTCTTCCTGGAGCTGCCTATATCCGGTCGTGGGTGGGTAGTCCCTAGTGCCAGCCCTGATGGGTGATTAGTGCCAGACCTTGAGGCTCAGGTGGTCCATTATGATGGTCAGGAAGAGGTTGGTGATTGGCTTTCTTGTCAGGGTGCTGGGGAGATTTGGAGCTGGGTCTATGCTTGTGGACAGTTATTGTTGGTTGGTGTTGGAGGGGATATGGGGCTCCCAGGGCTGATCTTGTGGGATCCAGGGGCCCAGCTGTTTCCAAATTGAGAGGATTCTGATGTTGAAGGGATTTCCAGAGCTGCTTGCAGGCCTCTCTCCAGCTCTAGTTGTGGGTGGGTACCCATAGTGAGGTATCCTTAGCATCCCCATCTAGGCCTCTGTGTCTTTCCCAGGGAGCAGACTGACTTGGCTCTAAGAGAAGGCCCAGAATGGACTCTGCTTCCATCATATCTCAGCCATCTTCCTCTCCTACACAACTACATTATTCCTCCACATTGTTTGAATATGAAAATTACTCTTTCCCCTCTCTAAACTTAATTCAACCTTGTTACAAACTTGAAATCAAATGAATAAATCTCAGCCTAAGACGGTTTGCAGTTTTATTCTGGGCTGGGGAGTGTTAAGACAGTTCCAAGTTCCACACACTGCAAGTCCTGCTTTTTCTTTTGACATAACAATTTGTTCAGTAAATGCCAGGTGTTATCCTTAGGGAGCTCTGGTCGCGGAGTCTGCAGGGAGATGGGTTGCTCACTCAAAGACAATGTCTCCCGAATCCACCAGGGACTCCATGGGAGAAAATTGGACAGGCTCCTCCCATGAAATTTACTGCCTCTGAAGGGTCAGCTCTGAGCGGATTCTGACTTGAAGGCAGTGAGAGATCCTGGGAACTGAAGAAGGCAATGGAAAATAAGGTGTGGCTTTTACCTCTGTGTCCACGATCAGATAACTTACTGGTCAGGAAGAAAGAGTGGGAGGCAATCCAAGGACTGTCCTGATATGGTGGGAAGATGTGTTTGTGAGATGCTGTGGGGGAGCAAGTGGGAGAAGCTCTGCTCCCAAGACACTGACTGGTATTATAGGTGCCATTGAGTCGAGTATGATTCATAGAGAGTTTATAAACAGTAGATCCGAACCCTGCCCTGTGCTGTGCCAGCCTCACACTCAAGCCCGTTGGTGCAATCACTGTGTCAGATCTTGACTGGGGAGAGGGAAACCCGGGAGGGCTTTCTAGGGAAGGTGATGTCAGAGGTGAATCCTCAAGATTGCGGCAGTTCAGCCTCCTGTGAAACTCTCTGGACCTGGTGCCTTTTTTGACAGATCTTTTCTCATCAGTGGTTACTAATCTACTCAAGCTTTCCACTACATCTCTAATTCATCTTGGCCATTTTCTCTTTTACCAGGAAAAGCATTCATTTTTCTCTAGATGTATAAAATAGTCACTTTTAAAATATTCTGTGGGATTGTATGTGTGTGTGTTCAAGTAAATTATTTTTGTAAGGTTTTAGTAAATATAGAAAAAATTTTATTTTCTGTCTAAGGAATGTATTGGGTTATAAAATTTGCGGTTCCCTCTGTGTTTTCTTTTTTAAAAAATCCTTTGCTTTGATGCTGGTGGAGATACATTAAAACCTCCAAGTCAAATTCTACCTACAAAGTTCTTTTTGTACTTAAAGTTTTGTAATTGATTTGCATATAATCATTTATATACATTATATTTTATACGTGTACTTTGTTTTATACAATCATTCATATATATCGTGTTTAATTCATCTAACTTGGGTTTTTTTGGGGTTTTTTTAGCTTTTATCTTATTCAATATATTTGAGATAATAATTCACATATTTAATCTACCCTTAAAAATAGGCACTACGTACTTTAGTATAGTCCATTTGTGTACAAAACAAACCCTTTACATATTCACACTTAAGTGTACAGGGAAAAAAAGCTATATATTAAACACTGGTAACATCTGGAATAATGTGAAGGGAAAGAACTTTTTATTCCATAGAGTACTGTATATCTGAAATTTTTTACAACATATATTTATGAATTAGTCATAAAACTTTTTTTTAAAAGGTTTTTAACCCAAGCTTCTGCTGTTTCAAGGAGCCAAAAGAAAGTCTGTTCAAATATTTCTATTTTGCTTGTCTCATTAATTTATATAGTAAACCTTTTTGTTCACTCACAATATGTTAATTCCAGTACAGTGCATTAGTTAGAGGCTAACTTGTGTTTTACACAGTCATACATATGCCTTGTATTGTATATAATTCATTATTATGGCTCTATGCCTATTATCTTCCTGTCTTTTCAAGTTTGCATTGAACATTTCCCAGTCCTACCCCTCCACCCACCAATCTCAGCTATCACAGTGATTCTTTTCACCTTCCCCTTTTTCTGCCCCTCATTCTCCCCTTTCCCTTCCCCTTTTGAACATTTATGTATATCTTGCTCAGTTATCCTCCTGTTATCCCAATAATGGTTTCATGTAATATTTGTCCTTATGTGACAGAGATATTTCACTCAGCATAATGTTCCCTAGTCTGTCCAAGTTACATAGTATTTTACAAAGCTGTTGTTTCTTAATGTTGCATAGTATTCCATTGTGTGAATGTACCACAGTTTCTTAATTCATTTGTTTGTTGATGTGCATTTGAGCTGCTTCCTTTTTTATTTTAATATATTGTGAATAATGCTGTTGTGAACATAGGTGTACATATCTTTATTTGTGTCTCAGTCCTGATTTCTTTGGAATACATTCCTAGAGTGGAATAACTGGGTCATATAGGATTTCTATGTTTAGCTTGCTTTTTTTTTTAATTTTAATGAAAGTTTAGAGAGACTTAGGGTTTCTAGTCATTCATTGTTGCACTTTTCTCCCTACCCACCCCTTCCCCCAAATTCACTCTTCTCCTTGAAAAGAAAGAAAAACTCTTTCATTGTTATGCAATCCCTCCCCCAAAAAATCTATATTCAGCTTTTTAAGGAAACACAAAATTGCCTTCCATAGCAGTTATACCATTTTACAGTCCCACCAACAGTGCATAAAAGTTCCAATTTCTCTGCATACTTTCCAAAATGTATGGTTTTGATGTGTTGTTGAATTTTACTACTGTATCTCATTGCTGTTTTGATTTGCATCTCATTGATTGCTAGTGATTTTGAACATTTTTTCATCTGGTTTTTGGATATCTCCAAAGTGTCCTCCTTTGTGAAAAGTTTTTCATGTCTTTCACCCATTTTGTGATTGGGTTATCGCTCTTTTCTTGTGGAGGCCCTGTAATATTCTGTAAACTTTGGTTATGAGACCCTTCTGTGATCTGTGGGCTTCTTTTAGTACTTTGAATAGTTTTTACTTTATTTGTTTAATTGTGATGCTGTTGTTGTTATTTGGTGCCATTGAACTGACTATGATTCACCGCGGCCCTATGAACAACAGATCCAGGCCTTGCTTTATCCTGTACCATCTCTGATATGCTTGAGACCATTGTCACAGTCACTGTGTCAGTCCATCTTATTAAGGGTCTTCCTCTTTCTCTGACCCTTCACCTTCCGCAGCATGATGTCTTTTCCTGAGGACTGGCCTCTCCTGGCAACATGGATTTTGACTATTTTGTCATCACAGATTGTACCTTTGTATAGTTATGTGGCTTCCCCTTCATTCTATTCAGTGTTTTTGTTTTCAGTTCCACCTCTCTTACTGATACCAGAAATCTTGGTGGTGTAGGGAAGCTAACCTAAGGGTCAGCCATTTGAACCCACCAGCTGATCCAGGCAAGAAAGATGAGGAGATGAGGCAGTCTCCTCCCATTAAGATTTACAGCCGTGAAAAGGCAGTGGAGGTTCACTATGAGTTGGAATCAACTTGAAGGTAATTGATGGATTTGGGGGTTTTGGTTTATTAACATGGACTACTTTACTTTGCATTGTATTGTATAATACTGCATTGTGCCCTTGCCTGGTATATCTATCTCTCTCTCATCACCTTTTTCTTTTTTACCATTATCACTTTTTAGAAAAGAAGTATTGGGGAAGGACATCATACTTGGAAGGGAGGGACAACACAGGATAAGGAGACCCTAAGTGAGATGGATTGATACAGTAACTGGGGTAGTGGGAGTAGGTATGTCAAAGGCAGTGAGGTTAGCTCAGGACAGAGCAGGGTTTAGAGCTATTGTGCATAGGGTTGCTGTGAGTTGCATTCATCTCAATGGCACATAACAACTTGCATATATTGTATCACTGTATTTGAAACCTAGGTTGAGTCTTGTGTTGCTTCTCATGAGAAAATTCAGTCTGTTCCCCTTTAGTTTAACAAGTATTTTATTACTTCCAGCTTATCTTATATTCTAGGATTGCTTTGTGATTTCTCTCTTTCATTCTGGTTTGATCAAATTGTTGATTCCTTCCTTCTCTCCTTTCCTGAAGCTCCTAAGCAAATCCTTGTTTTGGAGGAAGCATTTCTGTATTCTTTTTCTGACTATTGCTATCTGGAACTCACAGAACTGTTTGTCTGTAAACTCATGTCTGGTTTTCAGATTAGAGAAAACTTCTTCGTAGGGAAGTTTATTGCTTGATTATTGTCTATATTTTTTCCATTATGCCTTGGGAACTCTTTTTATGTCTCCCAAGATGATCCTTCCAGTTCCTTATCTTTTTCTTGCTTTATTTCTTAGCTCTGTACTTTTGGTCTAAGATTTGAGATATTTCTCCCATTTGACCTTCCAGTGACAAACTTGCATCTCAGGAGTAAATATCTTTTTCAATTCATAGAAAGGTGGTTGTTGGTGGGGTTTTTTGTTAAAAAAGAAAAGTTTAGAAAATAATCTATTATTTTGGTCTTTACTGGCAAGAGGTTCGTTTTTTGGATTTTCCTCAAGGATTCTTACTTTTCATTCAAACTGTCATTGTGTTTTCTAACAGCCCAATGTTGTTCTGAGTAAGCTGTTAAGTAGGTAATATGTTTTTATGGTTAGAAAACTCAGATCAGAACAATCTAAAGCTGTTTATGGTATAGTGAAATAACTTCACATGTGCACATCTCTGGTTCTATTCCTTGTTTGCTTTTAACTCAGAAGTCACCACTTTTATTATTTCTTGGTCTGTCCAGAGTTTCTTTGTGCAAACACTAATGATATTTGATGACTTGGTAGTTGACGACCTGATTTTCTGCCTCTTTTACTCAAAGGTGTGTACTGTGTACCCTGCACCTTGTTTGTGGTGTCTATTTGATTTAACAATATCACTTAGAGAGAGTAGCTGTTGGCTTCCTTACAGCTACTGCTTTGCCTTTGTTGGGATGCACTGCCAGTCCCTGGTTCCCCTCTTTTTCGGATCACTTCCCGTCTTTTGCTGGTGCAAACAATGCTGTAATGAGTCATCTTTCAGATCTGTGCAGGTAAACATAGGATCAGTCCCAGAAGTCAGGCTGTTGGGTCAAAAGGCACATAATAGGTATTTAATAAGTAGTGGAGTTCATACCAATTTTTCCCACCAACACAAATGAAAGACCTGGTACCCCACAGACATGCCACCTGAGTATTGCCAAACTCTTGTTTTCTGCCAGTCTGATGAGTAAAACATACTCTCTGCAGGTTGTTTGAATTTGCATGACCTTCAAGTGAGCATGAACATTTTTTCATATAGTTAAGAGTTCTTTGTGGTTTTCTGTGAGAGGTCTGTTCATCTCTGTCCGTTGGTCTGTTGGATTTCCAGGAGCTTTTTCTATTAGTGGAAAAAATAATCTGTGTCCACGATAAATTGCAATTTCCTCCCAATCCATCTTTTGATAGTGGAAAAAATAATCTGTGTCCATGATAAATTGCAATTTCCTCCCAATCCATCTTTTGATTTTGCCAATGATGATTTGGTTTTTCCCCCTTCATAAATGTTTTCTAAAAATATGTTTATATAGTCAAATGTATCGGTCCCTTATTTTATAACTTTTATATTTGAGTCTTTATTTCCAAGACTTCTTTTTAGGAAATACAATTTTTGGTTTTGTGGAAAAAATATAAACATGCACAAATTCAGCAGTTTCTATATATTCAAGTCAGTGGCCTTGATTAGATTCTCCAGATTGTACAATCATTCCCACCCTCCTTTTTTTGAATTATTTTTCCCTCATGAGCATAACCCCTCTCTCTTTCTCTCGCTCTCGCTCTCTTTCTGTGTGTGTGTCTCTGTAGGTCTGTCTTTCTCATTGTTATATGTCTAATTGGAATAGACTCACAGCTGAGCCTCTGCCAGGTTTCTTAGGCTGTACAACTTGCAGGAGGGGATTGCCCATCTTCCTCTCACAGAGCAGATAGTGGATTCAAACCACCAGAGAGGACCGGGTTAGCGCAACTCCCTAGTAGGCCAGCAGATTTCAACCTAAACTTGTTGATGTTGTTGTTAGGTGCCATCAAGTTGAGTATGACTTATAGTGACCCTGTGAACAGCCAACTTGAACCCTGCCCTACCCTATGCTGTCATCTCTGAAACACTCAAGCACATTGCTAAAGTTCTTGTGTCAATCCATCTCACTAGGGGTCTTCCTCTCCTTCACTGATTCCCCCATCTTCCAGAAATATAATTTTACTGCTTCTAAAATTTCCTGTCTGCTCTTTCAGGTTGCTGTTGCCAATCTCATACGTATGGTACTTCAAAGAGCAAAAAGCTCAAGACAGAAATCCTTTACTTGTTAAGCTCTAATTTTGTTTGGTTTGAAAAAAGATTTCTTAGGACATTTTTTATTTAAGATTTAGAGAATGTTTCAAGGAAACACGGGGTCTGAGGTTTCGCCAAGCCTCCATGACTCCAGAAAGTCTGGATTCTGTGGCTTCACTAACATACAAAGACATTAACAGGCAAATGTAACCAAAGTTACCTCTGGTTACCAGGACTGTGAGGAGGGAGGGTAGTATTGCTTACTGAATAGTGAATTTCAATCTATACTGCTAGAAAAATTGCATTGATTAAGGGTAAAGGTTGCAGAGTCAATTATAAGTTGAACACCTGTAAGTACTAAATTAGAAAATGTGTCATAGAAGTCTTTATAACACTGAAGGAGGGTGGAGAGAGCAGCTGGTGAGACTGCTTATGTGTAGCCAAATACCTCATGGGATTTAGTTTCTTGGCTTGGAGATTTAGGGATATGGTTTTAGGATACATTCCAATTAATTGGCCTAATAACATGTTTTAGTGCTTTTGTTCTCCTGTGCCTGGGGTGGGGGTGGGAAGAAGTGCTTAAAGCTTCCTTGGGGCCATCCAAGGTACAGCAGTTGCTTTCTGTTCTTCCAGAGCAACAGAGAAAGAGTCAGGGATAGGAGGAAGAAATGGAATGTGTGACTCACTGCCTCCTTCATGTTGGCTGAGGGGGACAGAAGAAGAATCGTTACCTTTGAGTTGTGATGTTGGAGAAGAGCACTGAATAGCCTTTGCTGCCAAAAGCACAAACAAGTGTGTCTTGGACAAAGTGCAGTCAGGGTGCTCCTTGGAAGCGAAGATGGTCAAATGTGATCTCGTGTACGCTGGGCATGTTGTTAAGAGGGGGCAGTCGTTGGAGTACAGCATGCTTGGAAAGGTGGAGGCTCCCCAAAAAAGAGAAAGACCCTCGTCAAGATGGGCTGACATGGTGACTGTTACATGGGCTCAAGTATATTAGAGATAGTGGGAATGGCACAAGATAGGACCAGGTTCAGATCTCTTGTTCATGGGCTCACAATGGGTCATGGTTGACTCTGTGGCATCTCACAGCAACAACGGCATTGCAGTGAAACCAGAAGAGCTCAGACTGAACATTCTGACCAAAGATTCTGTGGATGAATCCTAAACCAAAGGCAGGAGGTGGTAATGGAGAACAGAATTTCAAATTCTCAAAGGCCTCTTTTAGCATAGAATTTTGCTCATATTTTCTCCCTTGAGACTTTCTATGTCTTCCTTCTTTCATTGATTTCTTTTTAACATTTAAATATTTAATTATGTGGAAATTTATCCAGGTAGATAGTATGGGATGAAGGAAGTGATCCACCTGATCTACTTTTTCCTAGATGACCATTGCTTCATTCTGACAGGTTTCTCTTTCCCCGTGACTTGTGGTCGTGTCTTTAGTGTGCCCTAAGTCCTGACTGTGGAGGTTTCTAATTGCATTGGCCTGTTTGTTTTTGCATGTCATCCTTGCGCAGGGGCCATGCTAATCTTCTCTGTATCGTTCCAACTTTAGGATACGTGCTGCTGAAGCGAGCACCCTGTTTGTTTTTAATAATGGGCGCGATGGTATCAGAGATGGCAAGGTTGGCTCAGGATCGGGCCAGGTTCAGAATTGTTATTCAGAGGGTCGCCATGAGTTATGGTCCACTCTATGCCACCTAACAACAGCAACAACAATGTGTTGACAATTTGGGCTGCTCACTGAAAAGTTGACAGTTCAAATCCACCAGCTGCTCCTCTGGTTTACAGCTTCTCAATGGCAGTTACTCAAAACTCATTGCCCTTGAGTTGACTCCATCACACAGTGGTTCTCCGTCAGCGTCCTTCCTGAAGCTGTAAACCTTCACTGAAGCCGACTGCCCGTCTCCTCCCCAGGAGCCGCTGGTGGACTTAAATCACCAGAGAGATGCAGCAGTTTGGGCTGGCAGGGCAGCGTGCTGTGGACCACGACACCAGAGCGGTGAATTTGGCTTTTAGTTGGCTTTATTTGTCTGTCCTGATTTTTCTCCAACCACTGCACTGCTGAGGAAGTGGTCGTACGTCTTTGCTCGCCAGGCTTGAGTAAGCTGTTGCAGACCCATCTCGGTGAGCCCTGTCAGTAGGCTGGCAGCTCCTGCAGGGATGCTCCCTGTTCTTGCATCCTCTGCTCCACCAGCCTGACAGGTAGAGAGCGAGCGCTTGCCCACCTGTCCAGCTTCCCCTCAGCTCCCAGGACCACCTTGCCTTCTTCCTGGCTTTCCTCAGGTGCCCTCACCTGTGCCAGCCTAGCCCTCTCTGCCCACCTGTGCCAATCCCAGCCGTGGCCCAGGGCAGCAGGAGGCTTGTTGTAGTAGAAATGAGGAGAAACAGACTATGCTTAAGCCTCTATATTCTCAGAACCTCCGAACCCCCACCCCAGCCAACCCAACCCAAGCCACTGTCATCCAGCTGACGCGGGGCTCACGGCGACCTCGTGTCTGCAGGTTGAACTTCTGCTTAGGGTTTCCATCTGTCAGGGATACAGATCTGAAGTGAGGAGGCTGCTGAACAACTGAGAGGCCATGGGGTCCCTTGGGCTCTGTCAGAGGAGAAGGAATGATGGCTGAAATGCATTTGGAGGTGCACTTTCTAGGGTGGGTTGGAGGTGACCTTTCCCCTTCCCTAGGTTGGCTC
This sequence comes from Elephantulus edwardii, assembly GCF_000299155.1. NCBI lineage: Eukaryota > Metazoa > Chordata > Mammalia > Macroscelidea > Macroscelididae > Elephantulus > Elephantulus edwardii. The sequence continues at coordinate 3,066,336 of NW_006399966.1, forward strand.
ATAACCCAGGCCTTCAGCAGCTGGGAGCTTCCTCGACAGACCGTTTCCGACCACTCCCAGCCCTAGTAGGCCTGCCTGGGTCCCTGCCAGCCTTACTCAGAGCACAAGGGGGTGTGAGCCCCGGAAAGAGCCCCACCCCAGATCCCACCCCACCCTGCAGGAGCAGGCCAAGCAGGCAGTCCCAGGAGGTCACCCGGAGGACAGGGCCAGAGTCCAAGGCCAAGTGCACTCAATCGAAACCCAAATCCAGCAAAGCAGAAGTGCAGCCAGCTCTCTTCCCCATGTCTTGGTGGGTGTGGGAACCCAGAGGCCCCTTGAGGGGAGACATGTGGCAGCCCCATTCCAGAGATAAAGAAACTGGGCCCAGAAGGTTGCCCCAGGAGAAGCTGGGCAGAGTCTGTGTAAGAACCCAGGTCACAGGGCTCCTCCATTCTTATTCTTTTGACGCAACTGATCCTTCTTTGAACCAAGAGAATAATCCCCTGGAGACATTTAGGTCACAATCTCCATGCACCCACGTGCATGAGTTTACCATTGATCAAGACACATTGGACTCCAGGGACAGAGGTCCAGCATGGGTCCCCCGACATCCTGTCACATGACCTCCAGCTTCCCACTGCCTGCAATGGACCCACAGTCCAGGGCTCAGCATGAGTGAATCCAAAGAGGGGGCCCCAATCTCTGCTGAAGGAGAGGTTGGGAGAGGGGACCACAGAACCAGCTCCTCACGTGGACACGTACGACAAATGAGCTTCTTGAGGTGAAGCTCTTCATTCTGACCCACTTATCCTTCATGCTTTGGACATGTTGCTAGGAGAGGTGGCTCCTTGGGAAAGGACATCATGCTCAGTTGGGTGGAGGGTCCACAAAAGAGAAGAGGACCCTCAACCCATCTCAGTCCATTGAGATGAGGTCACCAGGGAGGTGACTACTACAGCGGGCGTTAAGTGTATCAGAGATGATGAGGATGGCACAGGACTCAGGCCTGTTGTTCGCAGGGTCACTATGAGTCCTACTTGACAGCACCTGACAACAACTCCTTTCACCTCAGCCATGGAGCCGATGAATGGGTGTTGTGTCCCCTCACCAGTCCCCTGAGCCGCCTCCTGGGTATGAGGCTCTTTGCCTGTGGCCTTGAGCAGCAGATAACATTTTCCTCTCACCCCTGCCCCCGACTCAGAGCTTCCTGAGAGGGTTTTGGGAGATGGGGTGAGGGCAGAGGAACAGGGATGAGGTGGCATGCAGCTGACTTGTTCTGGTACGTCCTGCCCTCCCCCTTATCTTAGAGGTGTGAGTGTGTGGCTGAAGGAGGACCCCATTAGGGAGCCAATGTGGTCAGCACCTCCTCTCACTGGGGGAGGAGGAGGCCGGAGGAAACAGGTCTGTGGCCAAGAGCTGCATGGAGCTGTGTAGGCTTTGCTCCGTCACTGCAGCTGAGAGGCTAGCTGTCTCCCTGCTCCGGTCCCCGAGAGTAGTGCCTACTGGGAGTCCCCATGAGGTCCCGCCATGAGGACCAAACCCCTGCTGAGGAGGGAGGACAGGCAAGATGCTGATTGTTAATTCTGGGGTCCCAGCCCCACACTGGGACATATTTGGCGCCACCAGGAGCCCCTGCTCCCTGTTCTACCTGCAGGGCAGTGCCGTGCTGCGGGCCCGAGCTCCACCCCTCCCCCATTCCTCTCCCCACCCCAGCTCCTCCCTGTGGCTCAGAGTTTCTAGAATTTATAGAGGGTGTTGTCATGCTCTGGACCTGGCACCTCCCTGGTGACCTCAGTTGTGTGTGTGTGTCACTGGAGATGCAGGCAGTGTTAAGTGTCACATGTGTGAACAAATTTGAGTCTTCTGTTTCCCTCTTGCCCTCTCCCTTGACTCTGGGGGGCAGAAAGGGTAGATTCAGCTGTCCCTGAGGTGCGGGACTTCTGAATCAGGATGCAGAGGAGGGAGAGGGGAATGTTAAGAGGGCTTTGAGAGCAGAGAAGAGCACAGGGCCCCAGACCTGCTTTGAATGGGATCTCACTATGTGCCTGCCTCAACTTGGCGGTCCCTATCCTGAGTCCAAAATGAGTGCAGGAGAAAGAAAACTGGGAGAAGTGGGTCAAGTGAAAGCAGAGGCAGGAGGATTACTGTGATAGAAGAATGAGAAACAAGGGGCCTGGGATCCAGGCTGGGAGACTGGAGATCCGAGCCTGGACCGAGAAGGGGGCAGCCAGGCAGAATGTTCAGGCTGGTGAATGGGACAGTCAGGGCGCTGGGCTGGGGAGACGTGCCACTGAGGAGGGCGGTGAAGACAAGATGGCTCGAGGTAAGAGCCACAACGTCTCCTTCAGGACATCACTGTGAACAGTCGAGGTCTGAACACTCATCCATGCGAAGCGGTGAACGGCAGGGAGGCCTTACCCTGCAAGCGTAGGGAGCTGGTTTTATTTCCATTCTCTGGATTTTTGGAAAGTACCTAGGAGCATGCAGGTGTGGGTAGGTGCACATGGGGACAAGGTGAGGTGGGTGCATAGATGGCATGAGTGTATGTGGGTACAGATGGTTTCATGGGTGCCTAGTGCTGTGATAATACAAATGCCATTAATGGATAACAAACACATTTATTCTCTCAGTTTGTTGCTGCTGTTGTTTGGTGCCATTGAGTTGAGTATGACTCATAGTGACCCTCTGAACAGCAGATCTGAACCCTGACCTGTTCTGTGCCATCCTCAACCCAACATACTTGAGTCTTTTGCTACAGTCATTGGGTCAAGCCATCTGCTTAAGAGTCCTCCTTTCTTTGGCCATCCCTCAACCTTTCCAAGCACGATGTCCCTCTCCAAAAAATAGCCTCTCCTAGCACCATGCCCAAAGTATGTAAAATGAAGCTTTGTCATCTTTGCCTCTGGCTGCACCTTTTCCAGGACATATCTATTTGTTCTTTTAGCAGTCTGTGAGATATTCTGTGCTCATCTCCAACACAGCTCAAAGGCATCAGTTCTTCTGTCATCCTAATTTGTTATCCAGCTTTCAGACGCATTAGCAAGAGATTGAAAAGACCATGATCTGAATCAGGCACATCTTAATCCTTGAGATGACATCATTGCTCCTCAATAATTTAGAATTCTCTGACGGCAGACTTTCCCAGTGCAATATGTCTCTTGAGCTCCTGACTGCTGCTACCAAGGATGTTGATTGTAGATCCAAGTATTTTACACTGTGTAGTATTCCCTTGTTCCATTCACACAAAAGCCTCTTGGTCTAGGTATAAGTTTCACATGAGCACAATTAAGTTAAAACTTCACAGTTTGGGAAGCTAGATATCAGGACACCAGCTCTAGGGGAGGCATTCTCTCTCTCTTTGTCCCTCTGTCTTACTTCTAAGGGAGACAGAAATCCTTTCAGCATCTGTGCGCCCAGCGGTCCTTGGAGATCTTTGTATGTGCTTTAATCCTCCTGAGTCTAGGAAGTTCTCAGTACAGGGATCCCAGGTTTCCCGGCTTCTCACCCCTTCTATCTCCTATAAGATAAAAGGTGCTTCAGGCAACAACCCAAGCAAACTAGTCATAAACAACTAATTGACTGATCACATCATGGGAATGGATGATTACCTGTGACACTACTGAGAATTATGGCACAAGAAAACTAACACATATTACAGGGGGACATAAGTCAACCCATGGCAGGTGGAGTGTATGTATGAGGATGCATAAGCAAGGTAGACATATGCCAGCACACGTGTCAGTACATGTGGACTCACAAACAAGTGAATGTATGCAAGTGGGGAGGGTGTTTGAGGGTACACAGGTGAGGTGGGTGTATGAGGGACACAGGTGAGGTGGGTGTATGAAGGGCACAGGTGGGGTGGGTGTATGAGGGTACACAGGTGAGGTGGGTGTTTGAGGGTACACAGGTGAGGTGGGTGTTTGAGGGTACACAGGTGAGGTGGGTGTATGAGGATACACAGGTGAGGTGGGTATATGAGGGACACAGGTGAGGTGGGTGTATGAGGATACACAGGTGAGGTGGGTGTATGAGGGACACAGGTGAGGTGGGTGTATGAAGGGCACAGGTGGGGTGGGTGTATGAGGATACACAGGTGGGGTGGGTGTATGAGGATACACAGGTGAGGCGGGTGTATGAGGATACACAGGTGAGGCGGGTGTATGAGAGTACACAGGTGGGGTGGCTGTATGAGGGACACAGGTGAGGTGGGTGTATGAGGGACACAGGTGGGGTGGGTGTATGAAGGACATAGGTGGGGTGGGTGTATGAGGATACACAGGTGGGGTGGGTGTATGAGGGTACACAGGT
>NW_006399966.1:3071140-3084140 GCF_000299155.1 Elephantulus edwardii
GGGGTGGGTGTATGAGGATACACAGGTGGGGTGGGTGTATGAGGGTACACAGGTGAGGTGGGTATATGAGGGACACAGGTGGGGTGGGTGTATGAAGGGCACAGGTGGGGTGGGTGTATGAGTGACAAAGGTGAGGTGGGTGTATGAGGGACACAGGCAGACGGAGTTGAACAGGAGGGGGTGAGTAAGAGCGATTTGGTGGCCAGGACAAGAGGAGGCTGACTGAAACAGGCAGATGTAGTGGTCAGGGTTTGTGACTGTGACTGGCAGAGCCCAGACGCCAGCTCCTCCTCCCCGTGCCCCCACCCATGCCTCTTTTTTGCAGACCCCTTCCTCTTCGGGAGCCCCAAGTGTACACAGGAGCTTCCTCTTTCTCATCACATCCTCCCTAGGTCTGGGGGGAGCTGGCAGCCACTCATTGTCCTGTTTCCTCTCTCGGAGTTACTCCTGGCCAGGCGAGGGAAGTTTGCATAGCAGCTGCTGCAGTGCCCATCCCACCTGGGCTCACCTCCCTACACCCCTTCCCTGGGGGTCTAACATGCATGGCCCTCTGTGGAGCGTGCATGAGGGGGCTGTGTCTATGGCCTGTGGCTCAGAACTGGACTCGACAGACCACTGACCAACTAGTGTGCCCCACATAAAAAAAACCCCAAACTCCACAAAAACCACGAACATAAGTCGTTGAGTGGATTCCAACTCTTAGCAACCCCGAAGGACTGACTAAATTGCTTCATAGGGTTCCAGGCTGCCATCTTTTTAGAAGCTGCTGTTGTATCTTTTTCCCATGGAGCACGCAATGGGTTCAAATCCAGTTAGCAACAGAATGCTTGCCCGGTGCACCACCAGGACACCAAGGAAGCATGAAAACACCCCTGACCGGAGGCACCCCCACCCCAAGATCTCTGTCTCAGGCAGCACTTCCGCAGCCCTGACAGGAAACGGGCTGGAGGCACAGCCTCGCGCCATCTCGAGACAACTTCTTGTTTCTTGTTGCCCGGTACCAGCCCTGGGTTGTGCCCCTTGACTCCACCCCCATAGACCTTCCCACGGCCCTGTCCCCTGGACAGAGGGGACAGGATGGTGGACATGATTGCCAAGCTGACCAGGAGGGAGAGTCGAGCCCTCCGGGCACAGGTAGGAAAGCCCAGCTTTAGGGGAGAGTTACGGTTCTATTGAGGGTCACCAAGGGGAATATAGGGACAAGGAGACCTTTGTGGCCCTCCATTCTCCAGCCCTGAGGTGAGCTGAGGTCTGGAGCAGGGCGTCTCATGGTGCTGGAACTTCTAACCTCTCCTTCTCTGAAGTCCTGCTCTTCTGAGAAGGGGGGATGCTGAAAGGGAGTGGGCAGCTGGGGGAGGCAGGGCTACCACCTCCTCTTGGACATGTGGAGGAAATGGAGACAAGGGGAGCCCTGCCCTCAGGATGTGCTGGGGACCCAGCAGCTGGGTGTGTCGCAGCCAGACCCCTCTTGTCTCTGTCCTTTCCTCTGAGGTGGAAGGCCACTTCCTCTTTTCCACTACCCGTGTCCCTTACGTCTCTTGGAGAGAACTGGAGTCTGGGACCCAGGAGCCCTTGGTAAAAGGTGAAAGATTTATACGATCTGAAGAGAAACAAGAGTATCCAGGAGCCCTTGGTACCTGAGTTAGGCTCCTGTCGCTGAGCTGTGTTTGGGTTTGCTGACGCCTCCTGTACATATCGTGTGTGTGTGTGTGTGTGTGTGTGTGTGTGTGTGTGTGTGTGTGTGTGTGTTCCACTGTAACCGGCTGAGTTTTCTCTCCAGTCAGAGGTGTGGGCTGACCTGGCCGCACCTGACACTAGAGCTGCTCAGATGGGTCGAAGGGCTGGCTGAGAGGAAAAGGCCTCCGTCCTGGCCTGTGGGGACTCTGCAGAGATTTCTGGGTCTGAAGGGGCATCTGGGCTGCAGCAGTCTGGCTCCCCCCACAGGGCTACACTTCTTGCAGCTGCTTTCCAGACTTCTGCTTGCTCACCTCTGCTCCCTACTGTCTCCCCAATCTTTAGAATGTGCTAATTTTAAAGGGGTGCTACCCTGCCCCCATTTGACTTGCAGTCTGGTACCCATGGTGTAGCCCTGAATCTTTTCCTGTGAAGGCCCTGTCACACTAGTCTCTATTCATCTTCTCTCTACCTGCTGGGAGGAAGGGGTTCTGTGTGTAAGATCCCAGTCAGCACCATGGACCAGGGATGCCCTCTGGACTCAAAGCCTGACTGCTTCATTGGCTGCTCAACTCCCTGTGGGGTGAGCAGGGCCTCAGTGGGTCCACCTGGGGTGGGTAGAGGTGCATCTGGTTTATCCTCCTCCCTCCACCTCCCTGCCCCCATCCCAAGGAGGCCAGAATCTGCATTCCAGAAAGTTCTTCCTCCAATCTAACCATACCCTCTCTCCAGTATCAGATGTGCCTGTATGCTTGTTGCTGAAGTTTGCCACCATAAGTGACTTGGCTCAGTGAGTGTTTGGGTGGCTCTTCTATGGGCTACAGGGCACTGGAGCACCTGCTGGAGTGTGCAATGGAGGGTCAGTTGGTCTTGCTCTCCTTTTGGGATGGAGAAAAGAGGCAAATGGGTGGACAGCTTGCCAGATGCCAAGGTGGAATGCCACTGGACCCGACCCATGGGCAGCAGAGGCCCAGAAAGTTAGGTGTCTCTTAGGGAGGAAGACCCACCTAGGAGACACTGGTGAAACGGGCAGGGTTTGGGTAGGAATGAAGACTGGGCATTCTAGGCTGCAGGGACAACAGGAACAGACACATCAGGTCTGGTGTGGTTGGAATTCTAGATGCCACATGAACCTATAGCAGGAAAAGAGAAAAGAGACGTGGCATAGAGGGTCCTGCCTCCACCATAGGAGCATGCGTGGGGTGTGTCCCCAGCTATCTCTGCCCCCCTGTGCCTGGGAAGGGGCAGCCCTTCAGCCTCCTTCTTCGCCTGGGTTTTGGTTTTCCTCCTTTACGTACAGTGATAACAAAATCATCACTGAGCTGCTAGCTATTCTCGCCTTTCTTACCTTCCTGTTTTCCCTCTTCCCACCACAGACACACAGGCACGAGTATGGGCTCTCCCAGGGCAGGGATCTGGGTCTCTCTGTTCACTGCTGCACTCCCAGTGTCTGCAGCAGTGAATCTTTGCTGGATGAATGAAGGTTTTCTTAGGTGCCTACTTAAGGGCCTTGAGAAAGGCATGATTTCCTCTCAAGGAGCTGACAGCTTAATGAAGGGGTCACAGTTGACAGAGAAACTTCTGCATTTTTTGTTTTTTAACTTTTATTGTACAAGATTTTAAGGTTGCAGGAAAGTTTAAAGAAAATTTTAAAAAACCAAATTCCACTCCTATAATATTGCCAGAGATGACCACTATTAGCATGTTGTAAGTTCTTATAAAACCAGGCACTAGAATTGCGCTATGTTTATCATTCTGATATTTTCTTTTCCCCTGGAGTATTATATATTCTTGGGAAATAAAATTAAGCCCCTGTTGTTGTTGTTATTTATCTCTGAGTCGGAACCAACCCATAGTTGACCCTCCAGCAGGTTTTCGGAAGCAGTTAATTGAACCAGAGGAGAGTGCCCATCCTTCTCCTACAGAACAGCTGGTGGATTTGAACCACGTGCCTTTGGGATTGCAGCACAGCTTCTTATCACTAAAGTAAACCATCAGAGCTCCATTCTGTTGTTCAGGTTCTGATAATGTCATTTCCTCTCCTTCTGGTGAGGGTGTCAGACTGGGTATGAGGGTCACTCGGGAGGGATGTCCCTGGTCACCTTCCCAGGTCATGGAAAGAAGTTCTCAGGAAGATCTTTAACCTGGCACCCAAGCAGAGTCCTGAAGGAGGAATTGGAGTCAGCCAAATGAGAAAGGGGTGGGAAGGGCCTGCCAAGATTTGAATGAGCTGAGGCCTGGAGGAGACACACAGCTACTGGAACTTAAAGTTCAAGGCAAGGGGCAAGGAGTGGCAGGAAATAAGGCAAGAAGCACAGGCAGATTGATAGAACTTTCTTGAGTGAGCCCTGTTAAGGCTTTGACTTTGCCCTGCAGGCAGCTGGGAGCCATGTGGGAGTTAAGTGGGAGAGCACCACAGTGAGACTTAATCTTTGTGCAGCTGAACCTCCAGCCCCACTTGCCCTCTCTAAGGAGGAGAGAATCCTCACTCACTCTGCTCCTCAATCTTCACTCCCTCAGTCCCAACCTTTTTTTAAACTTTATTGTGGTTTAAGTGAAAGTTTACAAGGGCAAATTGGTTTTTCCACTCAACAATGTCTATGCATTTTTGTCTGATAGTGTTGTTTGCAATCCCCATAGTGTGACAACAGTGCTTCCCAACCCCTCACCATGTTCCTCATGTTTCACTCATCCCTTGTTCCTGCTCCTTTCCGTTTTCTGAGCTTTGTTTTGGGGCAAATGCTCTGTCTCCTGTTGTTGATTGTTCTGTGGAGTGGATTTTTGCTTGCTGTTACTGTTTACTCTGCAGGCCTATTGTTTGGCTGCATGTTGATCTTTGGGATTGAGTTCCATTCAGGGGTTGAAGGGTGTCTCAAGGCCATAGTCTCTTTCAGACCAGCAAGTCTGGTCTTTCGTATGGTTTTGCGTTTTCTACATTTTTTTTTTTTCACTCTATCCAGAATCTTCTCTTGTGATCCCACTCAGAGCTGTGAGTGGTGCTAGCTGGGCATCATCTAGCCCTTCTGGTCTCTCAAGGCAGTGGGGTTGACATTCCAGAGGTCCAGGATTCTTTGAACTAGGCTTTCTAGTGTCTTTTGATTTCCTTCATTCTTCTTCTTTGTGCTTCAGACATCACCCAGTAACTTTCATTTCCCCTTCCCTTTCTCTGAAATTCATTCTGAAGCTGCAAACTCTGCATTGGGGAGGTTCCAGTCCTGGTTTTCTGGCCTGAGAGAGAAGACATGAGGCTCTCAATGGGAACCCCAAAATATGTACTTGGCTCTAGAATGGCAGAGCCCCGACTCCATGTGACTTAAAGGGGAGCAGGGGCACAGGAAGGCAGGCAAGAAGAAGTCCCGGGTCATTTCTCTGTCCTCTGAGTGCACAGCTGTGAGAGCTCCATTATCTTTGTTATTAATAATAAAGAGACTTGTTGGCTCAGTAGGTTAACTGTTGGGCTGCAAACCAAAAGGCCAGTAGTTTGAATATCACAGCCCCTTCACTGGAGAAAGATTTGCAGCCTCTGAAACCCCATAGAGGTGGCCACAGGCCAGAGTCCGCTTCATGGCAATTGGATGATACCTAATGCCATTAGTGCACGTCATATTTCACAAACCACTTTCCAGAACATTTCTTCTTTACTACAACTTCCAGAGGTGGTAATACTGAGTTTTAAAAGTTGGAGCTCCCAGATAATGTGACCTGCAGAAGGTGGCCCAGGTAACAAGAGTCTGGTCCAGAACCCATTTATATGTGACCTCAGGCTCCCTTAAAATCCTGTCTCTTTCCTCCCGCAGGCGGACGAGCCCTCGGAGCCCGTGTATGTGAACGTGGAGCGGCAGCCTTTGGCCACCTCGCCCCGCGCCTCAGCCCCCCGTCCCAGCTCTGTGTGGGAGACTCTCACCGACGCGGGCACCGGGCGCCCCTACTACTACAACCCAGACACGGGCGTGACCACCTGGGAGTCGCCCTTCGAGGCTGCGGAGGGCACTGCCAGCCCAACCATCTCCCCGGCCTCTGTGGGCAGCCGCGAGAGCCTCGAGGCTGAGTGGGGCCAATACTGGGATGAAAACAGCCGCAGAGTGTTCTTCTACAACTCGCTGACGGGAGAGACGGCCTGGGAGGACGAGATCCAGGACGAACAGGAGGACGAGCTGGAGATGCAACCCGGCCTGGGCCCTGGCGCCATGCGGGACCAGAGGGTGAGGGGCGGGACCTGGCTGGGAGGGCGGGGCCTGGAGGGGAGGGTGTGGCTTCTAGGGGGCTTCTGGCTCCGCCTGCACCCTCACGTACCAAGGGAGCAACGCTGGAGGGGCGGAGACCTCGTGGGGGCGGGGCTAAAAGTGGGAGGGGACTGAGCCCAGGCCCCCACCTGAACCAGGGACGGGGATGGGATGGTGGATGGGCGGGGCTTCTAGGGAAGACTCTGGCTCCGCCTCTGCCCTCCTTGTACCAGGGGAACACCACTGGAGGGGGCGGGGCCTGATGGGGCGGGGCTAGAGGAGAGGAGACGGCGCTCTGGCCCCACCTGGGACCAGAGGGTGAGGGGCGTGGCCGCTCCTGGGGTGGGCGGGCTTCTCGGGATCCCCTGACCCCGCCTCTGCCGCCCACACCCACCCAAGAAGAGCCTGGGGCGGAGCCTGGCGTGACAGGGCGTGATCAGGATGTGGCCTGTTTTAGCACCTCCCACTCCTCCTCGGTTCCTAACAGCCGCAGGGACTTGAGGGCGGGCGAGGGGATAATCCAGATCTGGGGCGGGCCAGGGGAGGCCAAGGACAGGTGAGGCTAGCTCTGAGAGCTTGACCCCATCTCCTACAGCCTCCCACCCCTGAGACTGACTACCCAGAATCACTGACCAGTTACCCGTCGGAAGACTATTCTCCAGCGGGCTCCCTCAACGACCTGAGCCCCGCGGGTCCCTTGGCCACACCTCCTGGCTGGTCTTGTCACATCAGCCCAGATGGCCAGACGCTGTACACCAACCACTTCACCCAAGAACAGGTAGGAACAGGTGGGCCCGGGCTTCCTACAGCCCATTCAGCTTTCTAGCCACACCAGCACTTTTCTCTCCAGCCCCCTTCCTCATCAGGGCCCTGCTCCAGACATTGTGACATGCCCTCCTTTTCCCTTAACACACTCAGATCCCCACAGCCCCAGCCAGCCCACGACACTACAGTCACCTGCACCCCTCCAAACACACTGGCACTATCTTGGATTCTGGGTGGAGAGAACCATTTCTTTCCCTCTCATGAGATGGGCCAGGACCCCTGACCATGTGCTCTCCACAGTGGGTGAGGCTGGAGGACCCGCATGGGAAGCCATACTTCTACAACCTAGAAGACACCTCTGTCCAGTGGGAGCTGCCCCAGGTAATTCACTGGGGAAAGGAGAGGACCAGGGAGAGAGAAGGATGCTAGCCAAGACAGTGCCTTTCTTCCTGGTGTCCTTGGGTGGAGCACGCAGTTAATGCCAGGCAACTAATGGGAAAGTTGAAGATTTCCACCCATAGAGAGCACAGAAGCAAAGCCTGGTGACATGCTTCTAAAGTCATACCATTCTCCTCCCACACAGAGGGTGTCACCGTGACCAAGAATTAATGCAACAATTTTTTTCCCCATTGATTTCCTCCCTAGGTCTCCTTCCCTGTCCCTCAAAATATCCGCAAGTCCAGTCAGGACAGTGACACTCCTGCCCAGGATAGTCCCCCTGAGGAGAAGGTAAGGGGACAGTGTAGGCTCTGGTGGAAACCCCACAGAAGAAATGAGGGGCTTCTGGGGGTCTTGGGAACAAGAATTGTGTCTAGTGTCTCTCTTCTTCCTCAAGGGGTCCAGCAATAAGCCGATCTGAATGGATCCAGGAGTCTGGGTCCACCCAGCCCCAGGTGGGGTGCAATTAAAAGTTGGGGACATATCTCCAGCTGCTGCTAAAGCTAACACCCCACTTTCCACCAACAGTCAGGCAGCTGTGTAGGACAAGGAGATTTCACAGGAGACTCAGGCCCAGCCAGTGGGGAGTTAGTTGATGGTGAAAGGCAGAGCACCCTCTTGCCAGTGTGGTACACCTCCCCTGTTTTCTTCTCTCAGATCAAGACGCTGGACAAGGCAGGCGTGCTCCATTGCACGAAGACTGTGGACAAGGGGAAGCGGCTCCGGTGAGAGCCCATTTGTATCCCGGGCTGGGTGGGACTTAACAATGCGGTTCACTGAGCAGCACAGTAAGATGTGTGCCAACCTCTTATTGATCTTCACAGCGAGTTCATAGAGATCCCATGAGCAAACTGGGGCCCTAAAAGATATCTAGCTCATAGCTTGGTTTCCCAGGCCCTGCTCTTGGAAGTAGTTGGCACTGGGAGGAGGCCTCAGCCCAGCATGGCCTCCAAGCCCTGCTCACCCCACACCCATCTAGGAAGAAGCACTGGAGTTCCTCCTGGACTGTGCTGGAAGGCGGCGTCCTGACATTCTTCAAAGACTCTAGGAACTCAGCTGCAAGCAGCCTGGTGAGGCCCAGGCCCCCAGAGTGGGGATCGCCCCATCTGCTCCTAACCCTGTGGGGCTTCATCTAATCAGTCTTGTAAAGGTCTGGGACAACAGCAGAGCATGAGTAGCAGAGAGCTGGCCTTGCAGGGAGGAGTAATGGTTCAGCCAACTTGGGGCTGGAGAGTAGTCCTGGGGGGGGCACTCCAGTTCTAGAGATGGGGCTGCACTCTTCTCTCCCTTCCCTTTCCTGGATGGGCAGCAGCAGTGGACAAGCCAACTGGTACACTCTGTGGCTAAAAAGCATCAGATCTATAGGTTCCAGGTCCTGGGCCTCTTCCCTGAGAACTACTGTCTGACTACCCTGAGCTCATCCTGTCCCTGGAGTGAGAAGGAGCCTCGTGGGGCAGAGCCAGGTGCTAGGAAGATCTGTCAGAGCAGAAGGCTCCCTGTAATGGTGCTCCCCGCCCTTCCTCCCTCTTCTTCAGAGGCAACCTTCCAAGTTCTCCACCCCAGAGTACACAGTGAAGCTGAAGGGGGCCTCTCTCGCCTGGGCTCCCAAAGACAAATCCAGCAAGAAGAACGTACTAGAGGTGAGTGGGGAGAATGAAGGAAGGGGTTTGCCGGTGGCCCTCTGGAAGAAGGGGAACCCGGGAGAGTTGGAGTTGACATTCTCAGAACTTAAGGCTCCTCAAGGACCCACAGGGTTTCTGGCATCGCAGTACTGCAGTTGCCTCTCCAGGAGCTGACTTTGCCAGTTCGTGGCCCTGAGAGTGGTGAGGATCTATGGAAAATGTGTCTCTGTCATGCCCAGTTATTCTTGGTCTGAAAGAGACAGGAGACTCCCCATTCCTGCTACTCACTCTGATAGGCCAGGCTGGGAAACCTGCTTTGGCCACTCATCACCTCGCTTCCAACTGCTCTGGGCCCCCAGTAAATAAACCAAAGCAGTGGATATGCTTGTTAGGCCCTTGCAGGAGGAAAAGAGAGGCCAGCGGGGCCCAGGCAAGGGTCCTTTGTGATGCCACGTCCTTCACTGTTCACATTTTATCTTGTTTTCTTTTCCATTTTATTGTGCTTCAGGTCAAAGCTTACAAAGTAAACTGGTTTTCCAATCAATAATTCTTACACACGGTTCTTGTGACTTTGGTTCCAGTCCACAGTGTGTTAGCACTGTCCCTGTTTCCTCCGGGGGTTCCCACTTCTTATCTTCTGTTGCCCTGTCTCTCCCTGCCTGCCTTTTCATCTTTGCTTCTGAATAAATGTTGCCCTTTTGGTCTCATGCAATTAATTGTGACAGGAACACCTTGTTCATGGGTGTCATTGCCTGTTACAGTCTTGACTGCTATTTGGCTGAAAGGTAGCCTCTGGGAGGGCTTTTAGTTTCAAGTTAGAAGGTTTTCTTGGTGCAGTAGCCTGGGTTCTCCCAGCTTCTTTAAGACCAGAAAGTGTCTGGTCTTTAAAATTTTATTGTATTTTTTAATCCACTCTCACTGGAACTTTCTAATTGTGGTCTTGGACAGAGTGGTAGGAAATACTAGACTAGTTCTTCTGGCCAAAGCTTAGAGGAGACTGTGATTTATGTGGGCTATTTTGTTAAACTATTTTTTCCTTTGAGTCATTGGTCTTCATTCTTTGCTCCAGGGGGCAAGACACCAATAATTGCTTCTTAGATGACTGTTCACAAGCCTCTAAAAACCCAGACACTACTTACTGGACTAAGTTGTAGGACATTGTGTCTGTGAACTGTGCTTTATCAATAGACCTAGAAGGCGCCCCAGCCTATGGTTGTCTTGTCTTGAGATTACACCTATCCTCCCTTAAATGCTAAAAACTAAGAGGCTGCTCACAACAGAAACCACAAAATATGTGGTGAAATCCAGTGAAAAATCAGGGCTAGGAAAAACAAATGAGAAGTGAAGGTGGAAAAGGTTCAGGGAGCAAAAATGTGCAGGTGATGGGGTTGTTGTTGAAAAAAAAGTAGTCTCTGATTTCCTGGTAGCCAGTGAAAAGAGAAAAGTGATCTCTTAGCTCTTGTTGAATAAAAGTAAAACCTATCCAGAGATGGAGGGAATCAAAGCTTTTTTCCTAGCCCTTTGCTCTTGAGAAAGTTTCTTGCATGCAGCTCCATGAATATGAAGTCTGGAGGGATGCGGCCAGTGCCCTGCAAAAGTATTCCATAGAGGTTTAGGGCTCTAGGGCTGCTTCAGGTAGGTCATCATGATGAAAGCCAAAAAGCACGAACTTTCATCTCCATTGAGGAGTCCTGCTGGCGTAGTGAGCTGGGCTGCCAATGGTTTGAAACCCACCAGCTATGCCTAGGGAGAAAGAGGAGCCAACCTCCTCCCATAAAGATTTACAGCCTCAGAAACTCACGGAGGGTCACAAGTCTCAGCAATGACTTGATGGTTAGGGGGTTATGTCTCCACTCGGGGGAAAAGAAAAAAAAACAAACAAAACCTACTTCTGCAAGGAGGCTGGCTGTCGTTTTTGAGAGTTGAGCAAGCAGATTATCCACAAAGCAGGGCTAGAAAACTGGTTTCACCAGCTAATCTAAACAGTTGGAGCCTTTTAAAGAAGCATTCTGGATCTTTCTTCAGGCATGACAGGGTAGTGTACTGTGATCAAATAGTAATGTCTATCATAAGAGTCAGATTGAGAGGAGGGACCTCACATTTGCTAGGCATGTTTCTTCTCCACCAGCTTTGTAATTGTCACTTCTCAGTAAAGTGACGGTCTATGAAGGTTCAGAGTAGATGCTTCCCAGTTGTCCTTTGTGGCACGAATTTGAAGGCCAGTAGTGCTCTTGAAAATTGCTCAAGCTGAAGGGAAGGCAGTCTTGAGTAGAATCAAGGGCTCCCTGCCTCTCAGCTGCCTAGGGGTGAGCTGCAGGCAGCATCAGGGTTTATCTTAAGTTGTCCTTGTTATGTGCCATTGAATCAGAACCAATTCATAGCTAACCCTCCGGTGGATTTTCAGAGGCTGTAAATCATATAAGAGAAGAGTGTCCATATTTCTCCCATGGAGCAGCTGGTGGATTCAAACCATGTGCGTTGTTGGGTTGGCACTGCAATGCTTTCCACTAAACTAAAGTTTTCAGATGTGAACTGATTATGTGTTTAGAGAGCAGTCAAAATATAATGGCCGTAAACTCAGAAGCACCATTCTTACATATTCTCTGGGATAGCAGAGTGTAGAGCTCTTGTCTCCTACATAAAATGAGGCTGTGTTAGCTATTGAAAGTTCTCTAGTCTGCAGTGGGAGGGGGGTGGTCAGGTGTGGCCAAGTAGATTTCAACTCTTATGGACTTCATGACAGAGTAAAATTGCCTCCTAGGATTTTCATAGCTGTATTATTTATGGAAAGATTGCCAGGTATTCCTGCAACAGAGCTGCTGGGTGGGTTTGAACCACCAACCTTTTAGTTCACACTCAAACACTTATTGTGCGAGCAGTAGAATGTTAAATTATTTTATTTGTTTTTAAAAGTTTTAAATCCATTTAAATAGCACTCTAGTACAATTTTAGAAGGAGAACAGCCAGAAGACAGTGCTCTTTGTTTCCGGAACCTGTTCTCTGTTGTGGAGACCATTTCTGCTGATTCTCAAACCTGCTCTCAAACTCACTGGACCCAGACACCAGGATTAGTGTGAGCTGCCATGCCAAACAGCCATGCTGAACTTGAACTCTCAGTCCTCCGAGCCAGAGGCTGAGGAGGGGGCCGTCTAAGTTGCACCCTTGCTCTTCAGAGAGTAGACATTCGGTAGCAGTTGGTGAAGAGTGACCGTGGAAACCTAGACTAGAGGTTTCTTAAGGAGTGTGGTCTGGATGGAGCGTCCAGCTGACTTACTTGGCTTTGCTTCCTCCAGCTCACACACCTTCACCAGTTCATCCACACTACACATTTCTTTAGGGTAAGGGCAAATAGGATGGTAAGCCCCAGCCTGCTGGTCTGAAAGGGCTTGGCTTTGAGTAGTCTGCCCTATCTATGGCAAACAGTTCTCCCTTGATGAACTGTTGCACTTAAGCTTCACGACAAAGTGAGCAGTAAGAGGAGGTAGCACCCAGCGGGGAGAGTGGGAATCCTGGCTGCAAAGGAAAGGACAGCGCTCTTAGGTCCTCAGGGTGGGGTGGAGGGGGGAGTTCTTATTTTCTCCAGGAGCCACTCTCAAAACCTTTCTCTCTGCATTTTCTTACTGTTGGTTCTAGCACCACATCAGGGCATCCCACGGGGAATGACTTTCCCTCAGTGAAAGCCAGAGCCCTGGGTGAGGCCACTCAGTGGGAAGCAGGATGGAGGAGCAGGGGGAGGTGAGGCAGACAGTGAGCCTTGCAGACCTGCACCAGATCCTAGCTCCATTGCTTAACTCGCTGTGCCCAGGAGGAAGCTGCTTGGTCATCAGCCTCTGTTCATCTGTAAACCAGAGATGCTGCCACCTACTGCTTTAAATGTGATGAATTCCTGTGCCTAGGGGGAGGTCTGCCTCCGTTAGGCTCTGCGTTCCTGGGTGCAGGGATGGGTCCCCTTCATCTCTGGATCCTCTCTAGGATCTAGCTCTGGAGCAGGTCCAGGAACCAGAAATGACCCCAGGATTTGTGTCTCTTTAGCTGCGAAGCCATGATGGCTCGGAGTACCTGATTCAACACAACTCAGAGGCCATCATCAGTACCTGGCATAAGGCCATTGCCCAGGGCATCCAGGAGCTGGTAGGTGGAGGCCAGGGCTTCTAGGGCTGGTGGAGAGGGGTAGCCAGCCAGAGTGCAGGCAGCTGTGCCCATTGTGATAGGTGACAAGGGGAAAGTCTGTGACACCAATGGCTAAATACCCTCCCTACAAATAGTCCCCTTACTGCT
>NW_006399966.1:3084350-3086105 GCF_000299155.1 Elephantulus edwardii
CTCTCGGTGAGCACACTCCCTTGAGCTCCCTAGAAAGACTGAGAGACTGGAACAGGCATGACCCTAAAGGGAAATGAACCCAGAGCACAGCTGAAAGGCGCAGACAGTGGCCTGGGGACCTCCAACCAGTTAGAATTCCATCACCTCAGGCTAGGGCGAGGTAACTCGTGGTTGCTGTGATGCTGAAGACTGACAGTGATGTGCCAATCGTGGTAATGGGCACCCATGGTGGACAGTGTTGGCTGGAGCTTCCTGACTAAATCAAGCCTGGAAGCAGGAGCGGCATCCACTTCCGAAATGGTTTGCCTCCAGAAACTCTATGTACGAACAGTGCTCAGGCCGTTCGTTTGTTCATAGGGTCGCTATGAGTCATCTACGACTCGACGGCATCAAACAACAACAGGCTAGGGCAATAAGACCACGACCTGGTCAGTTTCCACCCAGCTGGGGCGGCCGCTCCCCTCACTCAGCACAGGAGGAAGGCAGGTTGAGTGGACTTCTGCTATCCCCATGGGGTGGGGGATGCAGGGGCCTTGGCTCTGGCAGTTTTGTGCCTGTTTTCTTCCCACCCCCACCCCAGACTTGATGACACCATAGAGGAATTTGCCATTTCAAAGGCAGGAAGAAAGTAAATACCCTGAGAAACAGCTGCAGGCTGGAATGATGCTAAAATTAGAAAACAAAATGTGAAAACACTAAAAGAAGCTGCACCACAATCCCCAAGGCACTGGGTTCAAATCCACAAGCTGTTCCATGTGAGAAAGATGAGCAATCTTCTCCTGTTATCTACAACCTCTGAAAACCCGCCAGAGGGTCAGCTATGAGTCAGATAACACCACCATCTTTCAGGATCAAAAATTCAGTTGCATAGGTAGAGAACTGACTACAATTCATCCAAAAAAGACTTGAGTGAGGGTTTTGACCCCTAATTCTCCAGGAACCAACATTGGGTGCAGCATTTGGCTGTGTTAATAGGAATCCAGGTCTAAGGAGGTTAGGTAGTTTTGGGGAGTGCTCCGTGCTCAGCTGGAATCACAATTCAGAACCTCTGCTGAGGAAAGTTGAACCAGTGGAACGTGTGCAGGGGCTGAAGGAAAGAAGGGGCCAGAGCTGGGAGCCGAGCAGGAGTGGGCAGTGTAAGAGAGGGTTAGTAAGCAAACATGGTGGAGGTCCCCAACATCCCAAGGGCTCTGGGTAGTAAGGAAGCGGAAAGCTGAATGCTGGAGAGTCCCTGGTGGAGGTGAGGGGGATTAATTTGGGAAGAATAGGCAGGGCTTCCCCCCAGGGGCCTTCTGACTTGGCTTGCCAGGAGGGTATTTGGGACCCCTCCTCCACTCTGGAAGGACCCCAGATCTGAGTTAGAGTGATTCCAGTCCGTAGACGAGCACCCTGAGGAGGAATGTGAGAGCGGCAGTGTGGACTTCGGCTCCAGTGAGCGCCTGGGAAGCTGGCGGGACAAAGAGGACGACATGAGGCCAGGCGCAGGTGTGCTCGGTGGAGGGCGTATCCACAACCCTTTCCTGGGGAGAGGGGGGAGATGCCCGGGCTGGGGTGCGGCGTTGGCCAAGAACTAACTCCAGTGCCATCGCGTTCCCTCCACGCAGCAGCCACTCCCACCTCGGGCTCGGAGAGCGACGTGAGCAAGGTCCGGCACAAGCTGCGCAAGTTCCTTATGAGGCGGCCCACTCTGCAGTCGCTGCGCGAGAAGGGATACATCAAAGGTACCGGCGGGGCCCGGCGGGCTGGTGGCGCGGG
>NW_006399966.1:3086205-3116684 GCF_000299155.1 Elephantulus edwardii
CGCAGGGCGGCGCTCACGAGCCTCTCCCCCAGACCAGGTGTTCGGCTGTCCGCTGGCCGCGCTGTGTGAGCGCGAGAGGAGCTCGGTGCCGCGCTTCGTGCAGCAGTGCATCCGCACCGTGGAGGCACGAGGTAGGCTTCGACGAGCGGGCCCCCCCCCCGGGCGCCCCCAGCAATCTCCCAGGACCCCCAAGGGGAGAGCCCTGGGTGGGACAGGGACGTTGGGGAAAGAGCCAGAGACCCCCGGGATCCTTGCATCGAAATTGCAGCAGCATAGTAAGGAGCTGAGCTACTAACCCCTAAAGGCGGTTCAAATCCACCAGCCGCTGCTTGGGACAAAACTGGGCAGTTCTTCTTCCCTGCAATTTACAGTCTGAGAAAACCTGCTGGAGGCTCCAGCTGTGAGTCAGTTCCGACTCTATGGCAGTGGCTTTGAGTTTTTTCTCCTCCCCAGGGCTGGACATTGACGGGCTGTACCGCATCAGTGGAAACCTGGCCACCATCCAGAAGCTACGCTACAAAGTGGACCACGGTGAGTCCTGACCCCAGCCCCTGGCCCAGGGTTGAAGGGGTGAAGGGGTGAAGGGGTGCTGACTCCTCCCCTTCCCGCCCCCGCCACAGATGAGCGTCTGGACCTGGACAACGGGCGCTGGGAGGACGTGCACGTGATCACCGGAGCCCTGAAGCTCTTCTTTCGCGAGCTCCCCGAACCCCTCTTCCCCTTCTCCCACTTCCACCAGTTCATCGCGGCCATCAGTGAGCACCTGGGGGAGGTGGGACGGCTGGGGGTCCCGCAGGACTGCCATGGTCTGGATGAAACCACAAGGTTGACCCAACCTGCCGCTCTCTCCACCCCTAGAGCTGCAGGACCAGGCCCAGCGCAGCCACTGTGTGCGCGACCTCGTGCGCTCGCTGCCCGCCCCCAACCGTGACACCATGAGGCTGCTCTTCCAGCACTTGTGCCGGTGAGCGGGCGGGGATGGAGGAGGGGGGGCCTGGCACACGCTGCTCCCCACCTCAGCTCCCTGATCCCACCCACCCCCCTTCGCCCCCGCAGGGTGATCGAGCACAGGGATCAGAACCGCATGTCCTTGAAGAGCGTGGCCATCGTGTTCGGGCCCACACTGCTGCGGCCTGAGAAGGAGGAGACCAGCATGCCCATGACCATGGTGTTACAGAACCAGGTGGTGGAGTTCATCCTGAAGCAGTGCTCGGAAATCTTCCGGCCACACTGACCGCCGCCCCCTCCCCAGTCACCCCGCTGCTGATAGCCGTGGACCCCTCAGAACAGCCAGACAGCTGAGGGCCACGCGGCCGGACTCAGATCCTCCTTGCCACCGCAGGCCGGTGTGAATGTTGTACCCCTCGGCTCTGAAGATGTGGTGACCCCTGGTGGGAAGTTTGCAAAATGTGATTTTTTTTTCCTTTTTTTCCCTCTCCGTCCTGGTTCACGATTAGGTTCAGTTCTTTCCTACAGCGCCTCCTGCTGTGCCTGAGCGAGAATGCACATGGGGGTGGTTGATTTTCTGAAGCCGATTTATGATGATGAGAGGGCATTTAGGTGAGTGGCCTCCCTGCTCCTTCAGACTCCATCTGGTGAGGCCTTCACAGCGAGCCCACCCTGTGCGTGCCACTGTGGATCATGCAGCAACCAGCCACCGTCCTGCAGTCAGTCGCCTTTCTTCAGGCCTCAGGGATGAAGCTCCAGCAAGGACCCCTCTAAGGCTGGCTGTGGACCACTCACTGGCTTCCTCCTGGGAGCTCCTCCCCTCTGGCCTCGCTGACCCAGCCTCCACCTGTTCTACAGAGCTTCCCGATTCCCAAAGTGTGTGCCCTGCACCTAACACTTGATGCCCGTGAGACAGATGAGGAGACAGAGGCAGAGTTGACTGGTGACGGGGCCAGAGGCTAGTCAGCTCCTCAGGAAGGTGACATCAGGACCCTAAGTCACTTCCCAGCCCCAGCATGGGACTGTGGACAGAGTAAAGAAACAGCCAATGGGATCCATCAGAGCCTGGAGAGTGTCCCTGAAGACAAAGGGGGAGCCTGCCCTCTGGTTCTTCTGAGGGAAGAGGAAATAGCACCGGCAGGCGCCACCTCAGTTTATGAGTCTTGGCCCCCAGCCCCACCTACTCTTTCATTTATTCCACTAGCAATAATAGCTGATATTTATTGGACATGTGCACTGTGCCAAGCATTTTCCTTGGATTTTTTTTTTTTCACAGCCAATATTTATTGTCTGCTCTTCTGTGCCAGGTGCTGTGTTCTGGGGGTAAGGACACAGCACGTGGGGGAGCTGATGGCCCAGGGGGCTGGGCAGGGATGAGGCTGAGAGTCCCACCCTCCTTCCACCACAAACAAGAGTACAAATGGAGGCCTCACACCATATGTTTAACTATTTAAAAGTTACAAACCCAGCTAACAACTGTTAAATAAAATGTGTTCTAGTCTCCTACTTTGACTGATACGCTTTCACTATGGTCTGGAAAATTCTAGCTTAAACTTCTTTGGTTCTTTTGAGTTCTATGCCTGTAGCAGTGGTGCAGAGGTGGGTTACCAGAGTCAAAAGGCAGGGAGATCTTTGTAGAGAGCTCTCAGAAAGTATTAGTTTCTCTGTCCTGGTAACTCCTTCGAGGCTCCAGATCTGCCTAGGTCCCAGGTAGGAAAATAGCAATATGCAGAAAAGTTCCTCATCATTTACTTCTTTTTTTCTTCTGATGAGTCTGATTTGACTGGCACAGGAGGAGATTGCCCATCCTTTTCCAGCATAGCATCTGGTGAATTTGAACCACACATCTTTGGGATTACAGCACAGCTTCTTGCCACTAGGCCACCAGAGCTCCCTCTGATCACCTACTTCTGTTTGCCTTCAGGAATCATCTGCCACCAGTGAGGAAACTCCTAGGAGTTTCTACTCTCCCTGGGGGCACTCATTCACTCTGAAGACTGGCGTCAAGGAGCTCCAAGTTGCTGTCACATTGCCTGCTGGGTGACATAGCCCTTTGAGCCTATAGCCCTTTGGCTTCCCAGAACTCTAGGGCAACCATTTGTCAAGACCTTCATCTGTATCCAAGAGCTCTGATGGTGCTGTGGTTAAGGAATTCAGCTGCTAATCAGGAAGTTGGAGGTTTGAAGCCACAGGGCCTTGTGGCCAAGGTTGTTGGGACAAAAGGCAGGGGGTTCCCTGCACAGAGCTCCCTGGAAGGATTAGCTCCCCTATCTGACCCCCACCTCTTTCCAGGCTTCTGGCTCTTTCCAGGGCCACTTGGAGGGAGAAAGGTGAGGCAGTTTGCTTGGATACAACTTTGGAAAAGCTAGGAGACAGATCTACTCTATCCTATAGGGCTGCTATGTTTCAGAATGACTGGATGGCAGTGGAGTGGATGAGCTGAATACCAACAATGGTACAGAGATGAGTCCTTTGTTCATTTCAGGTATGAGCAGCAGAGATTGAAGACATCCCCGTTGAAATAGACAGGGAGAAGAGTCCATTAAAATTAACAAGGAGCTCTGCCAGGTGGAATGAGGACTAGGAGGCCCAGCCTCTCATGTTGTCCAAGAGCAGATATTCTTCCTATGTTGCCAGCCTCAGAGGAGGGCTTGGTTTAATGAGTGAGTCAGATGATTTCTTCTTAAGTGAGAAGAGATGGTAGGTGATGACTGGGTGTCCTGCTAAGAGAAAGGACTTCTTCCTCTGGACCCCACCAGGTGCTGCTGGATAGATGCAGCCAGGTATGCTTTTTAAAAATTAATTTAATTTTGGGAAAGGACTATATTTTCAGAAAACATGGCACAAGAAGTTCTAAATATCCCCCTCACCTCATCCCCCAAGAACAATATCTTACATAGTATATCATCAAAACCAATAAATTGAATGGCACTATATCAAGAGAGAGCAAAGTCCAGGGCTTTTGTGCATAGGGTCGCTATGAGTCCTAAGAGACTCAACCCACATAATTAAGGAGTTCTCGTGACCTAATGGTAAGAAACTGCATTGCAATCCCATAGGCACATGGTTCAGATCCATCAGCTGCTCTGTAGGAGAAGGATGAGAAGTCTCCTCCCAAACCTGCTGGCACATAAGAACATCATACAACAAGGAAATAAAAGCTATGAAATGGGGAAATGACAACCTCTTCAACAAATAGCAAAACTGGACTTCCACCTGCAAAAAGCTGAAACAGAATCCACATCTCACACCACTCACAAAAATCAGCTCAAGGTGGATCAGAGACCTGGGAGTAAAGCCCAAGACCATAACGTTCTTAAGAGACAAACTGGAATCAAGCTTAGAAGAGCTAGTCCAAGGTATAAAGAGACTGCCAGATACAACCAGAAATGCATAAAATTGATATTGAGGATAAAATTGATGAATGGGACCTTCTAAAGATTTAATCTCTATGCATATAAAAAACTTTTTCCAACAGGATAAAAAGAAAACCTACAGACTGGAAATAAACATTTGGTAATACCATCTCAGACAAGAGTCTTATAACAAAAGTTTACAGAGTACTCCTGGGCCTCCACAAGAAAAAGACTGATAACCCAATCACAAAATGGGCAAAAGATATGGAAAGAATTTTCACAGAGGATGATATTCAAATGGCAAACAGACACATGAAGAAATGCTCCAAATCTCTGGCAATAAGAGGG
This sequence comes from Elephantulus edwardii, assembly GCF_000299155.1. NCBI lineage: Eukaryota > Metazoa > Chordata > Mammalia > Macroscelidea > Macroscelididae > Elephantulus > Elephantulus edwardii. Next base: position 3,090,858 of record NW_006399966.1, read on the forward strand.
ATGCAAATAAAACCACAATGAGGTACCATCTCACTCCAATAAGAGTGGCAAAATTTAACAGGACAAGTAACAGATGTTGGAGAGGCTGGATATGGCGCTTCCTCAAAAAGCTGAACATAGAAATTCCATATGACCCAGCTATTCCACTACTTGAAATTTACCCTGAGAATATGAGAACTGAGGCACAAACAGATTTGTACACCAATGTTCATAGCAGCGTTATTCACCATTGCAAGAACATGGAAACAGCCCAAATGTCCAACCACAAGCAAATGGATTGAGAAATTATGGTACATTCACACAATGGAATCGTATGCAGCACGCAGTAGCAATTACTTTATAAATTATTGCCTAACTTGGGAGGGAATGGAGAGCATTATGCTGAGTGAACTAACCCAGTCCCACAAGGGTTATAAGACCATTATTGTAGTATGAGTATAAGGATCCAGGAGGGGTGGGAGAGGCTGGAAGCAGAGGGATGTGGATGTGCAGGGGGAAGAGGGGATTAATCATTGGGTTGTACAATTTGATGGGTTGAGGGAAATGGAAAGAATTTGTTCAAATTTGTATTAGAAATTTGTAAATAAACTAATGAAAAGAAGGGGGGGGGAAATCATACCATTAAGAAACCCTGGAATGTACATGCTGAGCTGCTAACCAAAAGGTCAGCTGTTCATAACCCACCAGCCAATCCAAGAGAGAAAGACTAGCAGTCGCCTCCCACACAGATTTACAACTATGGAAATCCCACGAAGGCTCGCCCTGCGTCAGAACCCACTCAGTGTCCGTGGGTTGGGTTTGATTAGCGGTTTAGATGGTTAGCTAGACTGCACATCTTGGTTTTACCATTTTTTGCACACACTCAGCATTTTTATATGTCCTTATGTATAATTTCACGACCTTTATTATATCACATGTATAAAGGGTGACAGCCACTACTACCACCATCCGGATACAGAACTGTGCTGTCATCACAGAGGAAATCCCTCAGGCTGCCCCTTCACAGTCACACCCTCCCGGCCTGGCCCTGCCCCCTGGCACTCTTATCTGTTCTTCATCTTCATGATTTTGTCATTTTGAGAATGTCATCATACGCATGGAGTCAAACAGTAACCCAAGTAACCTTTCTAAAATTGGATTTCTGTGCATAATTCTCTTAAGGTCTGTCAAAGTCATGGGAGTCACTAGTCCATTACTATGTTAACCAAGAGTTGTTGTTATTGTTGTTATTGTTCAGTGCTGTGGAGTCAAGTATGACTCATAGAGACCATATGAACGGCAGATCTGAATCCTGTCCTATCCTGTGCCATCCTCACCACCTCTGGTACGCTTGAGCCATTGCTGCCATCACCAGGTCAATCCATCTTGATGGAGGTCTTCCTCTCTTTCTCTGACCCTCCACCCTTCCAAGCATGATATCCTTTTCCAAAGAATAGCCTCACATAGCAACATGTCCAAAAGTCCCTGGTGTATTCTTCAACACTACAACTCAAAGGCCTCAATTATTCTTCAGGCATCCTTATTCACTGGCCAGCTCTCAGATGCACAACAAGTAATGGAAAAGACCATGGCTTTTTCAGGCACTCTTAGTCTCCAAACTGATATAACTGCTCTTCAGTATTTTGGAGAGGTCCCTGATAACAGACTTGCCCCAAACTATTAGTCTTATCTTCTAAGAATTGTTGTTGTTGTTGTTGTTGTGTACTGTGGAATCAAAACTGACCCATAGCTGGTCCTTCAGCAGATTTTTAGAGGCTGTTAATCGCATAGGAGGATATTGCTCATCCTTCTCCTGCAGAGCGGCTAGAAGATTAGAACCATGTACCTTCAGGATTGCAGTTCGCCTATCTGTGGATGAAGCGGTTTTTGTCCCTTACTGTGGAGTCTGAATCCAATCTCTAGCATGTTTTCAAAGGCTGTAAATCACACAGGAAAGATTGTCCACCTTTGTCCTGTGAAGCAATTGGTGTATTTGAACCTCATGCTTTTGGAATGACAGTACAACTCCTTACCCACTGGACCACCTCCCTGAAGGAGTAGATTAATTAGGAAGTTGCTGAAGTCTAGGTTGTTACCACAGCCAGTTTGGGCAGAGCTCCTGGGTCCTGGAACTGGTCCAGGATGTTTCCAGACCAGTGCATCAGTCAGGGTCAGCCACAGAGATCCAGGGATTATAAGCCTCGGTTGTCAAGATGCCAGTAGAGGGCGCCAAAGACCTTTCACCCAAAGAGTACTTTCCAGGCAGTAACCTTTGGATCAAAGAGTTGGAGGGACTTTTAGGCCACTGTGCCTGTGAAGGAGTCTTGCTGGAGCAATGGGTTTAAGTATCTGGCTACTAATGGAAAGATTGGCGATTTGAATCCACCAGCCGCTGGGCAATCTGCTTCTGTAAAGATGATGGTGCCAGAAGCTCTCTGGGGCAGTTCCACCCTGTGGTAAGGGGTTGCTGTGAGTTGACGTGAACCCTACACTTCCAGCACAGAGGCTTGGAAACAAGGCTGATCATATGAAGAGAAAGAGGAAGCAAAGTGAGGCTTAAGGAGGTGGGTTGGGTGAGGCTGAAGCACTGGGTCAGCCCAGTGCACCCCGTCAGAGGGCAACCCTGATCCCCACTGCTTCATCGCCTCTTCCCTCGCCCCAGCAGCAACCTCAGTTTCTCTCACCTCCACTTCTCCCACGAGACTGCCTCTAAAACTCCAGAGCATGTGTTAACCCAGCCCTTTTCTCTGTTCTCTACCCCTCTCACACCTTGCAAGAAGCCTTCCCAGTGTGCCCATTCCTCTAATGGGGGCCTTCCCCAGCATGCTCCCAGCTATGCAGATGCCATAACTGGAAACCTTTCAGGGAGAAGAAGCACTGGGCAATGAGAACTAGAAGGCAAAGTCTCACGTAGCATGCCTGGAGCCTGTCTGTATGTCCGAAGGTTCCTGAGTGGCAGGCACTGGTCTTGAGACTTCTCAGCTGTCAGTGCCTTCAGCATTCACCTCCTCTCTGCGCATGGCCTTAACCCCTACCCAGGGCCTTGATCTCTGAATTGTTTTACCTGCTCACATTCTCAGACCCAGGTTCTCTCCATGCCTCACAGCCAAATGTTTCCACCTCCTGTTGTTCAAGCAGTTTCCTGTTTCTTAACTCTCCCTTGTCGCAACCCTCTCTCCAGGCTCACTTCCCACTTTAGCCTTCCCCAGCACATGTGAGTTCCCATCCTCTGGACTCCCAATAGCACAGTACCTTTCTCATGAGACTTGGTCTAAGGGTCTATCATCTGTTCACCTGTCTCCTCCATAGAGCAAAACAAGGACCACCTCTTCTTTGTGTCTGACTTCCTGAAACTTGGCGTACAGATGAAGCCAGATCAAGTTTGAATGAGTAAATGAGGGCATCAGATGGCGTATCTTCGGAACACTTCCTGTGACTGACTCCAGACCTTCTCCATCCTCATCACTTCCACCCCCAGGTGTCAATGTCCCCTCTACTTAACAAGCTCCACCTCTTTCCCTCAGCAAACTCACCTACCATGATAACTGTAGGCTTTAGGCTAATAGACCCACTTCTCACCCAGCTTAGACCCCTCAGTCCCATGCACACCTTCTGCAGCTTCCTCTTTGACCACTTGTCTTTGTCTTTCCACAAACTTTAGGTTCCAACAGAAGAGGAATCTTGTCAATCTATAGCACATGATAGTAGTTTTCCAATTAGAGAAAGTTGTTGTCATTGTTATGTGCCGTCAAGTCACTTGCGACTCATAGCGACCCTAACAGCTCTCTGTCCTGTGCCAATCTCATTGCCTCTGACACACTCATCCCGATGCCCCAGTCACCGAATCAATTCATCTCCCAGAGGGCCTTCCCCTCCTGCGCCTGCCCTCTACCCTCCCAAGGACCGGTCGCTCCTTACAACATGACCAAAGTATGTCAGACAGAGCCTCAGAATCCTTGCCTCCAAGGAGCAGCCCGGTTTAACCCTCTCCAGGATGAATCTGGTCCAGTGGTGAGAATCTTTGTTTTCTTGACATTGAGCCTCAATCCATATTGAAGGCTGCAGTCCTTGACCTTCAGCAGCAAGCGCTTCAGGCCCTCCTCAGTTTCAGCAAGCAGGGTTGTGTCATCTGCATAACGCAGATTGTTTATTGATCTTCACCAATCCTGATGCCACATTTCTCCTCATAGAGTCCAGCCTCCCGGATGATCTGTTCTGCATACAGGTTGAAAAGGTATGGAGATAGGACACATCCCTGGCATACGCCCTTCCCAATTTTGAACCATGCAGTGTTTTCTTGCTCTGTTCTGACAACTGCCTCTTGGTTCAAGTATAAGTTTCGCATTAGCATGATCAAGTGTTCTGGGATTCCCATTCTTCTCAGAGTCAGCCACAGTTTGTTATGATCCACACAGTCAAATGCTTTTGCATAATCAATGAAGCACAGATAGACGTACCATAAAAAAATATAGTTAGGAAGGGAGCTCTGGTGGCCTGGTGGCGAGAAGCTGCACTGCAGTCCCAGATGTATGTGGTTCAAATCTACCAGATGCTCTGCTAGAGAAGGAAGGGAAATCTCCTCCTGTACCAGGCAGATCTGATTTGATGGTACACACACAAAAAATAATAAATTTAAAAAAAAAATATAGTTAGGAAACATGTGATCCATCAAAGGAAGAGTTCCTATAATTACCTTTTTTTAAAGCAATAGATTTTTTTAAAAATAGGGGAAAATAGGCAAAAAGTATAGACTCTACACTGAAGAGGATCTGTAAAAGACCAGTAAGAGAAGGGTTCACCTTCATTCTCCTTGCTGTGGAGTCAGAACCCACTGACTCTCCAGGGGGTTTCCAGAGGCTGTAAATCACACTACAGGAGATTGCCCAGCTTCTCTTGTGGAGCAGCTGGTGGTTTGAGCCATTCCCCTTTGTGACACCACTGTTGAAATGAAAAACAAACAAAACACCAAAACCCAAACCTGACAGTATCAAGTGTTGGTGAGAATATGGAGCAACTGGAACTCTTAATCATTCTTTTTATAACTACTTTGGAAAACTGGCCTTATCTGCTGAAACTAAACACATACCCTCTGAACTAATGGAATTCTTAGGTAGAATTCCATAAAAAAAATGATGTATGCTTGCCAAGAGTCACATGCCAGGAGTATTTGTAGCAGCTTTACTCATGCTGTTGTTGTTAGGTGCCAAGAAGTCAAGTACAGCTCATGGTGACCCTACGAACAACAGATCTGATTTTTGTCCTATCCTGTGCCATCCTCATCATCTCTGACACACTTTTGTTGCAGTCCTCGTGTCAATCCATCTTGATGGTTTTTCTTCTTTCTCTGAGATTCCACTCTTCCAAGGATGATGTCCTTTTCCAAGGAAGAGCCTCCCCTAGCAACATGTTCAAAGTACAAGAGATGAAGCTTTGCCATCCTTGCCTCTGGCTGAACCTTTTCCAAGACATACCTGTTTATTCTTTTGGTGGTCTATGGGATATTCAGTACTCTTCTCCAACACACAAGGACATCAATTCTTCTTATGTCATCCTTACTCATCTTCTAGCCCTCAGATGCATAACAAGTAATGGAAAAGACTATGGCCTGAATCAGATACACCTTAGTCTTTAAGGCAACATTATTGCTCTTCAGTGTTTTGGACCTGACAATATACTTGCCCAGAGCAAGTCTCCTTATCTCCTGACTTCTGATACCAACAGTGTTGATTATGGATCCAAGCCCAAAACCAAAAACAATCTCTAGATCCATCAGGAGTAGAGTGGATAAACACTTTTGTCATATATTCAGCTAATGGACTACTATCTGTACAAATGTGAGGATGGATCCATTAAAGTAATCAAGTGCTGCATTTTTTTAAAAAGCCAGGTACAAGCAAAAGATTATTCTTTACTGTTCCATTTATGTGGAGTTCAAAAGTAGCAAACTAATATATGCTGTTAAAACTCAGATGTGTGATAAGAAAAGAAAAAAAAAAATCAAGAAATAAAGCTTTAAGGTGGATGAAGGGACTAGAAGTCATATACCATGCAGGCTTGTTTAGACATTATATTAAGGTAATTGCATCACTCAATGGTAATTAATGTCTATGGATGGTTGTCTGAAAACACCAATGTGATTTGTAAACTTTCACCCAAATAAAGCAGACCTAAAGGGAGAAAAAAATTCAAACATCTCAGTATTTATCCTTAGAGATTGTACCTGGGATGGGGCACGAGGACTGCTAAGAGGTTTTATTACTATTTTTTACTTGAATATTATTTACACAAATGTGTTTGGTTTATGAAAATAAATTTCTTTTACATATTCACATAAATGTTACACACATCAATAAAAATACATAAATGTGCATTTATAAAATGTGAATTCATTTTAAAGACAAATACGAGGATAATGAAAATTTGTGGATATGAGAGTTCTCTTGAAAGTGGAGTATAAATGGCAAGTGTTTTGGGAACTCTGTCTTCAAAGGTCAAGTCCAAACCGCTGTCCCTGGCTCCTTAGGTCCTGCAGCGTGGTAGGAGGAAGTTCAGGGGGTGCTGAAGAGCACAGATTTGTGAGTTTAATCAAACGAAACCTTATGTTTGAATTTGAACTCCACCGCAGGTCGTGGGACTTTAGATGAGTCATTTAGCCTCTCTGAGCAGCAGCTTCCTCATCTATTAAAAAAAAATCTCTGAGGGTCTTGATCAATGGGATGAAACGGTTGAACACTGGGCATTCGGGACCGACTTCCTAAGTGAGGCTACACCAGGCTGCCTGCTGCTCTCTGAACACTCCCGCTCCCTGCTGTCAAGCAGGAATCACTTCATAGCTGACTCTCCAATGAGGCTGTAATTCACACAGGATGAGGTTGCCTATCTTTCTCCCAAGGAGCCACTGGTAGATTCAAATAGCCAGAGTGGTGCTGACTAGGTTAACAGCTCCCCTGTTCCTCACACAAACTCCACTATTTAAAACCTTCCCCTCCAAGTGCCTGTGAATGCTATTAAGTCTGGAGTGATCTTCCATCTGGGATCGCTCACGCCATTTGTCTATCAATGACCAGCTCACCTACCATCCCCTATGCGATATGTCACCCCATGTGAAACAAATCCACCTCCTTCACACCACCCACCATGAACATATATGCCCAGAACTAATTACACTCAATTTGATCTAGTGGTATAGTTGTGCTGCCCACCCAAAGATGTTGTTGTTTGTTGTTATGTGCCGTCGAGTCGCTTGCGACTCATAGCGACCCTATGTACAACAGCCCTAAACTCCGCTCTGTCCTGTGCCAATCACACTGTCTCTAACACTCCCATCCCAATTATCCCAGTCACTGAATCAATCCACCTCATAGAGGGCCTTCCTCTCCTGCGCCGTCCCTCCACCCTCCCAAGCATGATGTCCTTCTCCAAGGACCTGTCTCTCCTCACAACATGTCCAAAGTATATTAGATGGAGCCTCAGAATCCTTGCCTCCAAGGAGCCACCCGGTTTAACCCTTTCCAGGACAAATCTGTTTGTTTTCCTAGCAGTCCATGGTATTTTCAATACTCTTCTCCAGCACCACAGCTCAAAGGCATCAATTCTCCTTCTATCCTCCTTGGTCATTGTCCAACTCTCTGATGCATAACAAGTGATTGTGAAGACCATGGCCTGTATCAGACGCACCTTTAGTCTCCAGAGAGACACCATTGCTCTTCAGTACTTTGGAGAGGTCCCTAACAGCAGACTTTCCCATGGCAATGCGCCTTTTCATTTCCTGGCTGCTGGTGCCAAAACTGTTGACTACAGAGCCAAGCAAACTGAAGCTGTGAACAATCTCAATCTCTTGACCATCCATCCTGATGCTGCCAATTGGTCCAGTGGTAAGAATCTTCGTCTTCTTGACATTGAGCCTCAATCCATATTGTAGGCTGCAGTCCTTGACACTCTGCAGCAGGCGCTTCAGGTCCTCTTCAGTTTCAGCAAGCAGGGTTGTGTCATCCGCATAACGCAGATTGTTGATAAATCGTCCACCAATCTTGACCCCACATTTCTCCTCATAGAGCCCAGCCTCCCGGATAATCTGCTCTGCATATAAGTTGAAAAGGTATGGAGATAGGATGCATCCCTGGCGTACGCCCTTCCCAATTTTGAACCATGCAGTGTTCCCTTGCTCTGTTCTGATGACTGCCTCCTGGTCCAAGTATAAGTTTCGCATTAGAACGATCAAGTGTTCTGGGATTCCCATTCTTCTCAGAGTCAGCCACAGTTTGTTATGATCCACACAGTCAAATGCCTTTGCATAGTCAATGAAACACAGATAGACATTCCTCTGGTATTCCCTGCTTTCAGCCAAGATCCATATAACATCAGCTACAATATCCCTAGTACCACGACCCCTTCTAAACCCAGCCTGGACTTCTGGCAGTTCTCTGTTGATGTGCTGTTCCACTCGTTTTTGGATAATTTTCAGTAAAATCTTGCTTGCATGTGAAATCAGTGGAGAATGGGCATCTGAAAACCCGCTGGAGGGAGCTCTGGTGGCCCTAGTGGCAAGAAACTGTACTGCAACCCCAGAGGTATGTGGTTCAAATCCACCAGATGCTCTGCTGGAGAAGGAGGGGCAATCTCCTCCTGGGCCAGTCGGATCTGATTCGATGGTACACAACAACAACAAAACCCTCTTGAAAGGTCAGCTGTGGGTCAGTTTCTACTTGATGACATATAACAACAATAACAACAACAACCATATCACCTCTGTGTTCAGGAATAAGTTTGAATTTTTCCTTCAGTACTGTAGCTTGAGAAATCCCAAGTGTGATGTTGCCTTTTGGCTTTCTTATTCTAGGTCTTTCTATGTTTCATTTGGTTTTAGTATATTGCTTTGTCTTCTCAAGCTGCCCTTTGAAATCTTCTGCTCAGCTCTCCTCCATTATTTCATCCCTTCACTTAAACTTTTCTACATTCAAGAGCAGTTTTTAGAGTCTCTTCTATTTTGGTCTTTTCTTTCTTTATTGCAATTTTTATGACCTTTGTTTTCTTCATGTATGTTGTCAAGTCTGTGTCTTCGTGTAGGTGTATGGTGCCTTGAAGTCACTCCACATCAAGAAGAATGGGAATGCCAGAGTACTTAATTGTCCTCATAAAGAATTGGTGCATGAACCAAGAAGCAGTTATTTGAACAGAACGAGGAGACACTGCAGTTTAAAATCAGGAAAGGAGTGTGTCATGGTTATTCATAGTTGTATCATTTCATCATGACTATTCAAACTGGATGCTGAGCAAATAATCCAAGAGACCGGACTATATGAAGAGGAATATGGCATCAGAGCTGGAGACTCATCAAGAATCTATGTTATGTAGATGACACAGCCTTGCTTTCTGAATATAAGACTTAATAAAGAGGATCAAAGACTACAGATTTGATTATGTGTTACACCTCAGCATCAAGAAAACAATATCCTCACATATGGGCCCATTCTCAATCTCATGATAAACGTAGAAAGGATTGAAGCTCTCAATTATTTCATTTTCTTGAATTCATAATTAACATCCATGGACGCTGCAGTCAAGAAATTCGTGGTGCTGGAGAAGAGTACTGAGAATACCATGGACTGCTAAGAAAACAAACAGATTCATCCTGGAAAGGGTTAAACCGGGTGGCTCCTTGGAGGCAAGGATTCTGAGGCTCCGTCTAACATACTTTGGACATGTTGTGAGGAGAGACTGGTCCTCGGAGAGGGACATCATTCTTGGGAGGGTGGAGGGACAGTGCAGGAGGGGAAGGCCCTCTATGAGGTGGATTGATTCAGTGACTGGGGTAATCGGGATGGGAGTGTCAGAGGCAGTGTGATTGGCACAGAACAGAGTTTAGGGCTGTTGTACATAGGGTCGCTATGAGTCGCAAGCGACTTGACGGCACATAACAACAACAACAACACTACATTTTTAAAATGTATTGCATTGGTGCAACAATGAATGAATGGGGGGAAAGAATCAGTAACAAAAGAAGAAAATAACAGAGGTGTAAGGGGGAGGCAGGGAAAGCAGAAATAGAATGGACAATGAGCACTGCAAGGGAGTAGGGAGGTAAGATCAACTTGGAATAAATGGAGGAAAGGATTATATAAGTAGTGCAACTAACAACATGGAACAGAACCTGCATAACTGATCAAATGGAACAGAGAAGGGGAGAGAAGGGTGTGGTATGAGAAGAAGAAGAAAAAAAAATTAGGACAGCAGAGATCAGTGGATGGATAGGTAACATGAAGGATTAGGAAAGACACCATTAGGATTTGATAAGAAGATGGGATAAATGGTACTGACCAGTTGCAATTAATTTTATATATCAAAAGATAAGTAATTGATTAAATGAAAATAAATTTAAACAAACATAAAAAATATATTACATTGGGCCACTGTAATGCCAAGAACTTGTGTGTATGTGTACCTTCAAATCAGATCTGACTGGCACAGGAGGAGATTGCCCCTCCTTCTCCAACAGAGAATCTGGTGGATTTGAACCGCATACCTCTGGGATTGCAGTGCAGTTTCTTGCCACTAGGCCACTAGAGCTCTCTCCAAGAACTTCTTTAAAGTGCTAAAGAGCCAAGTATCAGTCTGAAGACTAAGTAGAACCTGATTCAAGCTCTGGTAATTTTAACTGCTTCATATGCATGTGAAAGTTAGACAATGCATAAGGAAGATTGACAAAGAATCCATGCCTCTGAGTTGCAGTGTTGGCAAAGTGTATTGAATGTACTGTAAACCGTCAAGAGAACAAAGACATTCACTTTGTAAGAAGTGTAGCCAGGTGTTCCATCGAGGCAAGGACGGTGAGACTTTGTCTCACACCCTGTGAGCATGCTGTCGGGAGGAGCCCGTCCCTGAAGAAGGGCATCACACTTAGAAAAGTAGAGGAGTCAGTAAGAAGAGCAGGCCACTCGATGACACCTGACAGCAGAAACATATTGTTTGCTAGTCCTTTTAGTGGCTGGCATCACACTTGGCTCATAGTAGGACTCTCGATATATATTTTTTGCCGAATGGAAAAAAAAATTAACAGCTGTTCAAATGATGGTTTCTCTGCAGCTTCTGGGAAGGCCTGGTTCCTTCTGTGTGTTCATAATAACATCAGCCACGTAGCCCTGTGCTACAGAACTCATCTACCTCTGTGGAGAACTGGCATCACAAGATGTGTTGTGGGCAAGTGGTTATCATTATGACGTCAGCCTCCAAAGGTTAGGGATGTCCCCAGATCATCCCAGTTCCCTTTACCACCCTATATGGATAGGTCACTCGCAAGAGTATCTTCAGCTTCTACTTCGCCTTTTGGCAAGGCAGCAGGTTCCCTAGGCCAGGCGCTGGCTGTGTGAGAGGGCGTGGCTGTGTGTTTTCATGTTAACAAGTCATTGGCAAGACTAGGGCAAGAGTGGGAACAAACCCGTTCTAACATGACTCCACGTGGGACCAGGTCCATGACTCCCTTCACTGTTTGATGAGTCCTATCCCCTTAGCTAGAGAACTTTTTGAAACCTTCAAGATCTGAGTTCAAATAGCCTGTCACTTCTCCCCCTTCTCATGTACCACATGATCTTTTCAAACATGTAGGCACTTATGCATCCCCACTCCTTCACTTACACTGGCCTCTGAGGTGTACTTCACCTTGTTAGCTCACAGGTACAGAGTAACCAAAAGCGCTGGGCCCTGTGCTAGTCGGCATAGAATACTGGAATCCTTGCTGTCCTTTCTCCTACATGGACATGGACACAAATGGAAACCGACAGTACAGAGTAGTGGGGACAGACAGGATAAGAACGCAAGAGCCTATCAGAGGCGCCAGATTTGAAGATGATTAAGGAAGACTTCCTGGAGGAGGTGAACATTTTAGTTCCTGGTCATTTTGCTCTCAGTCTCACACATGTAAGCTCTGTGAGGACAGAGACTCATACCTTGTCCTCAGCCATTTCTCCAATGCCTAGATCAATGGCATGTATGGAACAGGGGTGCCATCAATATTTGTAAATGAACCTGGTAAGAATGGGGTCACATTGGGATCAATGAGTGGTTACTGGCCCTCGTGGAGGTGTTTTAGAAGAGAAAGAAGTGCTTCATAAACAAAGATCTCGAGATGGAAGACAGTAGGACATATGAAGAAAGTCAGACAGATGCAGGTAGAGTGGGACTGGAGAACAACGCTGGTCAGGAAAGGCCTCATAAGCAGACCCACTTCTTCCTCCTCTTGTTGGAGCCCCATCCCTCCTATGAGACACCACTGTCCATTGGGAGTTTGGCTACACTGCCTTCATACCCTAAATCCTGCCTTCATACCCTAAATCCTGCCTCGCCCAGACTGAGTACTTTCATGTGTCAGAATGGGCCAATCTTTAGAATGTTTTCCCATCTAATATCACTTCACATCAATCCTGGAGAAAAGTATCCATCTATCCACTCACTCACCCACCCACCCACCCACCTATTCATCTGTCTGTTTGTCCATACATCCTTCCATCCCTCTATCCATCCACCCACTCACTCATTCATAACAAATGTTTATTGAGTGCTTAGAATGAACAACCTACCATCTCAAGTGCCAATAATGTAAAGTAAACAAGATGAACCTTGCCCATCAGGAACTTACATGGCAGGTGGAGGGAGTTAACTCTTACAGAAACCAATAAGATAAGGGGAGATTAGAAGTGCTATTAAAAATAACAACCAAAAAAGAGTGATATGATGGAGTTTGGTTGGAGAGAGCAGATGAGGACTTGTGGAACCACATTGGATGGATGGTCATGGAAGGCTCCTAAGACGGTGTTGTCTGAGAAGGCATCAGCCATGGAAAAGGCACAACAGGCAGCATGTAGGGCACATGCAAAGGTCCTGAGGTGGGACAGAGCCTGGGGCATTAGAGGAACAGAAGGAAGGCGATCAGGTGTCATTAGAGGACTGGAATGTTCTGAGGAGGTGGAATAAGGAATGGAAGCATGGTGGTAAAAGAGGGAACCAGCTGCCAGATTGCTCAAGGCTTTAGACATTTGGATTCATTCTTTAGTGATATGTGAATCTATTAAAAGGTTAAACGGAGGGGGAGTTAAAGGAGGTGAGTCAATGCATTCTGATGGATAAGTATTTTAACAAGACTCCTGGGTCAGCAGGAAGCAATGGAGATGAGGGAAATCTGCATTATATCTACTCCTCACTTTTCCTTATATAACATTTTGCATGTCGTGTATTGAGATGTAAGTCCGTCAATAGGAGAGCTGAAGTGTGAGACAAGAGTACAGGTGGCTGTGAGGGTGAAGGCTCTGTGTCAACTTGGCTGGACCATGATTCACAGTGGCTTGGCAGATGTATAACAGTGTAGCTATCCTCTGTCTTGTGATCTGATGTTATCACCCTCCACTTTCACATAATACCAGTTTTCACACAACAACCTAGTTTTTGGAACTTAACCAGGTCAATTAAATAAGGACTAGGGGTTGTTTAAGGTCCAGCTGTGAGGTAAAACTGTCAGAACCCACTCGGGCTTCTCTCCATCTTTTCTCACCTCAGGAAATGACACTACCACCCACCCTGTTGTGGCAGCCAGAAATTTCTAAGTCCTTCTTGTATCATTTCTCCCCTCCATTTGATCAGTTCTGTCTGTGGTCATGCCAGGAAGACGGACCTGAGGGCCAGGCCACACTGAACACTCACTGGAGATTAAAGTGTATCCCAGGCAGGCTGGCCGTGAGGTTGTTCCAGCAACTTCCTGCTTGTCTTACGTGAGTCAGGGGTAACTGGCAAGTTGACTGCTGTGTAAGCCATGGTTAGGCACTGTTTGGTGAGGATGACAACAGAATTAGAGAGCAAGAGACTGGAGACGATTGCAAGGAAATAATTAAAATGATGGACCGAGGACTCCAAGGTGGGAGAGAAAAGGGCAAGGATAGTGACTGGGTAAGGGTTTCAGAAGACAGTGTTTTTACAGGGCGCTGCAAGGATTACTGCCCTGCAACAGCCAACATGGCAAAGCAGAACAGTGTTTTCCTTCTCATTTCCCTCCTAGAGGGTGGGAGTCCCATCCTGAGTGCTGGTGAGTAGCCTGGTCAAGGTGGAAACTGAAGGAGTGATATCTTTGGCAATGAGGTCTAAGACATGCCTGCAGGAGTTGGTGGCTAAGACGGAGTACAGAAAGCGTGATGTGGAGGTGAGGAGGTCAGGATGCTGACAGGGCATTCATGGTGGACGTTGGGGTCATCAGGAACAGGACAGGAGATGGAAGGCAGGCAATGAGGCCGGAGCCAATGCCTTTGAACGATGAGGGGGAGTGTTTGGGAGTTGGTGGCTGTCTGCCCAGCACAGACAGGCAGGGAGTGGTTCAGCAGGTTGATGTGCACTCGAAGGAGCCTGGCGGTTTGAAAGAGGGTGAGGGAGATGGTTTGGAAAGAGCAGCGGAACCGTCAGTTCCAACTCATGGTGATCCCAGGGGTGTGAGAGTAGAGCTGTGCTCCATACAGTTTGTCTGGGTTTGTTTGTTTTTATCTCGCCTTTCTTCTAAAGCACCTCTGGGTGGACTTGAACCAGTAACCATATCATGTTAACCACACCACCTAAGGAAGTCCAGAAAGAGGGGCTAAACAGGGTGCAGGCCCCGCTGAGGGCCCATCTGGGAGACTTTCCTGCTGGCTGAGGTAGAGGAATGAACCAGTTGAGTGGGGAAGGTGGAGTAATAGAAGGAAGGAGTGGAAAGAGGAAGGGTCCCAAGGAGGTTGAATCTCCTCTCCCCACAGGTTAACTAGCATTTCTAGAGCAACCCAAACCCCCAAACTGCCAGAGCTGAAGCTTTTGGTGGGCTCCCCTACCAGGTGAGCAGGACCCGTCTCCTCCCTCATTCTGTGGAGAGCGAGGTGTGAGAAAGGAGAGTACAAGGAAGGTAGGCCCCCCGCTCATCGTCCATGCTCCTTTGCAGATAATCTCCGTGGGTGCCAGAGGGGCACTGCCTAACGACACAGAAACCACAAGGGGGCCTGGTGGGGAGGCCGAGGCGCCTGATGAGCCACCAGGCCCGCCGCATTCTTTCTGTCATGTCTGCTGTGGATGCAGCAGGTGCCTCCGAGAGGACCACAGCTACCTTATCCGTGCGTGCAGGCAGGGCCCGATGAACAGCCCACCTTGATGCTGACAGGCCAGGCTCAGGGCCTTAGCATAGCACCCTCACCACCAACCTCTGAGAGGGAAGGAAAAGAAATGGGCCCTGTGGTCTGCCAGCTTGTCTGTTACAGAGTCATTTACTCACACTATGATGAAGGAGGATGAGATGTTTAAGAATAAAGTCTGACAGGAAGGAGGGTCTCAGTAATCTAAAGCAGACTGACCCAGTCTCCTAGTGACACAATGTACAGCATAGGCGTGAGGCTAGACCCTAGGGTGCAAGGAAAGGGGTGAAGACCAGTCCTCAACGCTTGGGATTTCATCAACCAACAAGCGATCCTTGTGTCAGGGTTACAGATGGGGTTCCCATAGGGTTTGCCTCACCTGATTTGAGGAGTCTCTAAAGGTTAGGAGTCTTTTTGGAATCCAGGCCAAGGAGTGTCAGAAAGCCTGAATTGGTCATTTTGGTCTGAAGGTGCTCATCCAGGGGCTCTGTACCAACCAGGCTCAGTAACAGTCCCAGCAACCCCCATTGAAGAGTTTAGACTTCCCAGGCATGAGCACTGAACGTGGAATCCATCTTCGCAGGCCACTCTTACAACAACCCCAACGAGTATGTCTCAAAGAAAGAAGCAATACTCACTCTGTCGTAGGTCTGGGCCCGTGTGCTGTTGGCCACTCCATCCATCCTGTCGTTCATTCAATGGCTGTTTATTGAGCACTTGCTATGTGCCAGGCACTGTAGCACACATACTGGAGAGAGAGAAGTGACATTTTTTTTAAAAAAAGGTAAAAATTAAAAGGAACAAAATTGTTGCTGTTATGTTCCACAGAGTTGAATGTGGATCATAATGAACCTTTGAACAACAGAGTTAAAATTTGTCATATCCTGTGCCATCTTCGTCATCGCTGACACAGAAAACATAAATTAGAAAGTTGGTATGTTCTCGTATTCCAGACCACTGTTGCTTTTCCAACCAACAGCCTATGAGAACACTATCCAAGCTAGAACCCATGGAAAAAGAGGAGGCTGGCTCAAGGTCAAGTTCTCTTTCATTGCTGTAAGCCCATGCTGAGGGAGTCTGACCTCCTGAGCCCTCTCTTTTAGGACCTTAACAATGTTGAGTTTCTGCCTGGAAGCCAGTTTTGGGGCCCATCAAGATTCCACCCCCTGTCAGATCCAGGCTATCGGGCTCCTAGCATTGAAAGTAGGCACCCCAGCCACACCACTCACCATCTGTCACTGAAGCTGATTTTGGGGAGAGATTTGGCCTGAGTCACTTTTTCATAGCTTGGAAGCCTGGCAGCTCAGAGTGTCAAAGGTGAGTGTCCCAAGAGAACTAGAAGGAAGCTAAATTGTCTTCTTAGAAGTCATCAAATATCATTTCTGCTGTACCCTACTGTCACATCCCCTAGAGCATGGTTCTAGACTCAAGGAGAGAGGGCATGCACTCACTTCTTGATGGAAGTCAAAGAATGTGTGGGCATGTTTGAAAACCACCACACACAGCTTGGAATGGGGACATCAGAGGTGGAACTGAGGAGGTCTAAAGCTGATTGAGTCTACCCCTTAGAGCACAAGACTTTACATGGCGCCAGGAGGGTAGAAGAGAGTGGGCAGGGCCTCCCCCAAGACAATGAATACAGACCCGGAGAGAAGGCATCAAAGAGACAAGCTAAGAAGGTGATGGTCTCTCCAGCTTGTTATGAACACCCCAGCCTGAGCACGCAGAGGCTCAAGGGCCGCTCAGGTGTGGAGAGTCTTAGCGAGAAGGAAGGATGCGTGCTTAGGGAGCCTCATTTCCCAGACTGAGGCCTCGAATCAATATGGTACATCAGGGCAAAGGGAAGACAAGGGTCTTACACTCAGAGAACCCGAACGAGCATAGGTCAAATTCCTCCAGTTCTTGCAAGGAGTTAGTGAGGGAGCAATTAGGATATCAATTAGTGTCCAGACTAAAGCCACCTGTGCACAGCCCTTGGAATGTTTTTATGGCCAAATTTTTTCCACTTTTGTATTTGTTGTGTAAGGTTAAGGCAGGCACAGGGCTTCCAGGAGCCACAAAGGCCTCCTGGTGATACAAGGAGACTGATCCTGGGGTCAGGAGAGGAATTTGGAGCGTGAACAGTCTCTGGTGGCCTAGCGTTAAGGAGTTGTGCTTCCAAGTGTAAGGCACGTGGTTCAAATCCACCAGCAGCTCCAAGGGAAAGAAATGGGCAGTCTCCTCCCATGGAATTTACAGCCTCGGAAAACCCACTGGAGCGTCGGCTATGAGTCAATTCTGCCTCCATGGCTTCTCATAACAAGCTCAGTCAGAGCAGCTGCAAAGCAAGCGTTACCCAGGGCAGAGCATATTAAGGGCAGGGGACGGGCTCTGGAGGGCTGAGGGCCTCCACATGCCAACAGTGCTGCCCATCCTCCACCTCAGTCTCAGGGTCAACCATCAGAGTGGAGGAGGAATGGCAGGGACTATAGCAGGAGGTGGGATAGGGGCACTAGGCTTTCAGTCCTTGGAAGGGAGAAAGTTAAGCACAGTAATCACACCCTCTCTTTTCTTCCCCCACCCACCTTCTGTTTCTGAGTAAATATTCCTACAAGAAAACTCTCATCATTTTGTATGAACAGAACCAAAGGAAAAGGAATCTGCAGACGCCCAGGGTCTCACCAAGGGGCCAGGGAAGCAGAGCAGAGGCGGCTGGAGATAGGCGAGCTGGAGGTGGGGGAAGGTCCTGGACCCTGTGGTAGGAACTATCAGATCACCAAGGGGCCACGGAAGCAGAGCAGAGGGGCCCAGGGAAGGAAAGCTGGGTGGGAGGGAAGGTCCAGTGATAGGAACGATCAGCTCCCAAGGAGCTCAAATCTGAAGTCTCTGTCTTGGAAAACAAAACCTTCCCTGGAGCCTCCCAAGTTCAATCCACGCACCTTAATCTGGCATTCAAGGCCTTCCTGCATTTCTCTTCCGCTCTTGCTCCTATTTGATGAGGTAAGAACACTTGCTCCAAATAGACAGCATTTCTCAAAGCACGTTATACACTTACCTACAGGGTTTTACTCCATTCTTCTGGAATGTGCTTTCCTCTCCATCTCCTAAAATCCACCCATTAGACCCCTGGTCATCCTTCAAGGCTCAGCCCATATGCCGCCTCTTCCATGAAGCATTCTTTGATTCTCTTAGCTGGAAATGGTATACCCTCCACAGCCCTTACTTTGTCGCACTCTGTGGATGCATTCCTCTCACTAGCCTACTACAGACATCTCTTTTTTCTGATCCTAGTTTTCTTTGATAAGCTATCTGTTTCCTATCTTCTGTTGTGTGGTCACAGACTCCATCCCAAGATCTAGATAAGCATCAGTTACATGTGGCCTAGAGGCCAGACCATAATATACACACACACACACCCCAACAACAACAATGATTGGTTCAGAGATGGGCTTCTGAGTCTATCAGAGTCAGAATTGAATCAGGGCATTAAATCAGGAGACAGACACTTCTTCCCACTGGGATTGACATGCACAAGATTTAGAAGTATAAGCTTCTCCAAAAACAAACCAGACCATAGAAATTCAGCCAGAAGATGGAAAAAGACAGATTTCACACAACTTACTCTGAGAATAGGGCGCTCTGATGACGTAGTGGTAAAGAGTAGTGCTGTCAAGCCAAAGGCACATGGTTCAAGTCTCCGCCTATGTGATTTAGTGCCTCTGAAAAGCTGCTGGAGGGTCAGCTATGGGTTCCACCTCGATGGTACCTAACAACAACAACATTGTAAGAACCTAGATACAACCATTTCTGAAGCTGCAGTCTTTTCAGTCATGGGACCCAAACATTCTCTTTTGGAGATTGGTTCAAGTGTTAGACAACTGAAAACATGGACTTTAGGGCACCAGCCAATTAGGCAAACAATAGGAGTGGGGGAAAACAAGAAGAAAAAAAAAAGAAATCAGGTTTCATGAACTAATTTAGAATTTTGTAATTTAAAATATCTGAAGAGGCGATCTTAATTTTGGCATACAAACGTATTCATTTCAAGAAACAACATTTGATTCTGAATTACTTTCACAAATCTTTTCTCCCTAGAGATCCTGGGTTTCTGTCACTTGCAACTAAAAAATCCTAGATTGACACACTCCTTTGTGCTGTGTGTGTATGTCTTTTTGAGTCTATAGAATAGAAGCTTCTGGAAGGAACCATAACCTAGTTTCATTTGTGTTCTCATAGCATTAAGCACAGAGCCAGCCGTGGCGGTGTTTGTGGAACTGCATGGATGGCGAGTGAACGCTCTCTGCCCTGCTTGTCTCCATTCCACCCACGAGCCAGCCCAGGTCGCTGAGAACCTCCATCTCCTCCCCAGGCCACTGTGAGGCTGACCTGGTGCAGCAGCCCCAGCCTGGCTTCCTGTCGGCCACACCCAGCTGGTGGCTCCACAGTCAGAAAGTGGTGATTGCCCCGATTGCAAGAGCTCAGTGTCTCCAGGGACAAGTCTGAAAGACAATGCAAGATGAGGAGAAACTTCCAGGCTCTTTAGACAGCATCTGGAGAGGGGCCAGTGGTAGTGTCTGGGCCTTAGTTTCTGGAAGCAGTCTGCTGAGGGTGGAGGCAGAGGGGCGGTGCCAGAAGAGAATAGCTTTGAGGCTGAGGATGAACTGAAACAGGACTTGACCTTATGACTTTGCTGCCAAGGGGCCCTGGGAAACCTTCAATATTCTCCCCTCTGCTCTGGCAGCTTGCTTGTGGGCAGTCTTGTTCTTATTCAGGAGACCTCTACTTATACAGCAAAGTGTTCGAGGGACACTAAACCCACTAATCTTACTGACAATGACTCAATCCCAACCCATAGCAACCCTATAGAACACAGTATAACTTCTTCAGAGGGATTCTTTATGGGAACTGACTGCCTCACCTCTCTCTTGTAGAGCTGCTAGTGGGTTCAAACTGTTGACCCTCAGTTTAGCAACTATGTGCTTTTAACCACTGTCCAACCAGGGGGTTTCCTTGAGGGACACTAGGTTGTCAATAACGGACTGGATCAGTGTAACATCAATGTATCTGGTGTCCTGCTCTGGTATCCTAGTCAGGAGAAGCTATTTTATACTGCAGCAGTGAATGAATTACTAAATTACATTCTCTCTGCAAAACCAAGGTGCATTTCTCATTCA
This sequence comes from Elephantulus edwardii, assembly GCF_000299155.1. Classification (NCBI taxonomy): domain Eukaryota; kingdom Metazoa; phylum Chordata; class Mammalia; order Macroscelidea; family Macroscelididae; genus Elephantulus; species Elephantulus edwardii. The sequence continues at coordinate 3,111,121 of NW_006399966.1, forward strand.
GACAAAGCTGTTACAGAAGGTTAGGCAATTTCTCAGGGCACTTGTCCCAGCAATCCAGCTGACTCTTACCGGCTCCAGCATTTTAAAGCATAGCCTTCAACGTGACTGCTAACGGCAAGGAGAGGGCAGAAAGTTTAGACACAAATCCTTAAGTGCAAAAAATGACACTTATCACTTCCATTCACGGCCTATTGGTCCGAGCCAGTTACAAGACCTGAAGTTAGAAGTTCAAGTCCACCTAGTTGTTGTTGTTGTTATGTGCCATCGGGTCACCTGCGACTTATAGCAACCCTATGCACAACAGCCCTAAACCCTGATCTATCCTGTGCCAATCTCACTATCTCTGTCTGACACACCCATCCCGATTACCCCAGTCACTGAATCCATCTCATCAAGGGTCTTCCTCTCCTGTGCTGTCCTCCCATCCTCCCAAGCATGATATCCCTCTTCAAGGACAGATCTCTCCTTGCAATATGTCCAAAGTAGAGACACTTAAAAAAAATCTGGCAATCTACTTGAAAAATCAGTCATTGAAAACCCTCTTCTTATTGTTGTTAGTTGCCATTGAGTTGAGTATAACTCATAGCGACCCTATGAATATGAGATCTGAATCTAGCCTTATCCTGTACCATCCTCATCATATCTGCCACATTAGAACCCACTGTTACCCATTGTGTCACTGACCCTTCACTTTTCCAAGTATGATGCCTTTCTCCAAGGACCGACCCCTCGTAACAGCATGTCCAAAGTGTATGAGACAAAGGCTCACCATCCTTTGCTCTAATGAACATCCTGGCTGCACTCTCTCCAAAACATATTTGTTTGTTCTCCTGAAAGTCCCTGGGATATTTAGTGCCCTTCTCCAGTACCACAACTCCAAGGCATCGATTCTTCTGTCATCTTTATTCACTGCCCTACTCTGAGATGCATATCAAGTAATTGGAAAAAAAAAACCAAACACCCATGACTTGGGTCAGGTGCACCTTAGTGTTTAAACAGACATCCTTGTTCTTCAGCACTTTGGAGATATCCCTGACTGCAGACTTCCCCAGTGCAGCATGTCTTTGGACTTCTTGACTGTTGGTACCAAGGTTGTAGGTTGTCAATTGTGGATTAAATTATTGACACTTCTCTCTTATCTCCATCTGTCAATGTTGCCTGATGGTCCAATGATGAGGACCTTTGTTTTCTTGATGTTGAGATGTAATCCATGTTGAAGTCCTTGATATTCTGCAACAAGCAAGTCAAGTCCTCCTCACTTTGAGCAAGCTAGATTGTGTCATTTGTATAACGCAAGTTGTGGATGAGTCTTGCTCTAATCCTGACGCCACATTCCTCTTTAGAGTCCAGTTTCATGAATGATTTGCTCAGCATACAGATTGAATAGGTATGGAGAAAGGACACAGCCATGATGCACACCCTTCCCAATTTTAAACCATGCAGTGGTTCCTTGCTGTGTTTGGACAACAAGTACAAGATCTAGGTTTCACATGAGCAAAATTATGTGTTCTGGAATTTCCATTCTTCCCAATATTATCCAGAAAATGTTATGATCTCCACAGTCAAATGCCTTTGCATAGTTGATGAATCACAAGCAGACATCTGTTTTATACTCCCTGCTTTCAGCCACAATCCATTTGACATCAGATGCTGCTCTAGATGTGTTCTTCACCAGCCTATGCCAGGAAATTTGGAAGACAGCTTACCTGGCATTCCAAAAAAAAGGTGACTTGATAGAAAGTGTAAATTATCAAACAATGTCATAGATAGCACATGCAAGTAATATCTTGCTGGAGATTGTCCAAAAATAGCTAGAGCAGAACATCAACAGAGAACTGCCAGAGATTTGGGCTGGATTCAGAAGAGGGCACAGAACCAGGGAAATCATTGCTGATGTCAGATGGATATTGGCTGAAAACCCTCTGGAGGGTTACTTAATCCCTCTGAATCTCTCTCCTCCTCTGGGAAATGGAGATAAAATAAAAGTCCTTAGGTTGCTGGGAAGATAAATCAGGTTAAAAAAACCCCAACAAATGTAACTCATTGCCACTGTGTCAGAACTGATTTACTGCACCGGAAGAGACTGCCCCGCTTTCTCCGGCTGCCGATGAACTCAAACCTCCTGAGCAGAGTGACTTTTGTGTTAACAGAGCAATTCCCTACAGACAAGGCCACCCGAGCGCCGTAAGTTACTTAGCAGTAGTGCCTGGCACATGTTAAGCATCTCATACATGAAGAATATTTGATTAGCCCCAGTTTGTTTAGAAAAAACCTTGGAGAACACAGTTGAGGCATCACAGAGCTTGCATTAGGCCTGTAGTGTGCATGTCTTCTCTGCTCCTGGCCAGGCCCCCTGGTACTCTCTCTCTCCCTGTAGCCACTTCTCCAAGGGTGACAAGACCCCTGGTGTCTGTCTGATGCCTCAGTATTGTTTGTGGGGAGAACTGTCAGCATAAAAATCTCAGACACTGGCAAGCAGGTGAGAGAGGGAAAGTCTGGCCCAAACAGCACTGCTCATGTTTCTGGTAACCAGGACACACACAACCTAAGTCTTTGGAGTGAGTATTAAGATCACTGCAAAGTGCTCACTCCAACAGTACATACTAAAATTGGGCCTGTAGAGGGAAGATCAACATTTTTCATGCGAGACTATTCTTATTTAAAAATGAAGTTGCAGTTGTCCAAGAGCAAAATTCAGAGGGAAGAAAAGAGCAGGAGAAATTGGACGTGGAGAACCCAAGGAGGAATTGCGAAGAGAGCTATTATATTGGGGGATTTGCAACTAATGTCATGAAACAATACGCATATAAATTGCGGAATGTGGAACTAGTGTCCTCTATAAACTTTTACCCAAAACATAGTTGTTGTTGTTGCTTTGTGCTGTTGAATCACTTGCAACTTATAGCAACCCTACGTACAGTGTAGCTCTGAAACTAGTCCTGACCTGAGCCAACTTCACTGTCTCTGACACACCCAGTTACTGTGTCAATCCATTTTATCTGGAGTCTTCCTCTCCTGCACTGTCTCTCCACCTTTCCAGGCAGGATGTCCTTCTCCAGAGACTGGCCCCTCCTGGCCACATGCCCAAAGTATGTGAGATGGAGCTTCAAAATCCTTGCTTCCAAGGAGCAGCTTGGTTTCACCCTCTCCAGACAGATTCGTTTGTTCTCTTGGCAGCCCATGGTATGATCAATACTCTTCTTCAGCACCACAACTCAAAGGCATCAATTCTTCTTCTATCATCCTTAGTCAGTCTGGCCCTCTGATATATACCAAGTAATTGTGAAGACCATAGTTTAGATCAGGCTCACCTTAGTCTCTAGACTGACATCATTGCCCTTCTGCACTCTGGAGAGATCCCTGTTAAAAAACAAAATGATCCCTGGATGCCTTTTTAGAGGCAGTCAGATTTAGTTAGGCAAGTGTCAAGAAGGAGGAGAATGTTGGTTGGCTGAAAGAGGTGAGGAGGGCTAGAGAATGAACTTGGCAACTTTGTGGACAGAGACAACAGTGGGATACCTGTGTTGGAAATGGGATAAGGACAGCCCCTCAAACCCAAACAGACCCCTATTGTTTACAAAGTAAAGTCAGCCATAGGACTATTAGAAACTCAACAGGACCTCAGTGGCAGAGACAGCAAAATCTAAGTTGTTCTCCAGTGTTGTAAATTGTCACTGGGCATCTACTGTCAAGCCAGGGCCACAGTTTCCAGACTCCCTTACATCTAAATGGGGACCTATGACTGTTACATCTAAATGGGGACCTATGACTGGTTCTTGCCAACGGCCTTGTGAAGTTATTGTAGTTTGCTTTTGGATCAGAACTGACCCATAACTGACCCTCCAGCCAGTTTTCAGAAGCTCATCACAAGGGAGGAGACTGCCCATCCTTCTGCAAAGCATCTGGTGGATTCAAACCAAGTGACTCTAGGAATGCAGAACAGCTTCTTTACCACTAGGCTAGGTGGTTTGCCTTTCACAGAGTCTCTTCCTCTTCTTACTAAATAGATGTAGAAGATGACCAAGGTACAATAGAGTCTGAAAATGGAAAAGACTGGTTTCTAAAGCATTGCACAGAAGGTCAATTGCAAGCCAGGAACACCTGCTCTGAATGGTCATCAGTGAGAAATACACATAGCATCTTCGAGCATTTTCTTTTTACAGCAACAAGTATTGCAGTTTCTCCTTCTTTGAAGGGGCTTTGGAAAATTCAAGGCGTGGGTCTCAGAAGGATGGAAAGGCCATTTCTCCTTCTGCCTTTGCCTACCACAGACCTTTCCCCTAACAACATAGCGGCTCTCCTGCCTTCCTTTCCACATTCACCCTTCTCCACAAAGACAGGAACCAGGATTTGCCCAGTTTTCTGCTTCTTGAGAATCCTTCCTCAGAGCGTGAGTTTTACTTTTTGGCCTTCATGAGAGGTGTGGGAAGCTGACTTTTTTACTGGTGAGGTGGCTGGAGAAACAACATGAGGCAGGCGATCAATGAATGAGGCAGAGCTGAAAGCCAGTGCAAGGTGGAGATGCTTTGTTTTAAACTGACCAAAGACCAGATGAGAGCAGTGATGGTCCAGGGATAGAATATTCATCTTCCATAGAGGCCAGCGTGCTGCTATTATACTGAACAAGTCTCAGTGGAGCTTCCAGACTAAAAGCAGGGAAAAAAGGCCTAACCTCTTCTGCTGAGAGTAGGAAGAAAGGCCTGGTGATCTACTTCTGAAAATGAGCCAGTAAAAGCCCTGTGACATATAATAGCCCAATCCTATTGTGCATGAGGTCATGGTTAGTCATGAGTCAAGTTGATAGCAACTAACAACAACAAAGTCCAGGAGCTTCAGTCTCCTCCATGCAGGTTGGGCCACCTAAGGACTGGAGGCTGTGGCAGCTTCTCTCAGAGAGGGCAGAACAGACTACCTAGACCATCAAAAGCACCTTACCTGTGTGGAGGCCCATCCGCATTCCAGGCTGTGATGGAAACAGTCCCTATCAGAGAGTGGGCTGAAAGACACAGATTGCGAGGCTGGGGAGAAGAGGGAAGAGAGTACTGTCCCAAGGACCTGTTGCCTTGGACTAGGGGAGAACTCAATTCATTGTGATCGAGTCACAGCTGACTCAGAACTGACCCTCCAACATGTTTTCGGAGGCGGTAAGTCCCGTAGGAGACTGCCCATCTTTCTCCTGCCGAGCTACTGGAGGATTTGAACTGCCAAAGAGGCATCCTCTTAGAGTTAGCAGCATAGCTCCCTACACACTATGCCAAGGGCCTACCTTCTCCTTCCAGGATGGAGTTATGGCACCATATTGCTTCACAAGAATGACATAGAGAAAGAAGTCGGACAAACACTGAGGATTGTGCACCTAATCTAATCTCCCTCTTTCATTTCTCAAAAGTCACATAATACTTAGGAATGTTTAACGAAAAAAATATGCAAGATCTGTAGACAGAAGACTATAAAAATACTACTGAGAAACTATGGGAACTATGGGAGACCTAAGTAAATGGATAGACACTTTACAGACTGGAAGGCCATGTTGTTTTTTTTTTTCTCTATAATTATATTTTATT